>NC_091828.1:64787500-65106666 GCF_038994185.2 Dermacentor albipictus
CTATAAGTGTAACCGAGTTCAATGCATTGCGATGTGTTGCTCAGGAGCTCACTCAACTTAGGTCTTCTTTTCCGACTAGGGACATGCGGCTGACGGTGGTCCGCAGCAAACCTTCAGCAGCTATACGATATATATATATATATATATATATATATATATATATATATATATATATATATATATATATATATATATATATATATATATATATATATATATATATATATATATATATATATATATATATATTGCTTTAACGACCGCGTTAAGAGATTGGGAAGGAACATATAGACACAAGTGTTATAATGCATTCAATTCTGTAAATAAAAGAGTTGTTACATGTTGAACAAATTGTGAAGAGCAGGCGATGGCAGCGATTTGATGAAGACGGCAATTCCAGTCTTTAGATACTCGGTAGGAAATAGAGGCTGAAAATGTATTTGTGCGTGAATGTGGTTGTGCAACCTAGTGGGGATGGCGAATGTGTCGTGACCAGCCCGTTAGGGGAACAATGTATGGTGGTCACTTAGGCTTCGAATAGTAGAACTTGTGTTGGCAACCTGGAATGGAAAGGGTGGCAATGCGGCGATGAAAGGATGGCAGCGATAAAGAAAATTCTTTTTTAAAAGATAATCTGCTGACATTGCAAGAATATGTGGAATGAATATACCTGATGGTGCGATTTTGAACTGCCTCGAGGGTATTAGCGAGATATGCTTGATGTGTATCCCAGATGCCAGATGCGTATTAGAATTGCGTTCTTACCAATGGCCTATAGTCTAACAGTTGTACATGCAATGGAGCAAGGCGAAGGGACAACTTTTTATTGAAATACCACGGTTGAGACGACGCTTTATTCCAAGAAGGAGAAATGGCGCCGACGCAAAAACGAACACGAGCCGATGATTGATGATGACTTTGTACAGATGAAGATGAAGTCCGCATAAATGCTTACACTAATTTCCCCCGTGGACGGAAGCGGCCAGCCTGGCCGCACATTAGACAGTGGAACGGATATGAAAAGGCTTCAGGCGAGAAACGTGCACGATCTCTGTTCCGCGGCAGCGTCGGTCGGTTGGGGCCTCAACAGGTGTAACGCGATAGTTCACCGGCGAGGTCTGCTCGATGACTTTGTAGGGGCCAAGATATCGAGACTCAAGCTTCTCACATAAACCGGGTGTTCGCGCAGGGGTCCATAGAAGCACATCGTCACCAGGGCGGTAGGAAACGGCGCGATGAGAGGCATCGTACCGATGTTTGCGATCGTCTTGGCTGGCTGCAGTGTTCATACGGGCGCGACGACGACATTGGGCAACACGAGACACAAACTGGTCGCAAATGAATGGTGAAGCGTTGACGGGGCCAGAGAAGAAAGAAACGTCGAGTGATGAGGTTGGGTGGCGGCCGTATACTAAGAAAAACGGAGAGTATCCGGTGGTCCGTTGAACAGACGTGTTGTACGCAAATGTTACAAATGGGAGAATCGCATCCCAGTTACGATGATCAGGTTGAATATACATGGATAGCATGTCACACAGCGTGCGATGAAATCGCTCTGTTAGGCCGTTGGTTTGAGGGTGGTAGCTAGACGTTGTCTTGTGCACGGTGTTGGACGCTTGCAGAACTTGATGAAGAGTGCTTGAAAGAAATGTCTTGCCTCGGTCACTCAAAAGAACGTGAGGCGCCCCATGACGTAAGTAGACAGCCTGCAAGAAGAAGGCCGCTACTTCCGAGGCAGCTCCTGAGCGTATTGAGGCTGTTTCAGCGTACCGGGTCAAATGGTCAACAGCAGTAACGATCCATCGGTTGCCATCTGGAGTAGGTGGGAGTGGCCCGAAAAGGTCAATGCCGACGACAGAGAAGGGTTGTGCTGGACAAGGAAGTGGTTGTAGGGTCCCGACCGGAGCAGTAGTAGGTCGCTTACGGTGTTGGCAAAGCGTGCACGAGGCAACATATCGAGCTATGCTCGTGGAAAGGCCTGGCCAATAGAATCGGCTGCGTATGCGCTCGTGTGTTTTGTTGTAACCCAAGTGGCCTGACGTCGGGTCATCGTGTGAGGCCTGCAGAACTGCAGCGCGAAGAGAGCGCGGTAGAACGGGAACCCATCGATGGCCTTCTGGGTGAAAAATGTACCGGTAGAGCACGTCGTCTTCAAACTTGAACAGTTTGAGTTGTTTCCGTAGCCTGGCATTGGGTGGAGATGAAACACCGCTAAGGCGATTGATGATACTATGGCAATAGGAATCGACGCGCTGGTGAGTGGAAAGCACTGAAAGGCGGTTTGGTGATGTCAAGGAAGAAATCGGTGTAAGAGACGAAGCGTCCTCCGTGCGGCCAATTTGACAAGGTGATGTGATGTGCTCCGATGATGGTGGTAATGGGCATCGTGAAAGAGCATCGGCATCTTGGTGCTTCCGTCCGGACTTATATATTACATTGAAATCATATGCTTGCAATCGGAGTATCCAGCGGCCAAGGCGCCCGGACAAGTTTTTGATCGTCGACAACCAACATAGGGCATGGTGGTCAGTCACAACCGTGAAATGTCGACCGTGGAGGTATGGACGAAATTTCTGGATGGACCAGACAACAGCCAAACACTCTTGTTCGGTTATCGAGTACTTCTTTTCCGCGGAAGTGAGAGTGCGGCTTGCATATGCAACAACTTTTTCGCGAAATTCGTGGTCGCGCTGCAGCAGTACGGCACCAATTCCGTGACCGCTGGCGTCAGTATGCACTAATGTGGGCGCCTTGTCATCAAAATGACAAAGAACAGGTGGGGATGTTAGTCCGCGCTTGAGTTCTTGGAACGCGGCTTCACACTGATCGTTCCAATCGAAGGAACTGGAACTAGCAAGGAGCTTGTGGAGGGGCGAGGCAATGCTGGCAAAGTTCCGGATAAAACGTCGAAAGTATGAGGCGAGTCCAATGAAGCTGCGCAGTTATTTTGCACGAAGTGGACGTGGAAAGTTGAGCACCGCGGAAATTTTATCCGGATCGGGCTGGATGCCGTCTTTGCTAACGAGATGACCCAGGACTTTAATCGTTGTGCTAGCGAAACGGCACTTCCTCGTGTTTAGTTGAAGTCCGGCATTAGAAAGGCATGTCAGCACTTCATCTAAGCGTCGCAGATGGTCAGTGAAAGTCGAGGAAAACACGACGATGTCGTCGAGGTAACATAGACAGGTTTTCCACTTGAGGCCGCGAAGAACCGTGTCGATCATTCTTTCAAATGTGGCGGGAGCATTGCATAGACCGAAAGGCATTACATTAAACTCATAAAGACCATCCGGAGTAGAAAAGGCGGTCTTTTCTTTGTCCGCTTCGTGCATTGGGATTTGCCAGTATCCGGAGCGAAGATCAAGGCTGGAGAAATATTGCGCGCCTTGCAACGAATCAAGGGCGTCATCGATACGGGGCATCGGATATACATCCTTACGGGTGATCTTGTTTAGCGCACGGTAGTCAACACAAAATCGTACCGATCCATCCTTCTTCTGCACCAAAACGACGGGTGATGACCAAGCACTGGCGGAGGGACGTATGACGTTTCTTTTCAGCATATCGGCGACGTTCTCCTCGATGATTTTGCGTTCGGCCAAAGAGACTCGGTAACCGCGATGTCTCGTTCCAGTTGTTGTATTCGCTGACACGATCGTAGTTGTCGAGCCAGTCTTCAACGTCCTCACCAGGCAAGCCAGAGAAGATTTCAGGGTCGCGATACCTGTTGTTGGCAGGGCTGGGATTGGGGGTGGCTGGCACTTGAACCGAGCTGGTGGATGCTGCGGTCTGGTCTTGCGACATGGCGGCCTCTTGGCGTAAGCGGCGTCCCGAACGTAGCTCCAGGGGAGATCTTGAAGTGGATTGAGGTCGAAGGGATCTTAAAGCGCCTCCACCACTTGAAATACCACGGTTGACACGACGCTTTATTCCAAGAAGGAGAAATGGCGCCGACGCAAAAACGAACACGAGCCGATGATTGATGATGACTTTGTACAGATGAAGATGAAGTCCGCATAAATGCTTACAATATATATATATATATATATATATATATATATATATATATATATATATATATATATAAGTGTGTGTGTGTGTATGACCGTGTAAGCTCGCTCATCCCCTCTATAACTCTACAACGTGACTGACTGCCCAATTCACATACATGCACTGTTCTCTACTTCGACACTCCTATGGCTTGCTTCGCAATATCATAGCACGCTTCGCCGTAAGGGCGTTTGAATGCCAAGAGAAGCGGTTAACATGGGGGCTTATTCTGCGTGTTTACATCTCCAGATTCCGCGTCTCATGTCTCCGGCGTTCCCACGGCCTCCGATTCATACTTTTATGCGAAGCATATTACGAGAGCTCAACCCAGCTCCTCAGGCGAGGCGGTGTTGCCTTGAAACCACGTGACACCGTGACGTCACGACAGAGGAGAAGTGGCTTTGGCTCAACTCTTGCAAGACGGGCTGGGTGGGAATCGAACCAGGGTCTCCGGAGTGTGGGACGGAGACGCTACCACTGAGCCGCGAGTACGATGCTTCAAAGCGGTACAAAAGCGCCTCTAGTGAATGCGGTGTTGCCTTAGAAACGAGCTGTTTCTAAGGCGTGCGTCTCTTGCTCAGGCGCACATTTCGTTGCCGCGCCGAACGCTGCTTTGCTAGATGCTCACCGCGTCCAATGCGGGGCGCGTAGTCGCTGCCCTGTAGCCCATTGTCTTACACCCCTTGGCGGGTCGACGGGAACGCTGTCGCGTTCCACTCTTGAAGGCGAAGCAGTAATGCATGAGTTGTTTCTTCGTCTAGCCGAACCAAATATAGCCAAGCAACAGCAGTTCACCAGGCTAAACAGTGGTTCAACAACTAAAATAAAGGCTAGTATGCTTCGCATCCTGGGCTTAACCTTACCTAAGCCACAGCCATTTTTTTCTATCCACTTGCAAAGATAACGTTCGATAGCACTTTTGCAAGGACCAGCTTTACGCGCATAGCTGCAGAGCGGGGACGCTAGTGTGGGGGCCCACAACAATGTTTCCAGCAGCATCCGCGAGAATGCTGCCCTCATTCGTGGAGCGCCGGCTGAGCGGAACGTCGCAGCCCGTCTTCTTGGGATTCGTTGATATTGCAGCCATACGCAATGCGTATCTCCGGTGGAATAACTGCCCGCCGTAGGCATGCGCCATCGATAGTGTGAAGCGATGACGGTGATAGCGGCGCCCGCACATCGTATGTCCATTTGGCCACCGTCGCAAGAATGCACATTGGTTAACGCACTCTGTTAACAGTCGTTCTTTTGCTTTGTGCGTCGCGTTTGCCAAGAAATGGTAAAGAAGCCAGCTCTCTTATTTAGCAGTTTCTCCCATCTTGCAGATTGTAGCATGTTGGTACTGCTTGGACTTGCACAGTTGACAGAAATCCGCCGGTGAAAACGGCGCTTGTTTAGCGCTTTAGTTGAGTTTCATGGCCTGTTTGTCGCTGAACGCAACTATTGTAGCTTTCTTTAACATGTATTGGTTGTTCAAGGTAAAACACCAATAAATGACTTGGTTTTCGGCTTGGTTACCGACAATATGACGCAATGAGAGAACCAACCTTGCGTAAATATCTGCACTACAACAAATGTAGGCCTTCGAGTACATCATTTTGTTAAAGAAGTGTTCCGCTGTTCGCTTACACCGGCAATCATCGTTGAGTGTACCCGCCGTGGTCGCTCTGTGGCTATGGTGCTGGGCTGTTGAGCACGGAGTTCACGGGATCGAATCCCGGCCACGGCGGCCGCATTTCAATGGCGGCGAAATGCGAAAACACCCATGTACTTAGATTTAGGTGCACGTTAAATAACCCCAGGTGGTCAAAATTTCCGGAGTCCTCCACTACGACGTGCCTCATCATTGGAAAGTGGTTTTGGCACGTAAAACGCCATAATTTATTAATAATAATCGGAGAGTGTATGCACAATATATTACATAAATAAAAGAAATAGACCTTACCCGCTTACTGTAACCATGCTCTTTTTGAGATTACAAAAAACTTTTGCGCAAGGCCATTCCATTGTTACATCTTTATTATCTTCTACGGTCAAGTTATGGTAAACACAAGAACCTGAAATATGAGACCATCGAAACGCAGAACATGCATATGGATTATTCAAGGAAATAGCATTCGAACTACTACGCTCTTTTTTTCTCTCCACATGGTCACGCATACAACTGCCTGAAATAAAGGCGGCCTTTTACTTTCATTCTATCTGACCTTCCTTACGCAATCCCAGTATTCAACCCTATTTTGTATAAGTTGAGTAAAGAAGCAAGGGTCTCTCGCCTGTACGGCAGGCAGGTCTCAAAATGCTTGCATGCGGATATGCCAGATGATTTATTTGAGGAACATCACCGCTACATAAACAGAGGAAAAAGTGAATTGATCCATTTGTTTCGGATATTGCAAACATAATAATTTCCCTGGGTTACAGCCATTCTGTCAAGGAGGCGAAAGGACTGAAGTTGTGGAAAGAAAGTGCAACGAAAATTCTATTCAGTCACTAGTAGCTACATACAGTAAGATGTACCGCATAATGTTCTTATTTTTTTCGAACAGACTGTTAGAAACTGAACAGGGGGATATGGACACGTTGTGGTGACGGACAAGAACGACACAGCGCCAAACTGTGACTTTCCAAGTTAAATCTCTAGTGGGGGAACGTCTACCAAACACAACATTAACACTCTTGCACAATGATAGCGGCGAGTTAATTTCGCGGTCATAGGAAATTTTACCTACAGGCAAACAGCTCCGTTTTTATACATGACTCGTCGAACGTTCCAGCGTAATAGCTCGTACACTGATGCCTTCAAGAAAGTACTGCACAATATATGCCGCGTGTATGTTCTCACTAGAGAATTTTCGGCAAGAACATACTGGAGGAAATAAAACCAAGTATAATATTCGAGCTGGTTCCAAATCATGCGGGTGCGTCTTGCACAGTGCGACAATTTTGAGTTGTTAGCGAGGGAAATGCAGACCCTGGGAAAAAGGACAAATGTGTACACGTGTCAGTATGGCCCCATTCCGACCTTTCAAATGATAAGAGGTGAGTACCCGGTCACCACGTACAATAAAATCCAATGCTCGGTCAGATATTACCGATATTCGCGAATATTTAATTCGATATTCAAGTTATAGTAGCTGGCGCAACAGTGGAAACGAAGCTGTTTAACAAAGAATTATATCCGCTAAGAAAAAGTTCACCAATATCGTACGAGTTTTCAGATATTGCTCTACAGAACTAGCGAAATAAAATAAATTTGCATCACAGTGAACACCAAATATTTTATGTATTAGAGGGTCAGGTACGTACGGTTGTCCATAGTCGCGCCTAATTATCGTTACTTGTGGTTCGAAGTTCAGCCGTTCAGTACCTTTGGCGCAACAACCCTAAATCTACATTAGATTGCTCATCGTGCCATCGCATCCATCTTGCAAATTGCGTTCGAAGTCTGATAGAGATAATGGAACCGACATCATTTGACTGGTTCTTAGAATATAATGAGACATCTTGGCATGGAATGGCGGGCTTCCGACGCGGACGGTCATCCATGGATAACTTGCTCGGCTAATTGACCTCTTTTCGACACCACCAGATCATCAAGAGATTAACGATGGCAATGTTTCTTGATGCCAAAGTCCCACGTGATAACGCAGCACAACAAGTGATTCTAGAAAGTTTGGCTGATGTCTACATTGGTGACCATGCATTGCATTAGATTCATGGTTATTTGGAGGATATATCAGTCGTTAGGCTTACTAATAATAGGATGTGATAACACCATGTTACCAGCAAGAGATTTTCCGCAAGGCGGAGTATTAAGCCTCAAGCTCTTCAATGTTCACCGCTAGATCTTGTTGATCATTCCCAAGGACAGTCCAGATATCCATTTCTGCACATATCTCTCACCCGATCTGCATCGGGGTCGAGTGAAGCCGCGGCAGCCATATTTGCAGAGATAAAATAGGGTGCGTCCCAAGCATACGCGATCACGGAGTATGCACAGGATTAGGTTGAATTTCGGGTTCCACAGTAAAATCTTGAGAAGGAGCATAGTTAATATCTACATAAGTTCACAAATATTTGTTGCTGTAGAACGAACAAAAATATGCTTTCAGCTATTGGAGCAGACTTCGAGAAAACCAACCTGCGAGGCACGTCGCAATCCCACTTCTTCACTCTGTTAAATTACGAACTGTCTCTCATGTGATATGTAACTACATAATGTATTCGTCACTGATTACCCGCTGGTCGGCAAGAAACGGTTCCAGCCACTTTATAAAAGCTTACTACACTTTTCGCCAGCAGCTTCTGAATATATGGCGCAAAAACTGTGTTAATATATTAATTTAGCGTATCTCTCGTAAGTGCTATTACGTGGCTTCGGACACCTGGTGAAGCCTCACTTATCATTTTTAAACGGCTTCCTGTGGTCGGAATAAGACATGACGACATTGTACAACTTATTTTATATTCGCCATTCTCTGTTAATAGCTCTTTAATTTTGTACAAAGCCGCCAAGTTAGTTTCCGCAAGAAAGGCAGTACAAATGACACATTTAGCATAATAAAACACTTCACATTGATATAATGAGCCCGGTGTTAGCCTAACATAATTTCACTGTGGACGTCCTCTTAAACTTTACATGCGGCTCGTGAAATTGTTGCCACTGATTCATGGCATCAACAACATTTCTTAAGGAAACATACGCATTGCACGGGTCCTGTTGGAGGTATTCAGACAACATACAAATATCACTGGCCACTGCTACACAAGCGTAGCAACAGTAGAAAACAAAAATTAAGCGGCAGTTGAGCTTTTCGAATTGTATATTGATTTGCTACAAGCTCGGTTTGGAGCTTATGTTCAATATCAATTGATTTTGAAATAACACAATCTCGAGCGCAGTGACACCACGCTTCATATGCACTAGTTTATGAGTGATGTGGTGCATCCGAAATAATAAAACACTCTGCTATGTTTAATTGCGGTTGAGCACAACCGTTCTCGTGTTCAAGCCATAGTAAATCATAATGTTATGGTGGGAGCCCATTTATTTGTCAACAAATACCAAGAAAACCACTGACACATGCAGATACCTACACAATGTAAGAACTCGACTGGCTTTCAATTTCATTTCATGTATATTACCATATTGCTCTGGCTGGGTAAGCTCTGCACCTGAAACCCTTCCCTTCCATTGTCACCATTCTGGTGCTCGTGTTTCTTGTACACGTTTCTCACTATTTTTCCATTACAAACACTAGCATTGCTCGTCACGTGCAAAGCAATGATCAAAATGTGGCTTGTTACCTTGAGAACTACGGCCCACCTAGTGCTAGTTTAAGGGAGGAAATTGGCTTTTGTGGCTTCGCACTCCCTGATGCTCAAAAATCCCACTAGAACGTCTGACAGGACATATGGCACGCAGACACAGCAGCAGGCCTAAGACGATACTTAAGACCCAGAATGTACCAACAGAAACTTGTAGAATGTGAACTCTTGCGATTGCCGCGACGTTGAGGAAAATGGTGTCTAGTGCTACACGTCTTTTTCATAACGATGAAGTGCGGTTAGATACGGAGATAACCACCTAACGCTCCCACAAAAAAAAATAAACGGCCGAATTACAAATTTTGACTTTTTCCCAGAGCCTATGAAGTATGCCAAGCGAGTAGCAACAAGGAAGGAAGGAAGGAAAAATTGGAGAAGGAAGGCAGGGAGGTTAACCAGTTTCGCTTAACCGGTTTGCTACCCTACACATGGGAGCGGGATGGGGGAGATGAAAGATTGGTTGGTTAAATGGGGTTTAATGGCGCAAAAGCGGCTGAGGCTATGCTGCGCCAGACACGAGGTGTTTTAAAATCCAATGAATGAAGGAAAAGGCTCTGTTAATAGTCTAGATTTTATGTAAAAATCCAGTGTCGTTTAGAAATTTACGGACGTCACATAGTGGGACTAGCGGATCATCACCTAAAATTAGAGTAGGGTGCAAAGGTATGTGTAGTTGATATAATTTTTGCAAACGTGCTCGTCTGTGTGTTTCAGTCTGCGTACATGTGAGTAATATGTGCATAACTGTTAGTGGTTGTTGACATTTCTCGCATGTTGGTGTGTCTTCTTTTGTGAGTAAGTAATTGTGTGTGAGGTGTGTGTGCCCAATGCGTAGCCGACACAAAACTACTTCGATGAATCGCTCCTGATGATAGCATGACTTCCACTCGCCAACAATGGGTTTCGTGAGATGTAGTTTGTTGTCAGCACAACGGTCCCATTCGCGTTGCCATTTCGCCGTTAAGGCTTTTCTAATCGCGCGGATGCTATCTTTGTATGGAAGTGTTGTGTTTGTTATCTCTTTGTTCGCTGCCATCGATGCACATCTATCGGCTGCTTCGTTACCCGGTATCCCAACATGACTTGGTACCCAGCAGAAGCGGATTGATCTCCCGTATTTATTAAGCGCGACCATGTTTAGTATATCCCCTAACAGGGGTTCACACTCACATTTCATATTTAGAGCCTTCAGTGTACTTAAGGAATCAGTGTATATGACTGTGTTTTTGTGCTTGCCAGTGATAATCTTTTTAACTATGACCCATACAGCATAAACTTCAGCAGTGAAAAGAGAAGCATGTTTTGGTAGACGAATACTTGTTTCCCAATTTTCTGTTACTGCCCCTACACCCACGTGTTCTTTTGTTTTGGAGCCATCCGTGTAGAATTCCATGTGATTTTTATACTTGTCCTGAAGAGCACGGAGTTCTTGTATGATGTGTTCGTGTGGAGTGTTTCTTTTCTTTAAATGTGTTAATGTCCAGTCGCACAACTGTGTGAAATTGTACCATGGGGCCAATCGTTGTGGTTTCTTGGCAACCTGGAGGACTTCTTGGGGGATGTCGTAATCCCGACAGTGTTGCTCATACCGCAGGACAAGTGGCCTAATCATGTTCGGTTTATTTGTGTAGTGTAAGCGTGAGTTGCACTGTGTAAGAATGTTGTAGCATATGTGTTGCGGTGATGACTGAATTCTGAGTAGGTAAGAGAATGTTAGTAATGCTCTGCGCTGCTGTAACGAGGGTTCATTACACTCAACATATAAACTTTGAATGGGTGACGTTCTGTAGGCACCACTTGCCAGTCGCAATCCCAGGTTATGTACTGGATCAAGTAGTTGGATGTAAGACTGCCTGGCTGAGCCGTAAACCACGGAGCCGTAGTCTAGAAGGCTACGCACAAGAGACCGGTAAATACGTAGAAGGCAGATTCGGTCGGAACCCCAGTGCTTATGAGACAAAACCTTTAGGATATTCAATGCTTTATTTGCCTTAATCTTTAGTGTTTTAATGTGGGCTAGGAAGTTTAGTTTTTTATCAAAGATTACTCCCAAGAATTTATATTCTTGTTCTACCGGCAGCACGACATCATTCAATTTTAGAACCGGGTCTAAGTACAATCCTCGTTTTTGCGAGAATAGCAGGGTAACGGTTTTTTGAGTGGAGAAGCGGAAGCCGTTTTTCTCAGCCCACTCGGTTAGTCTATTAATTGTTATCTGGAGCTGCCTTTCACATGTTTGTAAGTTTGAGGCGCGGCACGCTATTTGCAGATCATCGACGTATATGGAGTGCATAACAGATGGGGGAATGGCTTTGTTAACAGAGTTCATTTTTACTATAAAGAGAGTTGTGCTCAGCACGCATCCTTGTGGCACACCATTTTCCTGAATGAATACACGTGACAGCGCCGTTCCTAGACGCACCTGGAATGTTCCGTTCGACATGAAATCGGCTAGACATTTCAGCATTCTACCCCGGATTCCTAAGTCTGCTAAGTCCCTTAATATACCAAACCTCCATGTTGTGTCGTAGGCCTTTTCAAGATCAAAGAAAACTGTGAGACAATACTGCTTGTGTAGGAAGGCCGCACGTATCTCGTCTTCTAGCCGAACTAGGTGGTCTATTGTGGAGCAACCTTTCTTGTATCCACACTGATGGTTATCTAGCATGTTGTCTGTTTCAAGGACGTATGTTAATCTTATGTTGATAATGGCTTCATAGGACTTTGCAAGACAACTTGTGAGTGCTATGGGTCTATAACTGGTTGCTGTTGTGGGAGGTTTTCCAGATTTCAAGAACGGGATTATGATAGCTTTCTTCCACTCTTTGGGCATTTTTCCCGTTTCCCAGATTATGTTGAAGAAATGAAGCAAGGTCTCAACTGCTTTAGGGGATAGGTGAGCTAGCATTGAATAGTGTACCCTGTCCGGACCGGGTGCTGTTTTCTTGCCACTAGTGATTACTCTGTTGATTTCTTGAAGCGTTAAAGCACCATTATAGAGTCTTTCTGAACTTCCTGTGGTCGGAAGCTTTAGCTTTTCTGCTAATTGCTTATGTTTCAGGAATGCAGCAGAGTAGTTTTTCGAGCTTGATATATCATGGAAATGTTGCCCTAATATGTCTGCTTGTTGTTCTATATTTGTTTGTGTGCCTGGAGGTGACAGAATGGGGATAGTGTAAGAAGCGTAAACGCTACTAAACTTGCGAAGCTGATCCCACATTCGTTTGGATGTTATTGAACTATTTATAGACGATACATAATTTTTCCATGACTGTCTTTCTGCTTGTCTGCGTGTGTACCTGGCTTTCGCTTTTGCTATTTTGAAAGAGAGTAGATTATCTTGTGTTGGGTATCGCCGAAAGATACCCCACGCTTTGTTTTGTAGTTTTTTTGTTTGCGTACATTCTTTCGTCCACCAGGGTTTTAGGTTTTTTCTTAGGAAGCCTGACGATTGTGGGATTGCTTCTGCTGCTGCCGCAAGTATACAGGCGGTGATCTGATCGTTCATTTCATCTATGGTTAGCTCATGTGATATGTTATCCAGAGTGGCCTTCTCAGTAAAGAGAGGCCAGTCTTCTAGATGGAGTTTCCAACGGGGTGGCCTCAGTGGGATGGTAGGAAAAGGAGATGTTCTTTTAATGATACCAGGCATATGGTCACTACCATAGGGGTTCTCAATAACATTCCACTGGAAATCGCAAAGAAGTGATGGAGAGCATAGTGCCAGATCTATGCAACTCATAGCTCCTGTGCTTGGGGAGTAGTAAGTTGCGGCACCGGTGTTTAAAAGGCATATGTCATTTGTTAGGATAAAATCTTCAAGCGTTTGACCCCTGTTGTCAGTAGTTTTACTACCCCATAACGTGTTATGAGAATTAAAATCACCGCCTATTAAAAATGGTTCAGGTAGCTGGTTTAAAATTAACTCTAGGTCTCTTACGGTAAAATGTGAATGCGGCGGAATGTATACTGAACAGATGGTGATGGTTTTGTGAGCTAAAACGGTGACAGCAACGACTTCTATGTTAGTGTTAATGGGAACTTCTCTGGCTGCTATACCACCTGGAAGAACTATGGCTACACCACCCGACAGCCGGTTCGCCTGAGTACGGTCGCGCCGTACAACAGTGAAACCTTTTAAGATGTTTTTATGTTTATCGCCTAGGTTGGTTTCCTGTAAGCACAGGGCCACAGGAGAGAAGTTTATCAACAGGTCTTTTATGTCACCTAAGTTATGTAAGAGACCTCTACAGTTCCAATGGATCATAAAAGCCATCATAAAATTCAAAGGTAAAAAATGATATTAACGAGTGAATGGCAAATAAAGATGTTAGGTGACATGGATCTGAAGAAGGCAGATACAACAGAGCGATAACCCTTAGGTTATCGCTTTCTTATTTAGAGTTGTTATTGGGACTCTGTCCCTCTTTCCGCGCTCGAGAGAGCGCTTGTCCTTTGGTGTCGAGGACACCGGGGCTTTTGTTTCGACCTCCATTGCTCTCTCTGAGGCGCTGGAGGACCGAGAGTTTGGCGCCGAGACACGTGCCTCGGGCCTTGGGGTTCGCTTTATCTTAGGGCCCTGCGGGGCTGGTTTTTGCAGGGCCTGGGAAGAGGATGGAGCAGCGTCGGCTGCTTCCATCACGGGGGCGAGAGGAGTCACTGCGGCACCACTGCGCGTGGGCTCGGAGGACTCCGGAGGCCTCTGTGACGCTGCCCCCGCCTGCGTCACATCGGCATAACTGCGTCGCGAAAGGTACGACAGCCGTTTTCTGGCTTCGAAGAACGAGATTTTTTCTTTTACAGTTAGTGCAATGATCTCCTTTTCCTTTTTCCAGCATGGGCACGACCGCGAATAGGCTGGATGGTCTCCTTTGCAGTTAACACATAATGGTGAAGAGGTGCAATGCTCAGATTGGTGATCGTTGGCGCTGCATTTAGCACAAGTTGTTTGTCCTCGGCATGCGTGTGAAGCATGTCCGAATCTTTGGCATTTGAAGCATCGTCTGGGGTTCGGGATATATGGTCGCACATTGACTTTGACATAACCGGCATCGAGAGAGGTAGGCATTACGCTTGTTCCGAAGGTGAGTATAACATGTTTAGTGGGGATTTCTTGGTCGTTTCTGCGGATTACTATTCTTTGCACTTTGGTGACATTTTGTTCTTGGAAACCCTCAAGGAGTTCCTCATCACTCAAACCAATAAAATCTTCTTCAGATATCACTCCCCGGCTTATGTTCAGTGTTCTATGTGGTGAAATTGTCACTGTGGCGTCGCCAATACTGGTAAGGTCAGTGAGCTTCTCTGCTTGGTCTTTATCATTCAGTTCTAGGAGGAGGTCCCCGCTAGACATTTTGGAGGCTTTGTACGTCGGTCCGATTTTTTCTTTCAAGCATTTGGCGACAAGGAATGGTGAGAGTTTTCTTACTGGCATGTTGCTTTCGCTATGAACTACATAGTACTTGGGGAAGGTTGGGGCGTTGCTCCGAAAGGAGAAATGGAAGGGTACTTCGGTGCGGCATCTTTTCAGACGCCGATCATAAACGACAGAGGTTTGTGCTGCCATAGAAAATAAGTATGTTCGGCAACAGCGCCGACCGCCCACCACGGAGCCCAACGAGGGGACGCGGCAGGGCTTGTGTCCAAGCCTGCACGACGCCAGCCGTACGCCGTCGCTATAACCAAATATGGTGTACCCAAGGTAGGATATCCACACAAGGTTAACCCTTGCCGCCGTGGAGAAAGGAAGTAAATGGAAGAGAGAAGAAGACAGGAAAGGTAAAAAAGTGTGAGATAAAGACGAAGATTCGAGAGGAAGAGATAGGAAAAGGCGACTGCCGATTTCCCCCGGGTGGGTCAGTCCGGGGGTGCCGTCTACGTGAAGCCGAGGCCAAAGGGGTGTGTTGCCGCCGCCGAGGGGCCGTAAAGGTCCAAACACCCGGCATTGGCTCAACCCCCAGGATCCCCTTTTCCCCGGACACGGCTAAGCCGCGCACGGCTACGCGCGGGAGGGTCCAACCCTCGTGTGCTCGGGTACGTGGTGGCGCAACACACCAAACGCCTGCTGACGCAGACGCCCCTGCGGGGGAGATGAAAGATGGGAGGAGAGAGAGAGAGAGAGAGCACATAACACAGCGAACACATCGTCAGTTACAGTCCGTCACTCTTGCGCAGTACGCGATATCACTGTCACAGCCGCTTGTCCAAGCCCGTATCCTTCATAAACCGAAGTAGTCCCTTCGTCGCCTTCAGCTGCGATGTCTTCTGTCGGCGATGTGTGAAAATGGTTGCAACTGACAATGGTCTATTGTCCAGGTGCGCTAGAACAGATGCCATGGACTGTCTCTGAACATTATATTCAGGACAGTCGCACAGAATGTGTTCCAGCGTCTCCTCGCAAAGACAGGCATTGCAGAGAGCGTTATCGGCCATTCCAATGCGAAACGAGTAGGATTTCGTGAAGGCCACCCCTAGCCATAAGCGATAAAGCAGGGTGGCCTCACTTCGGCGGAGTCCAGTTGGCATACAGAGACGCATCAATGAGGGCAGGTCGTGTTGATGATTGCTGCGGTTGGTCGGGCTGCTTGGTGTGCACCATAGAGAGAGCGTGATCTCCCAAGGTTCTGTGGCTTTTCCGGACAACCCATATCTCGATGTGCGCCACTTTCAAATAATGAGCAGCCTTAGAATATTCTTGAGTTATTGAGGAATGGGGCACCCGCAGGCGCTGCTAACAAAACTGCTTTCTGTCCATCAGAAAATCACGAGATATGCGCGCGAGCGTGCCCCCTGAAATAGATAGAGGGGTGGAAGCAAAAGTAATGGATTGACGCAGTCAAGCAGAACGTGCGATATTATGAGATCTCTTCGGAAGCAAAGTAAAACTTACTACGTCACCACCTGTGTGGCCTTGAAAGAAGGCACAACGAATGCCAAACTCTAAAAGACAGCGGCCGACATTTTCGCAGACAATGGTACCGCAGCAGACCACACGCGACTAACGCTGATCCAGCCGGACACGACTATCTAAACTAAACCTTTCCCGGCAGCGTGCTCAAAGACACTACGCAGAATGAACACACGTGGCGCACGAATGATTCATATACGCACGTAAGCATATGACAACAACCTTACAGAAGAATTTAAAATAACTATTTTCGTAGTGTTGTATTATGAATTAAAAGAGTAAACACTCCCTCAGGAATGGCTCTCCTTGACTTTCCACTTTTGTCCAAAGCAAAAGAAACCGTCGAACTGCCTTCGTTTCTTAAGGCCACTTTGTCTCCCGCCACACCTCTGCAAACGCTTGGAGAGCACAGTGAACGCAAAATACGACAGCTAGAGGAAAATAGTATTCTGATTCACTCAGTATGAATTCCATCGTGGACTTTCTATGCTATTACTATGATTGACTTAAGAAAGGGAGTGTTCGACTCTTCGTCCTCTTGCCTCCACATCGTTAGGGTAAGCGTCAAAAATACTTTCTTCAACCTTCCCCGTTTACTTTTCATGGAAGTCACACAAGTATTGAGTTTTAAAGTCAACACGTAAAATTTCATTGCTGCCTTTCTACGGAAAAAAATATTTCTCGCGTTCAAGTAGGATTCGAGCTGGGCTTCTATTACGACAACCTGGTTGGAGACTGGCAGGGTGTTTAATCTGCCATTCAGTAACCATCCTTGCCTTAGTAGTTCTTCCTCCAAAACTAGACAAACCACAAGCTTGAGTAAGTGATTTGCTGAGATAATGTGACACTATCGTTTTCGCGAGGTTGCCTGTAAAAAAAAAAACGAGTTCAACCGACAGCCGCCGTTAATTAACAAATAATGCTTTACATAAGAGATAGTGCTTACGCTATCACTGGAAGTAAGTTTCGCGTTATGTATGATTTGAGATGGTAATAGTCAAAGGACAAATAAATAGACAGCGTCCATTCCTATCCAGCAGACGCCCCTACTCGGCAAGCGTACCCTCGGCAATCTCTTATCCTATATGGCGTCCATTTTCCCCCGAATCAACAAAGCACATTTGCATACCTAGACGCACTTCGGCAACGAGGCCAGCAAAGTAACAGGAGTGTGAAAGTACGGGCCTTTCTACGCACTCAAAACCTGCTGTACTCTAGGGTACATCTCTGAAATTATTTTAATGCTGAATTTTGTGCAGATGACATGCCTCAATTTCAAATGGTGACGTTGATTTATTAGTATCTCCTTTGAAACAAGGCAGTGACAAATAGTCACCAAGCCTGCCTGAGTTACTTAGGTGTGCAATACATGGTATTCATTTTAGGATCTTTGTATAAATCTCTCTTTTTTTCCTTACTGAAAACTTCTCCATCGTGTACCGCTCCCTATGCCTGTAGCAGATCCGGTCGTACCAAATTTAGAGGGCCACCCAGACTAAAATTCGGTACGACATTTATAACCTGTCCTACGTTTCCACACACCTCAGCCCCTCGGGAGCACATAGCACTAGCAGGCCCAAACTACGACTTAAATAGGACGCATTGAATCCGCAGTAGCTCCAAGCAAAATATTAAAAGAAATTCACAAAGCAGTTGCACAAAAACTACGATGATTCCGCCAACTTTCATATGGTCTATGTAGATGCATCTTTCGCAGGACCCATAGTAAAAGCCAGTTTTCACAAAAGCGTAAATTTGGAAGCAGTCGAATTGGGAAGCAAATGCCACCTAGCGAGAGATGGCGTTCACACTTCTGGGGCAAAATTGTGTCATTATAGACTATGCTATGCATGTCGAGAACGTTGCTCTCAATTTCTCAAGAGATACTAAGCAACACCGCAGAGTCTTTACGGGCTCTAGAGATGTCTTTCGAGCTTGCAAGTACGTTCACCCTAATACCACTGTCTTTGAAGGACCCCACATGCACCTGCGGCATCTATTTTACCGAGGGTACGATTTAGCTAGCACTGAATCTCCAGTGACACAGCTATAGTAAGGAAGAGAATGGCCCATCGACTTATGCGTGCTATGCAGACGATCCTGTCAAGAACACCTGTTCAATGATCCTGTCCTCTGAAACGGTCATGCGCAAGCAATAGCCGAAGTTGTACGTCACCAACATCGCGCTCTTCTCAGTAGCTTCCTACCCTTACATTTCTTTCTCATTCCCTCTCAAGCTGCTGTCACGTGCAAGGAGGCTGTTATACGGCCGGGGCCTACTTCGACACTCCGTACTCCCTTCCTGTAGACGCATTTTTAGCTGAACACACCAAAGAATAAACCACTATCCGTCTCTGATGTAGTCTAGTTGCTGACGCTTTGCGCAGGTCCCGCTTGAACGGGTACTCAATTACATAGCTGTGGCGAAACGGCCAGCTTTTTTTTGCCGTAAATAGTAAAACATTTTAAACCACCCTACCATTTCCCACGAAGCTTTCCACCGCGAGCAGCGCTTCACAATTCCGCTTGGATATTAAGGCGAATTATAAAGAAATATGTGCACAACGTGTTTTGGGGCAAATTTTCATCTTTGAATGTGGGAACGTAGGAGTGGACTTTATGATGCTTCTCTGCAATGGTAAAAATTACATCGGGCGTGAATATTGTCACTGGAACTTAATATGGTATTTAGGTTATTTAGTCAATCAGGTTCTTTAGTTTCTATTGCAAATGTGCCTGCGTCGGCAGATTAGGTATTTGTGTGACTGATTAATTTATTAATGATGGCGCAGCTCTAAACGCCAGAAAGTGCCAGAAAGTGAATGTGAAACAGAAAGAGAGATGAAAGAACAAAGAGCGAGGAGGAAAGCGGAGAAGGAGCGGAGGGGAGACGGCTTGCGCATGCACTTAGTTGCCGGCGGCCAAGATATCTGCAGCCGCACGGGGGATCTCATCTGCGCTTCTGAGGGGGAGGGTGTCGAAAGTTGGCCTGAAGTGGGGAGGGCTAAACTAGTGTGCGGCGTGAGCTGCTGAGGTCAATCCGCGCTAACAGCTTTTGTAACGGTGAGCAGTTCTCCTGCAAGGGGTGATATGGAGCGGCTACGTGTAAGTCTCGATGTGATTCTCCCTTGGGTGTTGTCACCGCTGACACTGATTGCACGATTTCCCCGCAAAGAGCTGCTCTCCTCGTTGATGGAAGGAAAGCGTAGTGCCGCGCAAGACGAGTGGTGCTGCGACGATGGCTACGGTATGGTTTCAGTGTTGCGCGAGTCATCTGTCTGGAAACAAAGTGCTGCATGAGTGGAAGTCTGTATGCCGAGGCTGCTGGGACTCGCGCCCACGCGTCAGCGAGGCGTTACCTATCGCTATCTCACGATTAGCGAGGCAGTGGCGTCATACTTCGCCCCGTTTTCAATGTGCCGCATGAGACAGATTGTCCGCGCCAGCTACGTTGCTCATTGCGTTCTCTTCCTGTTGTGAAGCGTGTATCTATATAATCATAATGCAAAATATTCACACGCAAGAAGAAAACACGTGTAGAGCAGCGCTCAAATATCGCATTAGGGGGTATCGTAACATAGGTGAATTTTCTTTTAAAACAAGCTGTTTGAAATAAACAATCTAAGCACAATTTTTAATGCGAGCAAATAATTTAAAAAGAAAAATATGCATGATAAATACCTAAATAATTCGTCGGACATCGGCATGCTACAAAAAGCCTACAAAGACGGAGAACATTTCGTATTTGCTTCACGCATCAATAGAAACCAAGGCTCTTTAAAAAAAGAAATAAAAGGCCTTAATAAAGTGCACGTCAGTGAAACATAAGGATGCATGGAAGAGAAGATACATAGCGTATGCTATTAGGAACATAACTTTGGATTATAAATATTGACGCGCTATTAAATCCACTATTGCAGCTTTGTAATCGGTAGTTTTCCTACTCAAGCACTGAGCATTGTCTCACCGTTCTCTGTTTTGACGTAAATATCACTTTCTGTACAATTCGTCACCACGACAGCATGTAGTCCGATAGCCAGTGCTATAAAAATGGAAATTTGCCACGTACAGTGCATCTTTGTCGATGAAATACCTGGAAAACAAAATTTGTAATATGTAATGCCGAAGATGTGGAGTGTATATTTAGCAGTTAAACATGGGTATATGATGGCTACTCATATGCTGTAGGTTATATGCTTTCGAATTTAAGTTTTGTATTCTACTCAGTTTGTTCAAGGTCAGTCGGCTGGCATTGCAACGCTCATACAAATCCCTGCGACATTCTCCAAGCAAATCAAATGTTAATCAAAGTGCCCCCCTCCCGTCCATGCTCAAACTGTCCATGCTCATGCTGATTTTATCAAAAACATTTATCTCCAATGTCGCCGCCTCAAGCAAATTAGGCATGCCTAAAGGGATGATTCTATTTGAAATCATAAGAACACAAGTTTCCTCATGGCATATACGTACCTCACAACAGCACGGAAATCAATAGCTTATGGCTTAGGCGTTACCGTTCAGCGGCCCCGAATAGACAAGCAACAGGTAAGGAGAGCAACCGCAGTTCCCTTAAATACCACGAGCAAGAAACATTGTTCTCTCGTATGTGACGCGCACCTTGTGTGAGCCCCCTATATTGACCTTTAGCAGATCCCCTTTCCGCGTGCTTGCCAAAGTACGTTCCCCTATGAAACAACACGTGTAGCAGCAACAGTAAGAAAAATATTTAAAATGAGATCAGCTCACACATTCTAGTCACTTTTAAAAGTTAAAGGGACATTGGTCTCGCATGCATTAATGGCGGTAGTGCAAAAGCCGCGATATAATAAACTAAAAAAAATAATAAAGCGCTTCTACCCAGCGGGGGTTACCTTTTTTATGTTGCTTACTGTGCGATTACCATGGCCGAGCTGTGGCACTACCGAAGAAAGAATAAAGCGAGCTGGCCAGTTGAAGCATACATTTTCAAAATTCTTTTGTTACGTAGCATTTTCATTGAAGTCAACTCAGTCTCTTTAGGAATCTCGCATCTCACCCATTTGCGAAGCAGCCACTAAGCAAAGCAGTCAGTAAAAAGAAGAGACCATGGTTCGGATATTCATTGTACGTGACTTTTGTCCCAATAAAATTAATAGCGCTTACATTAAAACTCTATAACTGCGGGGCACAATTCTGGAGCAATTCTGGAGCGGGCCTACGGGGCACAATTCTGGAGGCTCACAAAAACGGTTCTATTTAAATTGAGGACGACGCAACGAGCTATGGAAAGAACAGTTGTAGTTGTAACGTTAAGGAATAAGAAAAGAGCAGATTGGGTGAGGGAACAAACGCGAGGTAATGACATCTTACTTGAAATCATGAAAACGAAATGTGCATGGGCAGGGCATGTAATGAGGAGGGAAGATAAACGATGGTCATTGAGGGTTACGGACTGGATTCTAAGATAACGGAAGCGTAGCAGGGGTGGCAGAAAGTTAGGTGGGTGGATGAGATTAAGAAGTTTGCAGGAACAACATCGCAACAATTAGCACATGACAGGGATAGTTGGAGAAGTATCGGAAAGGCCTTTGCCCTGCAGTGGGCGTAGCCAGGCTCATGATGATGATGATCATAACATTAAAAACGAATGCAGGGTATGCATAATTAACCGTGACATCAATGCCCTTCTAGAGATGCTGCCCTGCTAGTAAGGCCGGACACCCTTCTGGTACTTTCGAGGTCTCACTTGCGGAAGTGCAAGGGTTCGCTAATGTACGGTGCGGCGACCCACTTCCTATACCTGAGGTATGAAACAACCTAAAGTAGGCGAACGGCTATGGGAGCGAAGTGTATATTAGGAAACCGCCGACTGTAGCGCGTTCACCGGCCGGATGCCTCTGTCCCCAGGGCCAGTAGAGCGTAAAACTATTCCAATATGTTTTTACGCCCGTACAAGCTCAGCCTGTGCTCTTATACTAAGGGAGACGCTCTCCTGTGCCGCCTAACATATGCCCAGTTAAGTTAACGCGCGCTCAACTACACATACCCATCCCCTTTGAGCGTGCCTATTAAGCGTCCGGCAGTAACTCACTCATCACGCCACCACCATGCTTCACACTGCGCCACTTTGCCCTTACTTCACCGTCACCTTGCGTGCATTCGCGAGCTTCTTTCACCTTTGGAAAAACACTTTTATGTAGCACGTATTGAGCAACAAAAAGCTCCATCGGGAGTTTTTGTTGTTGCTCTACAATTTTGTCATTCACACGTTTCATCCAATTATAATATTCAAGATGTCGGTTCATTATTACAGACTAATTATCTAATGAGGCGGAATGCAAAAAAACTTATGAGTGTCTCCAAGTGAGTGTCTCCAAGCCACTAAGCATTTGCATATTGTTAACGTTTGGCTCAAGCTTAGAAAAACACGCTGTATGGATACGTCAATTTTCAAAATTAGTTAAGCCGCCGCAACCAACTGACCCTGCCAAAGATGTGTCTAAAATATCCCGACGCCAATATGGTTCACTTTCCTCATAGCGCTTAATATTGATGTCCGGTGTGGCGCCAGATGTTACTCGCTTTCTTCTTTGCATAATTTGTGTGAATGCAGAAGTTTGAATATAATAATCAAAATTTTTGTTGGCTGAACATAACCGACCAAAGAGAACGAACACTACAAACACGACAGCAAGTAGCATGGACGTCGAACATAGCGGCTTGCCTTACACGGTCCGGCATCTGTACATGCGTCCTCCCGCAACTTGGTTCAATCACTGTTTCTCCCGTCGATGCGAAATGATATACTCGTCTCGCATGTCACGTGCAATTGAAAATAAATTATGGGGCTTTGACGCGCCAAAACCACTTTCTGATTATAAGGGACGCCGTAGGGGGGAGTCCGGAAATTTGAACCACCTGTGGTTGTTTAACGTGCACCTAAATTTAAGTACACGGGTGTGTTCGCATTTCGCGCCCAGCGAAATGCGGCCGCCGTGGCCGCGATTCCATCCCGCGACCTCGTCCTTCGCAGCCCAACATCATAGCCACTAAACAACCACGGCGGGTCTCATGTGCAATAGGAATACACACACATTCTCACCATCGTATTGGCGACAACGTTCACGGTGCTTGTGATGTCGAAAGCCTCGGTATTGAGAGTCTGATAATCCGATCATAAATACATGCACTCGGTGAACGTCGCCACGGGCGATAAATGTTAGACAGAGGCTGACACTATAATCGGAGCACCGGCGCCACAGATCGCACTTTTAGTTTATTAATGATTTTTTTAATCCTGGGATTTTGGGTGTGGAACCCATGATACCTTTATCAGGTACGCTGTTGTAAGAGACTCTGGATCATTTTGATCACCTGAAGTCCTTTACTGTGCACCGTTTGCATGGTAGAGGGGGTTTCTTGCATTTCGACCCCATCGAAATTCAGCGGCCGCGGCCGGGATTCGATCCCACGACCTCGTGTTCTGCAGCGCAACGCCAGAGCTGCTAAGCAGCCACAGCCGGTATTTTATTCATCGAACGCTCTCTTCGTTATTTTCATTTCAGGCGCGCGCATCTGCTTTAACCGACACTGGCACTTAGCATCAGTTTAAACGGCACAGAGGCGACATCCTGCAGCTGCTCGATGTAGCTTCTGCTCCTTTCACATCATCTAGAGAAGGCTGCGTTTGTGGTGCCATCTGGAATCGCAAAAACAGACTCCTGTGCTCCTTTGACGCAGGGGACGCAAGCGCTTAAGCCACATCTGTCAGCAAGGAGAATTGCACTTTGCTCAATCCAGTAAAGGCGTTTTTCGGAATGCAGACCATACAAGCTTTAAAGTCATATACCCAACTTCTAGCGAGATTTAGAAAGTCATTTCTAGAATTCCATAAGTATTCCGTTAGGAATGGACCGCAATACCGCTCGTGTTTTGAGCTCAAGCAGTCAATCTGATTTTTCGGTGCCACGCAATTTCCTTTGTTGCTTGACCGAGACACCCTGAAATCTGGCGGAAGAGTCTATCGATTTCGCAATAATCATGCTGCCGAACTAAACTTCCTTCCCAATGGTGCATCAGCAGGAAGTCGCGATACCACCAAAAGCTAGTAGCATATAAAAATATATCGTTATTATCATGGCAGCCGAACACATTTGCGTGTATCTTTTCACTCGGCCGACTCGCAAAAGCGTTCCGTCATGACGACGCAATACTACCAGCCTGCCGAATCAAATATTCTGATGGCAATTTGGCAAAAAAATGCAGTGCAAGGACTTCAGAATGTGGAATCTGCAAAAAAATAATGCTTTGCGGCCAGTGAACCTAGGAAATAAGTAAGTATTGTAAAGCATTTAAGGCGACAGAGAAGTATAAATTGACTAAAAGAATAATGAAGTATTAGGTTCTGTGTCTTGCTTTGCCCGTCTGAGCAAAGTTAGCTATAGGGAAATACACTTTCCGAAATGGTGACCTTCGAATTAGGCGAGTTGTGCTTTTGCTGTGGTCATGTAAAGAACAGATAATGTTGATTAAAAGGGAAAATTCACTACCAACCTATCAGCAGCCCAGAATCAAAGAGCTACAGGAATTCCACGAATTGTCTACTAATGCGTAAGCATTGTTTGCCTCGTCTGTTACTTTGTTCTTTCATAGTTTTGTTTAGTTTCTTTTTCTAGCTTATTGGCACATACCCATGGTCTTTGCAGTGGTAGAGTAGGCTTGAGCTTTAGTAGACAATTGTAAGATTTGTTCGCTGCATCCGACCCTTTTATATTTAGTTTATTGAATAACTTCAGGACCCATAGGGCGTTACAGAAGGGAGTGGTAGCAATCAACGGCAAGAAAGTACCAAGCAAATATTTGCTGAATATTTAAGCGCATTTTTAACGTCACTGGGTTTTGTAACAGATGACAATGAAGGTGAGCAAGTGGTTCTTATTATTACAAGTTTCAGGAAAGAAAAGAATGAAAGAAGGTGTTGGTGAAAGTGACAACGAGGAACAATGCTAAGTACGAGATGATATGAATGAAGGGAGGGAAAGTAATTATTGCTTAAGACAAGGGTTATGGTAGTAAATCTTATGAATTCAGGAGTGACGTGCTATTTTCCTGCTTAAGGGACGGAAGCCCTAATGCTGTTTTTCATAGATGAAACGCTGGAAAGTCGTAGTAGTCTGAAAAATAAAGCGTGCACTGCTATTCTGTGCAGATTCAAGGTGACTCATAAAACTTTCAGTAAATACATCCCACACAGTGGATGCTTATTCTAGTTTGGAATGAACAAAAGTTTTATAAAGAAGGAGTTTTAGAGAAGGTGCCATTGAAAAATTACGGCGCAGGTACCCAAGCATGCGGTTAGCATTACTGACAATATAATTAATGTGGGGTTGCCAAGGCACGTTAGAATTATTGTAGACCCCTATGTTAGTTTAAGTGGTCACTTCTTCGAAGAGGGAACCATTGGTTATACTTACAAGCGTTAGTGGAAAGTTTACGAGAAATTTTCATTACTTGGCACTTTGTCGCGCTCAGTTTCACTTTCCATGTGTTACACCAAAGAGATTTATTGTCAAGGTCAGTCTGTAGTAACGATGTGTCATCATCAAATAAAATCACATGAAACACAACACCGTCACCTAAAAAAGCCTAAGAGAGGAGTTATTCAAATCAGGTAAATCGTTTATGTAATTTAAAAAAAGAAGGAGCCTAAGGACAGAACCTTGGGGCACTCCTGAAGGACAGGGCAGGGGAAAAAAATCGTAGCCATTAGCAGATACGAATGGCTGTCGGTTCAACAAAAACGTTTCTTATCCAAGCAAGAAGGTTAGGGTCAAGATTTAGTTTAGTGAGCTTAAGATAATGTAGTTCATGGCAGACATGGTTAAAAGCATCAGGGAAATATAAGAATACACAATCAATATAAAATCCGAAGTCTAGAGCTATAATACTTCACAGTAAATGAAATTAATTCCGTTGCACAGGTGAATGCCTTCCTGAAACCGTGCGGACGAGATGCATTCATTCATTCAAAAAACATTTTTAGTGCCCTGCGATTTGGTGGGGTGGCCCTGGACCCCGCCTAGGTTTCGGCCAAGGCTTGTTGGCCCTTGGCGGCTTCCTCGACTCGCTGGACGGCCAGAGTTGATGCTGCAGGTCCGAGCTGAGCAACGTAGACTCCCAGCGCGTAGTGCATCTGGGGAGATTCGACCGTTGGCGAAGTTTCATATGGCCATTTGGGAATCACTGATGATTATGACCGCTGGTGTTTGTGCTATGACTAGCGCAATAGCTGCTTACTCTGCGGTTTCTGCGTGTAGCGTGTTGATTGTAGCGCTCGTCATGCATTTTCCCTCGCAATATATGGCCACTGCTATGTAGGCTTTCCTGTATTACTGCCACAGGTTCCCATAGGATATGCTCCAGGGTGGCCCTAGAGTTGCAATTTCTGCACTTGTCAGTTGGGTATAAATCTGGGTGTATTAGGTGCATAATAGCTGGACTCGGGTAGGATCTCGTCTGTAACTGCCGCCATTCTACAGACTGGTTTTTGCTTAATTTTTGGTTTGGTGGCGGGAATGTACGCCTCTGCAATCTATGGTGTTGTGTAATTTCGTGAAATCTCGCCATTCGATCTTCCCACTCATCGGTAGTCGATCACGTGGGGCTAACCGAGGCTCGGTCCGTAAGTTCTCGAGCCATGGGGTGCGCCGCCTCATTGCAACCGTCTGTAAGCGTGTGAGCGGGTGTCCAGATGAGATCGACATTTCTGTCGCGGTTATTAGCTAATTTTACGAGTCGTAGTGCATCTGGGGAGATTCGACCATTGGCGAAGTTTCGGATGGCCATCTGGGAATCACTGATGATTATGACCGCTGGTGTTAGTGTTATGGCTAGTGCAAGAGCTATTTCCTCTGCGGTTTCTACGTGTAACGTGTTGATCGTAGCGCTCGTCATGCAATTTCCATCGCAATTTATCACCACTGCTGTGTAGGCGCGCTTGTGTCTGTATCTAGCTGCGTCTACAAATGTGGTGTCCTTGCTGTTACCGAATTTCTTCTGTATATTGCGCGCTCTGCTTTCCCGTCTGCCCTGATGGTGGATAGGATGCATATTCTTGGTTATTGCGGCGATGGTTATCATGCCTCTGATGTGTCTGGGCATATCTACTTGGACGCCATGTTGGGTATGATACCTTATACCTAGGTGATCCAATATTTGCCTACCTGCTTTAGTTTTGGATATGCGTTCGGATTGTGCTACTTATTGTGCCTCGATTACATCATCCGGTGTATTGTGGAGACCTAGCTGCAGTAGTACATCGTTGCTGGTGGTGATGGAGAGGCAAATTGCTTGCTTGTAGATTTATCGTATTAAGCACTGTAATTTTGATTTTTCTGACGAGTACCATCGTAGGTACGGTGCCACGTATACTATTCTGCTTATTACGAGAGCTTGGACTACTTGAATCAGATTGCCTTCTTTCATTCCACTATTTTTGTTGGCCATTCGTTTAAGTAGCCGCATGATTCGAGATGGTATAGCGTCGAATTTGCGTATGGTCTCTCCATTGTAGCCGGTACTTTCCATGATGAGCCCCAGTACTCTGATTAGGTCAACCTTGTGTATGGGCGTACCTCCTGCCGTAGTTAGGTGAATTTGCGGATTGTTTCATTCCTCGCAGTTGCGTGGATTTCGGCCACGTCGCAACGGTACATAATTGAGGAGCTCAGATTTCTCTGCCGAATACGCCAGTCCGTTTCCTGCTGGGTATTGTTCAACTGCTTCTCTTGCATGTTGTAATGTGTTTTCAACCTGTCAATCGTTGCCATCGCTCACCCAGAAGGTGATATCGTTAGCGTAGATGGCATGATAGACGCCATCGATTTCCTGTAGCTTTGCTGGTAATCCAAAAAGAGCCAGGTTAAGCAGAATCGGTGATATTACTGAACCTTCGGGTGTACCAGCGCTTCCGATCTGTAGTTCTTCGTAGTTGAGGTCTCCTATCTTAAAGTGTGTCTTTCTGTTGATAAGGAAGCTTCGTATATACCTGCATACTCGCTGGCCTAGGCCTACTTCATTTCTTCGGTTTAGTATTGTTTCGTGCGTAACACAGTCAAAACTTTCTTTAGGTTCAATCCTAGGATAGCTTTGGTGTTCCGACTTGTGTTATTTATAATTTCATGCTTAAGCTGGAGCATCGCATCCTGTGTGGACAAATTTCTCCGGAAGCCCAACATTGTAGGGGGGAGAACGTCGTTATCTTCGAGATGGTTGGTCCGTCTCGTTAGGACAACGTCCTCCATGAGCTTGTCACACAGGACCTGAGTGAAATGGCTCTCAGGTTCTCCAACTGTAGCCGCTTGCCAGGTTTAGGTATTAGAATAATTTCGACCGTTTTCTATTGTTGTGGTATTGTACTGGATTGCCAGAATTCGTTCATATACTTGGTAAGTTGTTCCAGAGAGGCATCATCGAGATTTCGAATCGTGTTATTTGTTATTCCGTCTAGTCTTGGCGCGGATGTAGTGTTAAGATTCTGTAGATATGCTCTCATGTCCGCCTCGCTAATCTCTTCGTGTAGTTGTCTGTTTGTGGTGCCTGTGTAATCTGGGTGAATTGTTGGCTTAGCCCGAGATAAATACCTTACGGCTATCTCATCGATAAAAGCCGCTTCAGTTTGGTCATATGCATGTAAGATCTTGTTTATGTTTTGTCTGTACGTGGCTTTGCTTTCCTCAGGATTCAAAAGGTGCCTGAGGAAGTTCCGCGTTCTGGACAACCCTAATTGATTATCCATATTGATGCATGTTGCTTCCCATTGTTGGTTACAGAGTTGTTGTGCGTATGCTTCTATATCTCTCTCTAACCGGGCCAGCCTGCGTCGGAGCGTCCTGTTGTGTCTCTGAGTTTTCCATCGCCTCAAGAGACCTTCTTTAGCTTCCCACATATGTAGGAGTTCACTGTCTGCCTGTTCCATTTGCGCGTCCTGGGGAATCACTTGCGTGGCTGCGTTAACATCCTGCTTAAGCTGCGTGGTCCAGTCCAGGATGCCTGTGATAGCATTAAAATTTCTTTCTTGCGAATTTGTATGAATTTGTTCCAGTCTACAATTTTGAGTTGTTTCCCCCTAAGAATTGCGTGGCCTTGCTTTAACAGTGATTTTGAGGATGTTATGATCGCTGCCTAGATCCTGTTGGATGTTAACCCATTTCGCATCTTTAATGTTCTTTGTAAAGGTGAGATCTGGTGTAGTGTCCACACTAACACTAAAACTCCGCCTCATATGTGTTGACGGGTCTGTGGTGAGGGTAAGGCCCTCTTGTTGTGCATATAGCCATAGGTGTCTACCTTTGGGGTTTTCAAATTTGTATCCTCATGCCGCGTGTTGAGCATTGAAATCCCCCCCCCCCCCTATCACTAAGGCTCTGCCTTCTGTGATAGTGAGAGTCTTGCGGATAAGTAATTGGAAATTGGGACGTTTGTTTCTTGGGTTACCAAAAACATTAAGGAGAAATAGACTTTGATTGTTTTTTCTGGTAGGTATTAACTCGATTAATATATTGTCTACATCTGCAATGCCTGTATCATACTGAACGACCATGTAGGGACGTTTGACTAGAGTGCTGACAGCTCTCGTCGCCCCGTCGGCACTACAGAATGATCTATACCCAGACAACTTGGCCTTGCTATGTAGCTCCTGTAGCATTATGACATCCGAATGTTCCTGAATAATTAGGTCTTGATGTAAGTGGGATGTTTTTCTTCTGTATCCGTGACAATTCCATTCCCAGATAATATAATGGTCGTGTCGATCCATGGTGGCAGTTGCAGTTTTCCGGTTCCCTCCACCGTTGGTGTCGAGGGTTTATTATATGGTTTACTGGTTCCTTTGATAGGGCCGCCTCCGCTGGTTTGTCGTCCCCACGACTTTATACGAGATTCAATGTCAGTGAATCTTGTAGCAATTGCGTTAAATTGTTGTATTTGCGTCATAATAGCCTGTGTAACTTGCTGGGTAATGTGCGTGCCGAGGTCTTTAAAGCGTGTATCTATGATGTCTAGCTTGTTTTCTAGAATGTAAATTTTGCTTTTAAGTTCATTCTGTCTTTTATCAAGAGGTTTAACGGACTTGGTCTTTTTAACTGTGATTGTCTCGTTATCGTCTATGGCTTTGCGCTTGGCTGGCATGTTAGCCTCTTCTTCCATATCTGCCTCTTTTTCCTCAAAACTATCCAGTGTAATACCGCGCCCTTTATTAAGAGTAATGTTTTCTTTCCGCAGTCTACTGATTTCTTCTTCTTAAGCGACAATCCGCTGATGATGTTCCAGCATCATATGTTTCATCTTTCATAGTTCTTTTTCTAACTCTCCATTTCCAGTGTTAGGTGCAGCCTCTGCCTCTGCGCGCGCCCCGGAAGCTACGTCAGCCCGGCTCACCTGTGATGGGGGTCTGGAGGTGTAGTCGTCGGTAGTGTGATTGCTGTTTCCAATAGTCTGTCGTGGCTTGATGGGGCTGCCATTGCGGGGTCAGGACCTTTATCTTGATCGGTTGCCGGAGGGTGATCTGCTTGCGGCTCTTCTGTTCTTGCTGGCTGTACTTGGGCTTCTTTGTTTATCGCGGTAGTCATATTCCACTTTTTCCTCTCTCCGGGCACATTCCCATCTTCGTCTTTTGACGAGGTATGGGATGCGCTACCTTGCTTGGCATCATTTATCCCCGGTCGGGTGATCTTTTCCACATAGTTGGCATCCTGCTTTGCATTCGTGGTCTTGCTTTGGATTCTTGGTGCCGCAACTCTGGCAAATTTAATCAGTAGCATTGGGGCATACGTCCGCTCGGCGACTAAGTCTTCCGCCTTCGTAACCTATGTCAAATTGCTTCTTATAAAGTGCGCATCCAACGAGCGCAGCTCCATAGTCCACTTAGCTAGGGACGTAATATCCGTCAGATGATAACGTTGTTTGTATTGCCCATACGCTAAGCGTAGAGGATGATGTGGTTACGTGGAGTGACCAGCTTCCTACTTGAAGTAGTAAAGGCAAGATGCAGAAGACTAGGACTCAAGAAGAAGAACACAAACAACAGGACCGGTTCCCTAACGATGCAGCTTCCTAACGATGTCTTCCGGGCTTGCGTAGGCGAAACGAAACGTAGGCTGTGAGCATGGACAGCGGACGAAGGTTCAGTGTCAGCAACATGAATAGTTCGCTGACAGCAAGAGATGAAAACCTTGCGAGGTTTGCTTCGGTGCTGCGCGATATGCACAGGCTTCATATTCTTTGCTGCCAATGCTCAAACTGGTTATAGCGACGTATTTTTGGGCTGTTTCTTTCGATGGTGTGCTGAGGACTATAATGTTCTGCTTCTGGTTGAGGCAAAGATTATCTTCTTCATCCGCTGTGCGTTCAACAATTGCAATGCGTCGTACGCTGTGGGAGATGCGGTCTGCACCGTGTTCGATCACGTTGAGTCCACCTCTTGGCCTAATAATGATCCTATGGTCGTCCTCTGGAAAGTGTGGCATTCGGCTTGCGACGATTAATTGTCGAATCTGCCAATTGCCCCTTTTTTTCTTGTTCCAAGTAGCTTCGTGAGCACGCGGAAGTGTCGCTTTATCACTTCGATGATTTCTTTCAATTTATAACCAATGGGCTTGGTCCAATTATTCAGGTTGAATATCTTCGCCGTCTACGCTTACCACCATGCCACCAACGACTCCCCCTGAATACCTCCTAACCTTTCGCATCCCCAACACGCTCCCAAGCCCCCGTATTTCTTAAAGATTTCTTTTTCTCTTTTTTTTGCTTTCACTCCCCCCTTTTTTATCAGTCTTGGTGCCACCCTGGCTTCCCCCACCCCCCTTTTTTATTTTTTTCCTTTTTTCTGATTCTATCTCTTTTCTTTTCTCCCCGCGTGCCCACTCTCACACTCTTGTCCCCTCGTCTTGAGAATGAAGCTCACAGACGTTGGACGACAGCGCTTGTTTCCTCTGGTAGTCTCTCTCTTTAAAACCAGCCGCCAGTGACAACACCCGCACGTGACGTCACTGCACTAACCCTTTAAAACTAACACGACGAGGATGATGAGGCCGCCTTTGACGAACATAGGTCCTCCTATCGAAACGTTGGCCAGCCTGTCTGAGGCACATTATCCCTCTTTACAAACTTTATACCACAGTGTGCTATTCAATCTGTCAGCCCCTTTCTTGTTTTTGGACTATCAAGTAGAGCTGATAGAGGCTCAAGGTGAGTGTCAAACGTGGGTGAGAAGACGATGAGGTCATCGAGGTAGCAGAGACATGTGGACCATTTGAAACCTTGGAGCAAGAAGTCCATCATACGCTCAAAGGTGGCAGGGGCGTTTCATAATCCAAATGGCATTACTCTAAATTGGTATGGGCCCTCATGTGTGATGAACGTGATTTTTTCTTTGTCCATATCGTCAATAACAAACTGCCAGTATCCAGAACGAAGATCAATAGAAGAGAAATAGCTCGAAGCGTGGAGGCAGTCAAGGGCGTAATCTATACGTGGCAGCGGGTAGACGTCTTTCTTAGTAATGTTGTTCAGATGACGGTAGTCTACACAGAAGCGCCACGTGCCATCCTTCTTCTTAACCAACACCACAGGTGACACCCAGGGTCTCGAAGAAGGCTCAATGATGTTTTATCTAGCATTTTGTTCACTTTGACTTACTCGGCGTTCCGACGCAGAAGCTTGATACGGTCGTCGGTGAATAGGCGTTGAATCGCCAGTACGAATCCTATGCTTGACCGCGAGCGTCTGGCCTAAAGGGCGATTGTCGAAGTCGAAAATATCTCGGTAGAACAGTCAAGGGTTGTTCGCCGAATACAACAAAGCTGGCGCAGGGCGACCATTTAAAGTGAAAGATTGTCCTAAAGGTGTGATGGCAAATTCATGAAGAAATGTTGGTACAAAGGAAGAATACCAACTAATATTTCAACCTATACAGCATATTTCGTCGGGAAAACCGGTTATACGCAATGTGCCAATTCTTTACGATTTATTGATAATATATTGTGACTTTTGGGAGTCTCACGCCAGTACTCATACTGTAAAGTTTGCTAACAGTAAAATCAGAATATCTCAGAGTCACATAGTAGAGGTTTTGTTCTGTGTAATGAAGGGAAACAAACGAGTTTTGAGAAATAGCATAAGTGTTATGATTAAGTTGAAAAGACTTGGTATTCCCATAGACGTTACTCAGTATCAGATAGAGCCCTACGAAACATATATGATTTAAACTTTTTTGCGTCCATGCACAGCGAACTGTAAGAAAACATGCGGATGTTTTTATGCGAAATTTTTGTTTGGCTTGTTGCCAAATAAAAGAACTTCGAAAGAATTCGTTCTTAAAATATAAATCAAAGATGTGAAAAATTCTGCAAATACGAAGCCAGCCGTTTCCTAATTTTCGTTCTTGTATATTTTTAACAATATCGCGAAATGGCTTCCTTTTTTAATCTTGTACTAATAATGGAAGGCTATAGCAAGAATATCAATAAAAAAATGATTACGAGCACTTTTCTCAAAATCGCTAATTTTAAACAATACTTTCTAACTCTTAACTGATGTAGCATTTCCTTGTAGCGTTCCTTTAATTCATGCCTTTCTGTGGGTCCCCGCAGATAGAAACACGCCACCTTGCGGATACTGTCCATGCATTGACAAACCCTCGAAGTCGGTAATTTTTTTCAGGAACAACACCATTCGATCTCAAAAAGAAAAAGAAAACATCAGTTCTGGCAACATATATACGTTATTTATGGGCTATAGATCGTGCGGATGCTCGACATGAAAGTTTCTTTGACTGAATGTGACAAACGTCTGTAAGGACCAAGCAATTTTTGTTGGATAAGCGAAGTAGCCGTACATTATCGTGGCAGCAATAATGCCGACGCTCTGTTCTCCCGATCATCGAAACGCATGATTGCCTCGCCCGAATACCAGGAAGCGTGTGTTCTGAGTAAGCTCCTGAACAGAACACATCTTAAAATGGGCTATCATTATGCAGCTGACCGATCACCGCAATTTTTACGCTATTCAAATAATAATAATAATAATAATAATAATAATAATAATAATAACAATAATACTTTATTGACACAGGAATTCCACCAACACTAATACATAATAGGCTTGCCAAAGCCGCATTGGGCTTCAAGGGCAGAGCCGACAGACAGCGTTTAGCACGATGCAATATCGCGGATAACGCAAGATATGCAGAAACATTGTTAACAGGCACTGACTCACAAGAGAAACACAAACAGCAATGAGGAGGCAAAAAATGAAAAGAAACCACGTATCATGCGTTGAAAAGTAACACAACCCACCATTCTTGATACAGAGCAAGAAAACACACATCTGGCATTGCTATGTCACTTAAAGAACCATCAATTATCCTATTGACAACAGCCAACAAAAAACAATGAAAATAGAAACCAAAAAAGACACAGGAATATACATATGAAATATGCAGGGAGCAGGGCATAAACCTGCGATTGCGCATAAACCTGCGATTGCGCATGAACCTGCTATTGCACATAAACCTGCTATGCACATAAACCTGCTATTGCGGCAAGACAATGCTTTTTTATTATCTGATTTCTGCATGCATTCGCGAGAACCTGCTTTACCATTAGGCACTTTAATCATTGACAGCAGACATCTCGAGACAACGGGATGTCACTGCTGTGGCCGGGCTGCCACTGCACAAGATACTTCTCGAGCTCACCCTTTGTATCTTAGCCTACAATGCCTTGTGACTTTCCAATCATCGACAGCATACCTACTTTCATTGTCCGGGCTCTCACTGTCTATTGACTTCTACGCCTTAATTCGTGAATTCCTGATGCGACAATTTTTGCGCCAGCACATACAGAATAACCCGCCGTGGTTGCTCAGTGGCTATGGTGTTGGGCTGCTGAGCACGAGGTCGCGGGATGGAATCCCGGCCACGGCGGCCGCATTTCGATGGGGGCGAAATGCGAAAACACCCGTGTGTTTAGATTTAGGTGCACGTTAAAGAACCCCAGGTGGTCAAAATTTCCGGAGTCCTCCACTACGGCGTGCCTCATAATCAGAAAGTGGTTTTGGCACGTAAAACCCCAAATATTATTATTACATACAGAATACCGAGTGCAATTTGTTCTGTCATGAGGATAGCGTAAAACAATAGTCCTGCTACCTTGTGGGTCTCGTGGATATTCTTACATGTTTATAGGACGGTAGGTTATGAGTGACTACGTCTCCGGAAATGGAGTTGTTTGTATATGGAAAACAAATAAACAATATTCTGGGCACGTGTTCGTCCCCTCAGAATTCAACCGTCCTTCATTCTTACATTTACACCTCATTTATTAGAATAGTGAGAAAGCATAGAGACACATTCTTCTTTATTAGTGCCGCATAAAAAATTGCCGCTACATTTATTTTTGTGAATCCAAAAGTTACAACAGTGTTTAAAAGTTCTGTTTCCATTCTGTTGATGTTTCGTGTTTTCACATTACTTCTTGTACTACATAGAAGGGCGAAAACAAGGACAGCAACGAGGATATGGCTGCATCCCTGTTAGCTGATTGCAAGAACGGCCAGGATCTGGACAGCTGCAGTCATGAAACGAAAGGTATGTTCGTTAGAAATATTGTAATGAATATATGATGAAGACCTACCCAAGTAACCTATTCCCGCTTAGACTTACTCATTCCTAATAGCAGAGCGTAGGTACGGCGCGATTCTGATCAATATTAGATTATTCCGAATAATTACATAGAACGCTCTCAGTAAATTAAGGCAAGCTCATTTTCAATTTTTAGTTGCCTTTAAACAATCATTTTTTGCTTACAAATCCGGCACAATATGTCTATGGTCTTAACATATACCTAGTAATGTATATACTACTGAAACATCACGAGGACATATGCAGTAGATAACATTTGAAATTTAAAATATTAATCAATTTCTAGGTGTTGTGAGGTGCGTGAAATATTAAGCTACTTGAGGGGTCGGGAAATAGCCTGCGTATATTATCTATCTAGACAAGGTTCATTTCAGGTTAGCGACGTGGCCATAGCATAACGTCTGGCTCCCATAGGTCCTCTTAGCACGAAGGTCACATCACCCGCGAAAAAGTACGAAGCTCCGCCCCCTTCACGTGCTACAGGCGCAGCTGCTGCGCATCGAGCGTGCGCTCATTGGTGCAATCATTGGAAACTGAGCGCCGCTCACCAATCTCCACAGCTGCTTCTGATGAGTGCAAACATGCCTCGACCAAAGAAGGTGAACACTGCGTCTACGTCGTGCGCGACTAAAGCCAGGAATGGGCAGCGCTAGGCTAATTTAACGTAAGAATGGAAGCAAGATCGTTTAGCTCGCAAACAGGCAAATCAGAAACTACTATATAGTGCTTCGCACCACGGTAACTCCATTTCGCGAATTTCGGTTTGACTTTTAATAACGACTTCTGCATGTGCATCGCAACGTCGCATCGCAACGGGCGTGGAACCGGCGAGATGGCGGTGACCCTTACAAGTTTTCTACTGCTCACGCAGGTGTTTACGGCGAACTTTTCCCTGGCGGTCCTTCCTCACGGATTACCCTTCGACGACGTATGCCTGGAACTGTTCGACAGCGGTTCTTCGTCTTCGACAGATTTGTTCGAGGCCTTCAAGCTACAACAGTGTCCAGCTGGTGACGAATTTGGACATTTTCCGTTTCTGAGCTGGCAACATTGTCACGAGGGCGTTGACGCTGTCAAGTGTCAGCTACAAAAGCAGCGGAGCAGCACTGTGACGATGGGGCGTGGAACCGGCGAGATGGCGGTGACCCTTACAAGTTTTCTACTGCTCACGCAGGTTGGCTCTTTTTGCTCTTTGAAAGCGTCTCGCTTCATTTTGCCGGTTCCACCCCAACTGCTTTATCTTACTTTTTCCTGTCGGAGACGCGGTTCTGTGGTGTCGAATTGTGTGCATGTCAAGCGGCACTTTTCACTTTTTCGTAGCCCGGCATTTTATCTACTTATTTTGCTGCTTTGTGGCGGAGATATTGAGTGTAACCCAGGTCCGTCAACTGCTGAACAAATCCAAGAACTGTTAAAGGGTCAAGGTGCAATACTTTCGAAGTTATCGCAGCTCACCGCAGACGTTACTGACGTTAAAGCTCGCCTTCTTTCGTTGGAAACTAAGCTAGCAAAGATCGACACAATTGAAAAAACCTTGGCTAACGTTGAAGATCAGCAGCGACAAGATCATGATGCTTTGGCAGGCATGATTAAAAAATTAGACGACTTGGAAAATCGTGGGAGGCGCAATAATTTGCTTTTTTATGGCTTGGCAGATTCTAATGCCAATGAGACGGCAGCCCAGTCTGAGGAACTCATAATAAATCTGTGCACTGCGAAGCTTGAATTACCTTCGTTAGCTATTGAACGTGCGCATAGGCTGGGTAAATTCTGCGCAGGAAAAAATCGGCCCGTCATTGTTTGTTTCAATTCTTTTAAAGACCGCCAAGCCGTGCTTGCAAAAGCATTCAAGGTCAAGGGATCGAGCGTTGCTATATCTGAAGACTTTTCCCGTACTGTCCGTGATAAGCGAAAAAAATAATGGGCGTATGCCAAACAAAACAGCGAAGAAGGCTTGAAACCAGTTCTGAAGTTTGATACGCTTCACTTGGGGAGCAGGCGCTTCCAATGGGACGGTAAAGCCGGCGTTGCACGGGAGCAATGACAAATTACTGTTAATGCTGCGATGTGCCCCGTCAGCGTTCTGTTAGTCAACTGCCGCAGTGTCAAAAATAAAATTGATGATTTTCACTTTTTTCTTCGTACTATCCAACCGACCATTGTTCTGGGAACAGAATCTTGGCTTGACCCAACTGTCGCAAGCACTGAAGTATTTCCGGACACGTACGAGTGTTTTCGTCGTGACCGCTGTACGCGTGGTGGAGGGGTGTTTATTCTTGTCCACAGTAGTATCCCAAGCGTGCAAATGGAATTTCCGGATAATGAAACTGAATCGATTTTTTGTAAAGTAAGGCTACTCAATGGGAAAGCAATTGTTCTTGGGTCATTTTATAGGCCTCCTGGTCCTTCTGTAGAACCACTAGTTCATTTAGGCAATTTTCTTGAAACTATTAAGAATGAATGCCTCGTTCTAGGGGGGTACTTTAACCTTCCGGACATTGACTGGTCAGCTGGGGAACCAAGGGATACTGCTCGAGGGAGCCTATACTCAACTTTCTTTGATATTTTAGATCAGAATACTTTTTATCAGTATGTGCACGAGCCATCACGCACTGACGGAACAGGTCACGTACTCGACCTTTTGCTCTGTAACGTGCCTGATGTTGTATACAATGTACGGGTGTTGCCAGGTTTGAGCGATCACAACGTTGTTCTAGCAGATTTATCAGTTCAGTATGTGAAGGTTGCAAAAACACCTAGTCGAAAGATTTATGCCTACAGCAGGGCCAACTACGAGGCGATTAGCGCTGCTTTCGAGTCGTTCTTTCCAACTTTTGATGCACTCGCAGATAATCTAGATATCGAACAACTATGGAATACGTTCAAATTGAAATTGTTCGAACTACGTGAAGCTTTTGTCCCATCACGAGTTATATCAAGTAGGCGAGCTCGAGACAAACCCTGGTTTAACAAAGAGTTACGTGCCCTTGTTCGACGACAGCGACGAAACTATCAAAGATATAAGGCGTCTAATTCGCCAGAGCATTTGGCCTTGCTGAAAGCAACAAAAACTGAATTTAGGCAAAAGTCCGACATCGCTAAGGACTTCTATTTCTTTAATCTAGGAGAAAGACTTGTCAGGGATACCAAAGAATTTTGGAGGTATGTGAAGCGTAATGGCAAAGACAACAGATCAATACCTGCTTTGAAAAATGAGGAAACTATTATTCATGATAATGAGTCTAAAGTTGAAATTTTTAGCCGTTATTTTTCATCTGTCTTTTTGCCGTCTAACTCACGTACTGTCTGTTTTGAATTACCTGCTGAAATAGACCCCATGCCAGAAGTTACCTTTTGTGTCGATGGTATCCGTAAATTATTAAAAGATGTGAACCAGGCTAAGGCATGCGGCCCTGATGACATTCCTGCCGCTATCATACGGAACTGTGCGGACGCGTTATGCTTTTATTTCGTCCGGATGTTTCAGAAGTCCCTCAATGAAATTGATATGCCAGATGATTGGAAGTTAGCGCGAGTCGTGCCCATACATAAGAGTGGGGTGCGTAACTCCGTTCAGAACTACAGGCCCGTTTCCTTAACTAGTATAACCTGCAAAATTATGGAGCATATAATATACAGTTGTGTTATGGCCCACTTAACTAAGCATAATCTCCTAAGTCCCTGCCAACATGGTTTCAGGCGTGGTTTATCGTGCAATACACAGTTGGTAGAGTTTATTCATGATTTAGCCTCGGCAGTTGATAAGCAACAAGTTGTGGACTGCGTTTTTTTGGATTTCAGTAAAGCGTTTGATGTAGTCGCACACAGTCTCCTACTCTCCAAATTAAAAGCTTATAACTTGGATGGTAAAATAATAGCGTGGATTGCCGAATATTTGTCATTGCGGAAACAGGCTGTGGTTCTGAACGGTATATCTTCGCAATATGCATCAGTTACGTCGGGAGTTCCCCAAGGCTCAGTGTTGGGGCCACTATTGCTTTTGTTGTATATTAATGATATTTCAGCTGGTATACAGTCTTCATTCAGGATGTTTGCCGATGATTGTGTTGTTTATAGAGTCATAGATGCCATTTCCGATTCACAAATCCTGCAAGTTGATCTAAACACTATCGCAGACTGGTGTGTGCGTTGCGATATGTCGTTAAATATAAATAAGACTGTTCACGTCACCTTTACAAGAAAACGAGCTAATCATCCCTATAGGTATAGAATTCATGATTCAACTCTAAAAGTAAGCAAGGAATTTAAATATCTAGGTGTGTTTTTTACTTCTGATTTACGATGGAACAAGCATGTTAACTATATTGGAAATAAGGCAGCATCAGTTTTGGGATTCTTGCGGCGCAATTTTAGTCATTTACCGAGTAACTTGAAGACGCAGTTGTACTTTAGTCATGTACGTTCAATACTTGAATATGGATGTGTTTGGTGGGACCCACACACATCTGAGCTTATAAACAAATTAGAAAAAATCCAGAATAGGGCAGTTAGATTTGTTCTTGGTAATTATAGCCGGCAGCTTAGCATGACAGAAAGCAAACTTAAACTTAAATGGCAAGAGCTGAAGGATCGTAGAAGGCATATTAGATTAAAATTTTTCCACGATATTTATTATTCTAAAACAGGCATAATCCGCGATAAATATATCCAGGCACCACACTATACATCTAGGCGACTTGACCACTGTTTGAAGATCAGGGAATTTTCTTGTGGGGGTGACGTCTTCCGTTATTCTTTTTTTTGTTAGGACTGTTCGAGATTGGAACAGTTTGCCATCGACCATTGTATATATTACAGAAAATGATGCTTTTTACCACGCATTGAACTAATTTGTTGATGTTGATTCAAGTTTGTAACCTCCCTGCTGTAATGCCCTACGGGGCGATGCAGGTAACTAATAAATAAAATAAATAAACGTGGGGTAGGGGGATGAAGCACTTAAAATGCGTGATACACAATTATGCTAGCGGAATAGCAGTAGCCCCCCCAAAAATGCCGGGACAGCTTTAAGAGTACTGCTATAATCAGGGATGAAAAATTCATTAATAAATGAAGCGCATAAGAATCTCCGATACAAGAAGGTAGTGCCAGAAAAAAAAAAGGCATCGGAGCAGAAAAACGAGAGGGAAACTCATCATGCTTGTGCACACCAGCCGCCGAGTCTAATAAGTTGTGATAAAGCGTGTGACTTCTGTCGGGTTTCATTGCTTAACAACAGACTTGGGCAACCAATTCTAAGCGCACTTGTTAAAAACTTTGGATGCAGTAGTAGACGGTGAAGTCACTGTAAACATCGGAAATTGAAAAGACGGAGAACAGTAAAACATAGAAGAAATATAACTGTACAATTAACGCCTAGTAACTTGTAGCACAGTGTTTGGAAAGCACCAACAGAATAATGAAGTACGAGGATCCAAGCTAGCACGACCACACGAATGTAGAGCACAGGCATCAAGACATTGTCATGATACGCTGTGTGTCAAACCACTGAATAAAACAATTCCCCTGCGCGATGTTCCTGTTTCAGATTATCTCGTGCGATAGATTTTAATTTTCAGTTTTTATAAATATATTTAGCGGATCTGATGATGCTCTTTGCGGTATTTGTAAGCATATCATACACTGTATTATCCAGTAGCTCTGTTCGCTAAATACAAATATTAGTGACTTAACTTTTCCATGTAGTACTTGCAGCACAAGCATCAAAACGAAAGTATTCGAGGGAGATGACACGGGAGGCAAAATAAATTTCTGCGATTTTTAAAATGTCAAGAATTATTAAGATACCCGTAAACAGAATTTGTCTTTTGCCACTCGCATAGAGATGCAAGGCGAGCAAACAGCTCTAGGAGCTACTGACGCCCTCAAGAATTCCGTCGTCGCATGTACGTACCACAAGCGATGGGGCGATACCGAGAAATGTTCTTCGGTATATGTAAAATGATAAGACGCGTACACAGGTAGTCAACCCGATGTCACAACAAATGAAGCGTGACTGATAGCGTCACATCGGCAGCTCTTCCAGCAATTTTCTTACCCCCCGTTTTAGTTTTGAAGGACAAAATGAATCTTGGTAGATGAACATAGTAACACCTCGTGATATCTCTAAAAAAAAACTCGACTAATTTTGTCAGCTGCGGTGTCCTCCTTCAATGCAGCCCTATCAGCCTAGGTATTGAAACAGTAATTAGATCGTTTTTATTTAAAATTGTTTCACTAAATCACTCTTTAATGGACAGACTGCGGCGGCTGCTCAACTGTATAGTGTCCACAATGTTGCAAAAGATTCAGAGTAAAAATGTATGCAGATCCCACTCCCTGTGGAAATCAATGTAAGCCAATTTTTCTGTGTTGTTTGCATTTATTCACGGTATCTTGCGGTGATGTTGACGGCATACAACAGTCGGGATGTGATGTTAAATATTACCTTGTCTGCACCACTTTTGTTCGCCCACGTAGTACACAGAACACAGACAGACGTCTCATTCATTCACTCATCCCGTTACTGAAGAGAGTCCAAATAAGCAATGGTTTCTGACGACGCATTTTCTTTCTCCCGTGTCACGTTAGGTGAACTGCCACGAGCGCAGTGGGGTAAGGTTAATCACCCGTTATCTTAATGCTTCAGCGCGGGATCCGGCTGCACCCCATTCCCAGCCTTTTCTCTTACTACTCCCTCTCTAAAATTCTCCATAAGTCCTACCTGGACTGCCATTACTGTTGCGCTGGGGCACAGAGGCAAACGCTGCAGCTCTCGCAGCGCTTTTGCGGGGGGTCCCGCCTAACTACGGCGTCCATGCAGCGGTATTTGTGGCTCCGCTCTGTGATATGTCGTTGATGTCGCCTATCTCGTGTTTCGCACCCCTGTCGTGAGCTCACTATTACCCCCTGAATCGTCGGCGTGCAAGGCAGCAGCAACAATGCCAAGTAAAATGGAGTGGGAAACAATACTTTGCTTTAAAAACATCGTCGGAGCAGCTAAATGTTATTTTTATGGAAATGTGTTCCCACTAAAAGACATTACACTGTGTATACCTGAGTTCACGAAGACGACGTTTTCAGAAAGCTCTGCCTGATTTGCCCGACCGCATTGATTACGTACAGCGGAACGTCGAATGATTAAACAGGAAGGGCGATCGCGTCGCGATAACCTCATCTCTTACGGCCTACCAGACACTCAAAAAACTTGGCAACAAACTTAAGTGAATGTAGCAACAGCTATATTAGTTTGGTTTTTGAGGCCATTTCTTGAGACCTGATTGAACGTGCACACGGAATTGTATCCTTACTACGAGATAACGACGAACAGTAATGATAAAGCTAAGCAATCTAATAACGTAAAAGAAAGCTTGTTTCGATGTGGAACTTTTGCAATCAAAAAGGCGTAAGTGTAAGCGAACATTTTTCGCAAGCTACACGCGTTGCTTCCATGAGGCTTTTCTACTTTGGCAAAAACCAAGTTTCTGAGCATTCAAGCTCCCCCATTAGAAACTGTCCCTGAAGGAAAATCGCTGCATTTTACACGTTTCTTTGCGTCCTTTCAAGAATGGCACATGATGGCAACCCCACTAACAATGGCAATCATTCAACACATATGACGCATGCGTCATCGCAGGTAAACGAGAAGGGTGGTGGCGGTCATTTGTCATTACGTACTCTCAAATGAGCCTTATTTTCTAACATTTGCAGCATTCTCTATAAATAAAGCTCCTCATCATCAGAAATACACTCAACACATCGTTGCCTTAACCGAGACTTGGTTGCAACCTCACGTGGATAACTATGAATTTTTCACGGTGCACAAAACTTCACTGTGTACCGTTGAGGTCGCCTTGCGAGCAGAGGAAGAGGTGTTCCCCTAGTAATATCTAAAAACCCTACAGTGATCAGCAAGTAGCGTCTTTATTGGCCTCGAAAGTTTGCTCCTCCGTTATCCTTGGCCATCGAAACATATTAGTTGGTACGTTATACCGCCCTCCCTGTACGTCATGTTCATTCATTTAATTCCGTGACATCATTTGCCATGTTCGCAACCACATTAATTCAGCGTCCATAGTGGTTCTTGGTGATTTTCAGCTTTCAAACATTGAGTGGAACATCGACTCACCCTCGTTATCCCCTTTTCCGCAAGAAACTAATAGATTTTCATATACGCGCTCATTTCCCTTTCACAACTTGCAACTGAACCTACGCAATCCTGTGGTAATAATGTGACGTAAGTTGAAGAATGAGGCTGGCAAAATAGACGTTCCCTTTAATGGCAACCCAGATGAAGAGCGGGCAGTCAAGGCGCTTCATAGGCTTTCGTGCCACCGTCGTTTGCGCGTGCCTTCACGTTGTGGGGACGCCCTACATCATTTTGTCAGTTGCCCCCCCCCCCCCCAACACACGCGCACAAAAAGCAACCACCTCGGTCGCGTCAACTGGCTCTTTGAGCGGAGTTCACGGGAAGAAGTGGGGCTCCTGAGGTGCAATCTGCATATTCATTTGGGCGCATGGTATGGCTTCATGCGCACTACACTAAGAACTTTAGCGCGAAGACAATGACAGAGCGAACCGGGGTCAGAACTGTAGGGTACGACTTCGTAGGTTACACCAATGAGGCGCCGTGTAACCTTATAGGGAGCAAAATACCGGCGCAACAACTTTTCCGAAAGTCCAATAGCAGTACGCCACTCTTGGCAGTACGGCGCTCTTTTTGGTAAGCCTCTTCTTCTGGCATCCGGACTTCCTTCGATCTTCCTATAGCAGTAGCATGTACGCACGGAGGAGAGGAGGCGAGAGGTGTGTCGCTGCGCCAGCCGTTCGGAGGTTTTACTCGTCTGTGACGTCACTACTCCACCCTACGCGCGTGACATACGAGGAGGTTACGTGACTTGGTGGTCTCGCAGGTGGTTTCAAGGCAACGTGAGGCGGCGCACAGCTGGGCTGACTGTTCTGGTAATGCTCCATGGCGTAACTAATAGCTTAAACAGCTCCGCTGGTAAAACTCTTGCAAGTTCTTGCTGATGGTGCTATTATCAGCCATAGGTAGCATGGAGTCAAATGTTGACGTGACGCGGTGCCCGTGCACAAGTTGTCTCCTGTACAGCGCCCTTATAGGTGGAGGTGGCATACGGTAAAATCTTGTCGCACGTCTTGTGCTCTGCATCGACATATATGAAGGGCGCATCAGCCAGCATTCTGCTCAGAGCTTCCGTTAATCTATTTCTTTGAGAGTGATACCTTGTACTCTTGCGATAGTAGCGGTGCATTACATGGAAGACGTCCTGTATTAGTCCGGTTGGGAATGGTGAACCGCGATCGGTGATGAGAACAGAGAGTGCGCCAGGTTGTAGGACGATGTGTATGACAATGAAATTGGCCATTCAAGAAAAGTTACCTTGCTAAATAGCTTCGGTTTTGGCGTACTGTGTAAAGTAGTCGGTAGCTACGAGTGACCATTTGTTGCGAGGTTACACGCAATAAACAAAATAGACCGATTCCTATTCGGTGGAAGGGTGCTTGAGGACGCTCTACAGGGTAAAGAAAGCCAAACAGTTTAACAGGTGGTTTCATGCGGTGCTGATAATCATGGCTTGTATTCACGTACTGTTGCACAGAAGAAAACAGCCTGCGCAAGTAATACTTTTGTGGTATTTTGCCTAACGTCTTTGCGAATACCAGGTGTCCCGAACATGGTTCATCATAGCAGGCTTGCAAAATGCCTTAGCGCAGCGCCAACGCTGGGATAAGGAGGTACGTTTCCGGACCTCTTACGCAGTTTTTCCTGTAAAAGATGTTATTGTGCAGACAACAGAATGATAAGCCACCCACGAGCGAGCGAGGTAAGTCAGTGTCAGCTCCTTGAAGCTGCTCGATCAGTGGCAGCAACTCAGGGACATCGCACAGGTAGGTGTTCAGCGATCTCAACAGGGTCGACAACACCAACAAATGGCAACTCATGTTGGCAGAGTTCGGGGAAGTTATAGGGAGATGTGCTCGTGATAAAGAGTCAACATTTTTATGCTTCCTTCCAGATCGGTAGACATCGCTAATGTGCACTTCTGGCCGCAGACTCCTGCATACTCTTGTGGGTGTACCGATCTGACTGAAGGATCGTTGAGGTAGCCAAGGCAGCACAGCGGTGTGGTGATCGCTCACAGCGTTATATGGTCTACAGTGCGAGTTGGAACTTGCCAATTGCCCAAACAACCGCAAAGTACACTTTTTCAGTGGTTGAATAGTTCGTCTCAGTCTTGGTGAGACGGCGGTTTGCAGAAGCAACGAATCGTTCTGCAGTGTTTTGCCACTGCAAAAGACTCCCGAGGCCGGCACTGCTGGAACCAGTGCAAGTTTCTATGTCAGCGTATTTGTTGAAATGAGCAAGCATTGATGCAGCTTGCAACTGTTGGCGCAATTCAGTGAATCATCACTGGTAATCGTGAGCCCAAACTAAAGCAGTATTGTCTGGTGTAAGCAGTGTCAGAGGCTGGAAGATTCCCTCCGTGAAACCTCTATACTATGCGCACAAACCAACGGAGCGCTGGATAGCCTTCTTGTCTTTGGGTGGTAAGAACTCGGCGGCGGAAGCTGATTTGTGAGGGGCTGGTAGGATGCATTTAGGGCCAAGTACATGGCAAAGAAATTTCAGCACTTGGAACTCGAAGAACCAACTTTCAGGAGTGATGGTGAGGTCGGCCGTACGCATCGCAGCGGAGACTTTCTTGAATAGTGCAAGATGTTCTCCAGAGGTGGTCGAGAACACAACCTCATCCAAATATGCGAGGCAAGTTGACCATTTCTGTTCTGCAAGCACGGTATCCATCATCCGCTGAAACGTTACAAACGCGTAAAAGAGAGCGAAGGTGCCAACTTTGAGCTCATAAAGTGTGTTAGTGGTCACAAAGGCTGTTTTTTCACGTCCTATTCATTAACTTCGATTTACCAATACCCGGACTGAATATCCAACGCAGAAAAACAAACAACTTGGCATATTCTAGATGCTCCAATGCGCCGAAGATGCGTTGTAGTAAATAACCATTGAGTTTGGCGGAATGGTTCAAGTTTTTGTAATTTACCCAGAATTTTAGTGTGTTTTCCTTGCTCATCACCAATACCGAGGAGGCCCATGGGCTTCTGGACCACTGCATCAGCGATGATGATTTCACTTTCTACTGGAAACTCTGTACTCTGAAAGGTTGCTGCCGAACAGGACGTGCTGATTTGTCCATAATAATATGGTGCTTTGTAATGGGTGTGCGTCGTAGTTCGAACAACGTTAAAAAATATTTGGAAACTTGTTTCACTATATTCAGTAGAATATATTCCTTGTGGTTTGACAGGTCAGGCTTAATGTGAATGCGTTCTTCTGGACTGTGTAACTCAGATTCCTCAGATGATGCGAGTTCCAATGCGCCAATGTCAGTTACATCAATGACATCAAAGGCGATTGTGGTTCCTCGTGGTACATGCCGATACCAGGTGCGACAGTTTGTTAGCAAAGCGAGTGAACAATTTTTCGCACAAGAAAAGCCGTGGTATGCAAATGTTAAATTCAAGAAGGAAGAGAACATTATTCTCAGCAACGCTGTGGGCGTCGTCCTCCTTATCGCATTGGACAAGTCAGTACCCTGCACTTTGGTGGCACCGTGACCTGATCGTCGGCTACACGAAGCGCGATGCCGCGGTCGTTGTCACTACTCTTGGCTATGGCTTGCGTAGTGGAGAAACAAAGTATAGACGAATGCAGGTTGACGATGGCAGCTTTCGTCTGAAGGAAATCCATGCCTAGTGTAATGTCCTTTCAATGTTCAGAAAGAAGGACTAAGGTGCCGATGAGCATTCAGCCCCATGTTTTCACTCGTGCGGCCCACTTGTGCCCTCTGTGTGCCATCCTGCAGTACGAATCTCAGTTCCCGTCCATTGTGCGCAAACATTTAGTATACGCGTGAGATTCTGGCTCATAAAAGATGTGTCCGCACCTCCGCGGGTCACCGGGCTCAGTTTTAACTAATAGCAGTGCTGGGTGAGTGACGCCTGCTCGCGCTCGGCATGCAGAGGGTGGTGAAATACATCTTTCCAGTCGTTGACGGTTCCTGAGGTTCGTGGAAGCCTGATGGTAGTGCCACCCTGTGGCACCACCGTTACCAGCATCACGTCAATTCCCGGCATATAAATTGGGATGACATCTTCGCTTTTCTCGCATACGCTTACAACACTGTAAAACATGAAACCACCATCTACAGCTCTTTCTACCTTCGTGATATTAGTCCATCCCACAGCTTCCTTGACACCATTCTGCCGTTGACCCCTCCTGAGGACTCTCCTATCGCCCAGACACCCTCCCGCGCCGAGGAAGCACGTCACATAGCTCAGCTCCGTAAGTTGACGTCGCAGGAAAGCTGCAACCTCAGCTATTATTCGCGGAATAAGAATAAAAGGAAACTTGTCACGGCTTTGGGCACCACTTCTCAAGTGCGGCCTGTGCCAGAAGTTTCTCGATCGTTACACCGGGCCTTTAGTCATCATCGATCACCTAAGAGATCTGGCCTATTCGACTCCTCGTCTTGTGCCTCATGGCTAACATTGTAAGAAGATGTAGCTTGTTCATGTCGCCCCCTGAAGCACTGTCGTCACCGGTACTCTAACCGCACGTAACAATTACTCGACTAGCGGGGTTCTTTTCTGAAGAAAATATTGTTATGCTAAAGCGACAGCAAAGATGCAAGAAGAGAAAGAAAACGTGCGCTTGTCTTTGGAGCAGGTCGGTGTCGGCACGGCAACACTTCTCCCTTTTTCATCAGTTCATTTTATGCGAAGCATATTACGAGAGCTCAACCCAGCTCCTCAGGCGCGGCGGTGTCGCCTTGAAACCACGTGACACCGTGACGTCACGACAGAGGAGAAGTGGCTTTGGCTCAACTCTTGCAAGACGGGCTGGGTGGGAATCGAACCAGGGTCTCCGGAGTGTGGGACGGAGACGCTACCACTGAGCCACGAGTACGATGCTTCAAAGGGGTACAAAAGCGCCTCTAGTGAATGCGGTGTTGCCTTAGAAACGAGCTGTTTCTAAGGCGTGCGTCTCTTGCTCAGGCGCACATTTCGTTGCCGCGCCGAACGCTGCTTTGCTCGACGCTCACCGCGTCCAATGCGGGGCGCGTAGTCGCTGCCCTGTAGCCCATTGTCTTAGACCCCTTGGCGGGTCGACGGGAACGCTGTCGCGTTCCACTCTTGAAGGCGAAGCAGTAATGCATGAGTTGTTTCTTCGTCTAGCCGAACCAAATATAGCCAAGCAACAGCAGTTCACCAGGCTAAACAGTGGTTCAACAACTAAAATAAAGGCTAGTATGCTTCGCATCCTGGGCTTAACCTTACCTAAGCCACAGCCATTTTTTGAATAAACGCACGCCATCCTAACGATATCATTAGGAGATATGAATCATGCCTAGATGATGTGGGCTGATATATTGATTACAACGGTTCTCTAGTGCTTCCTCTGCGCTTGGAAGAGAACCTGGTAGTATTTAGCAGCGAGAATAAGGTGCTAACGACCGGTAATGTGTCAATGTTTTAAAATGCAGTCATGTATCTACCACGCTTTAGTCTCAAAAACCACTTTCTAAGAAGAAGATAGATGGATGAAGAAATGATAGCAAGGCTAGCTATCCTAAATTCATAAAAACATACCTTTGTATTCCGACTCAAAACAGAGAGCTACAGCATAATAGTACAGACAAGTGAAAGAAAAACAAGCCAGTCATTGCAAACAGAATGGAGAAGAAAGTAAAAGCCCATCCTACAGCGGCATGTGACTACAAAGAGCTGGTAGACGTCATGAAACCTGAGATAAGACATGCAAGGCTAAAGAAAGTGGAAGTGCAAAAATGGAACCACACACAAGTGGAATGAGGAAATAAGGCAATTTGTAGAGAAGCCACCTATCGTTCCATTCTCTCTTTCGGATAGAGCTGGGCCGGACCCGCAGCTGTAGCAGGCCCTCCGACCTCGACCTTTAACCGTGCTGCAACGCAGCTGCAGTGCCTCCCTCCACAGTACCGGCAACCATGGCGTCCTGGCCACTGCCTGGGCCATCAACACTACTCAGAGTCAGGTTATTTCACCGGCCCGATCTGTGGTAGGTTTGTTTTCGTGGGTCAGTACGGGGCGTATTCCGCAAAGCAGTGGCTTCCGACTGGTCCGGGTTGTTACTTTGAAATTGCAGTCCCGGGGGCTTCTTGGGCCAGCCTCGGGCTTACTGTGCCTGCTGTAACTGCCGAATTCGTTATATAGACTGTTGGCATGTGGCGTGGTGAGGTGACGCTCAAACCTGTTGCAGTAGATGTTGATCGTCGGGCCGTGAGTCACCGCTGCTTGAGGTCTTCACGGGTCGTTAATTTTGCTGGCACCACACGCCACAAACTCTTCCGCGCGATGTGATGGGTCTTTTTAGTGTTGTGTGATATATTTATGATTTTCACAATATAGTTTTTCGTTTTCATTCACTGTGTCATTTCTAAATCGTCCGAGGCCTGGACCCACACATGGACGCGCATACTAAACTCACACAGGCAGAGATTGCACCACGCGTCTACGGGAGCAGAAAACTACTCTGAAAGATTATCAAAAATCGCACTTTGCAACGCATCATCGGGATCATACATGCAAACTGTTGCCTTGCGCGGCCGCATTTTTTTCTAGGGCAAACAATAATACTATGCCAGGATACATTACGAGAACGTATTTCTTAAAGCGTAATAGCGATGATTGTGTAAACCAAGCTTTATTGCCTTCCTACATAAAAATAACACTTGTCGAACACAGAGGCACTATAACATAAAACTATTCCAAACTTTTGTATTTCAATTCTGTAATCAGTCCTCCGCGATTTGTCAAAAACTTTTTTGGACCACCCCCACTTCATCTGCCTGTCACGCCACGTCACGAAAACCGTGATAGCTTCCCATCTGATATGACGTGCACACACTTATTATGCATGATTTGACCAAAACAAGAAAAAAAGATATTTCTGATTCGACGCCCTTTCGCCATTAGCCCGGAAATATCGAACAAAAGTTTTCGGGCTGCACCCACTTCACCTGCCTGTCACGCGACGTCACAAAACCGCAAAATCTCGCCACGTCAAAGTGACGTGCACGCATTAAAGATGCATTAATATGCCGAACAAAACTGAATTTTCTTCTGAATAGCCACAGGCTGCCCCGTTCCAAAAAGAATAAAAGATGGCTGCCGCTGATCACTCAGGCGCTGGCTACTCGCACATGCCAGAGAGCATGGGTTTATTTACGTAGAATAAAGCTTCTTGCGTGGCCCTTTAACGTTTTTGAGAACTTTCGGCACGTTTACGACCTCATTCTGCAAACTCTTCCTTCCTGAGGATCTGTTTTAGCGTCATTAAGCTTCCGTTGCATGCCGCCGCGATTTTCGACCAGCCACCGCACGTGCTTAAGGGAAACGGATCAATCGCACATGCCGGCACCGCCTCCTTCATCCGTTTATCCACTTTCAGTGCAGTGGCTCGGCCCCATCGAATCTCTCTGCACTTGATCGTGCTCCTCGCATCTTATGAGCCAATTAAATAAGACAAGCCGCTCAGTGTAGGCAATGTTATTCGTTTTTCAAGCAGACAAAAGTGACCTCCTATGAACGAGAAGAGTGTGTTATTGGTCTGTTGAGACAACCCTGCGGGTGACCACCCGGTTCTTGCGTAGGCGGTTACGCAAATTTGACGTTAGGAGATTGGAATAAAAACATATTGGAATAGTTTTGCCTTACAGGGCCCCATGTTATGGGCGCACACGATGAGACACTGGGATTGGACGTGGCGAATGTTGAAAGTAAACGCATGGGGCGTTATAATGATGTGCTTCGTAAGTGAATAACTACTCGATAAACGGACGAAAATCACCATCCATGCCAGGCGCTACAAAGAAATGCCGCACGAATTTCTCCGAAAGTTGGGCAATTGAAAATTTCATCCGGGTCGAATTTTTCTAGACAGAATTGTTTGCGGTTACACGCAGTGCCACAAGGTGAGCCAACGCGTTTGTGTAGGGTGAGCTGTTTTGTATGTGATGCGAGCGTTCCTGCAGCAAGACATGATGAGCGCGATCGTGTGGTATCGACAACATGATTTCTAGATCATTCTTTCGACAAGAGTTTAGGACATGCCGATTTCTCAGTTCAACTTAAACAACCGACAGGTGTGAGCGAGAGAAACATTGATTGCGATGACATCTGCTGCTAAGTGTTGCCCAATCATACGCACCTGTGTATCCCGTGTAGCGTATGTTAAAAACCGGAAATATTTGTGCTACGCGAAGAAACATTAAAATTCTTTCGACAAAAGCTGATCATGAAGGCAGTGAAATGTGACGGAACGCCTATGTAGCGTTAACTGCTATGGAGACTAAACTGAGGAGTGTAAGCCGATCCTGAAACCAATGGCGTCTAACACAGCGTGTGAAAGCGCGAGCTTTTAGTGGGTAAAAAGCATGAATGAGGTTTGTGGCGCGCGCGCCGCACGTGTCAGGGTGCTCGTTAGTATATTAAACTCCAACAAGCACAAATAATGTGTTGAATTTTTTCTGCATATATGCGCGTGAATATGGTTGAATCGTTATGGCATCGACCTGCTGTGCTGAAAGTTAGACGTTCGATCCCACCATCAGCCACGCATATTTTATGAGGAGTTCTAAAATAAGGCATAACATGAAGCTCCATGTGAAAAAAATTGGAAGCGACGTGGTTGCAGCATCGTGCCTTGTAAATAGGCATGGTTTGATAGAAAGCAGCCTGTTCGCAGTGTTTGTTATGTTTATAAGTAGGGCATAACATTATAAGGCATGCCAAAAATGTTTGAGGTGGCGAGTCGGGAAGAGACATCGGCTTTATTTTTTTCATTTGTATTGATGGCATATTCTAGTTTACGTCCAATATTTCAGTTCTCAATCAGAAATTACTGAAAATAAGTCTGTCCGCTGAACTCGCATGCACTGTTCTGATCACGTCAATTCATGCAATAAAACAACAATTTCAGCCATAACCTAAACAATAACTGTTGTTTTCAATATTTACAAAGAATAAATTAGCTGTGATTTGTTGCAGTTCTAAAGTGGCAAGGGTGGTCATAACGACTAGAAACTTTGTGCTCGACGCGACGCATGATAAAACAACGCGTGGCTGACGGCATCAACCTTCCCTTTTAGCACCAATGTTGGATACTACATTAGGCCACATTTATTTTTTTGTTCCCGTCTCTTGCATATTGCAACCGCCGCTCAATAAAAATATCCAGTGGTCGGTATATTAGACTTCCACACATATTTCTTTGCTGCCAAAGCCATCTAGCTCTTTGGTATGCTTGGTGCATGTGGAACATGCGAATTTCTTACGTTCACCTGTGCTTGCTTGTAGTGGCTGATCCTACGCTGAAAATGTGGGGTACTGTAGCACTGCAGGCTCAAGTTGAACAGTTTTCCCCTTTCCCGCAAATCTTGCCTTGTAGTCGGCGGCGTGACCGAATAAGGGCGAGAAAAATGGCCGACGACAAAGTGTAAAACCACATCACAAAATACTCGAATTGCCGTCTAATTTCTCAGAAAGGTTCCTATAAACAAAGTGAATAATGCTTTCGAGAAGAATACGACGCGAATTCCGGTCTCGGTCGGAATCAAACCTGGGACTCCGGGGTGCGAGGCGAGCAAGCTTCCGCGACGCCGCGGTGGTGCAAATAACATGACGTGTTAAGGACGAGGGACAAGTCGAGGCTTTAGTGAACCAGCGGTTCTGGTTGGCCAGAGGAATGAGCAGAAAAATAAAACATTTCACCAAAGCGCCTTTCTTGCGTTGAGCAGTCTGAAGTGTTTATTTTAAAGTGTTTAATGTTTGTTCGCCAGAGTGTAAATGCTGCTCTCATCAACACTACTCAGAGCCAGGTTAGCTGACCGGCCCGATCTGTGGTAGGTTTGTTTTCGTGGGTCAGTACTCGGCGTATTCCGCAAAGCAGAGACTTCCGACTGGTACGGGTTCTTACTTTGAAATTGCAGTCCCGGGTGCTTCTTGGGCCAGCCTCGGGGTTACTGTGCCTGCTGTAACTGCGGAATTCATTATATAGACTGTTGGCATGTGGCGTGGTCAGGTGACGCTGAAACCTGCTGCAGTAGATGTTGATCGTCGGGCCGTGAGTCACCGCTACTTGAGGTCTTCACCGGCCGTTAATTTTGCTGGCACCACACGCCACAAACTCTTTCGCGCAATGTGATGGGTCTTTTTAGTGTTGTGTGATATATGTATGCTTGTCGCAATGCAGTGCTTGGTTTTCATTCCCTGTGTTATTTCTGAATTGCCCGAGGCCTGGACCCACACATGGACACGCATACGCAACGTATTGAGGTAGAAAATGTCGCATAGATAGCCACTTGCGAGTGCACAACTTAGTCGCAAATACACATCTCTCCCTTGTGCCCATCCAGTACCTAAGAGAGCGTAATAATTTGGAGTGTCGTATAAACTTGTGTCGAGCGGCCACAGTAGCAATGATACCGTTACCCGCCGCACCCACGGTGTCCTCACCGTCGGAGCCATTCCGCTGTTGTCGTGACACAGACGCTCGCATCACTTGTAGAATTATTCGCCTTACGCAAACACTCCGATCGACCGCGCAATGCCATCTCGAACTACAAACGACGCTGAACAGCAAGATACCTGCAAAGTGCCTCACATGACATTGAGTTAGGAAAATGCGTGGGATCAGCATAGAAATAAAGCAAAGCTTTCTTTGCCTCTTCCTACTATTTTTTCACCGATTCTGCTGAAATTGACAAACTAACTACCACATTTTACAACTACCGAAAGAAATAACATTGACAGATTCCACTGAACTACCACATCTTGTAAAAATCTAGGGACATATTTTTTTTTTAATTACAGTTCAACTGGATTTACAGCTCCACAAAAGAACTTCCTCGCTAATTTTAATAAGTCCACGTTTAGTCCTCCAATCTCCTACCCTGTCGACATCCACAAAAATGAACATGAACATAAAGCCTGGCGTAAAAGCGAAGAACGCGTGCAAAATATATTGCTGGTATATTCATAATAAAGAAAAAGAAGATAACATACCTCTTTACTGTTATACTTCTTGTCGTTGCGTTGCAACGATACTGTACACAAGGCATAGTCGAATTGAATGTCTCATCAGCGGTGTAATTATGACCTTTATGGGTACAGAGAACTGCAACAGTACAAAATACACCTTATTCATATTTATTTCTGTTTGTACATACGTGTAGGGCTCATACTGTACACGGTAATAATTTCGCTAAAGCAATAGACCCGTTCTCTTATGTCGCAAAAATTAACTTCAGGTCACAACCCAGTGAGGTACGATCGACAGCCTTAGTGCGCCGGTTCAAGAACCCAGATGCCCCATTCCATGTTTGAGAAGGAAATGTAGCCCACACCAGGACACTGGCACCCGGAGAAAGGATACACAGAGCAGATCCGTGTAGGCAGTTGTGTTCAACTGCTAGTGTTTCGCTACAGTTCATTACAGTTTAATATGCCTGACCAGCAAGCCCTTACCGCAGCCCTTGGGCTGAGCAAATTGGCGATTCTCATTGGTGAAATATTGAGCACTACTTCTCGACATCAGTGACTGTATATTAGTGCGCTCAATAGCAGCGCAACATGTGCTCGACAAGAGTTCGTCCAATACTTCTGCTAAGAAATATGCCAAGTTCTTAAAGGCCACACTGCTAACTCTCATGAATCCATGCGGTTCAATGTTAGCGTAACCGGCACGGCAGTGCGGTGGCTGTAGCTTCGCACTTCTGAGAACAAGGTCATAAATTGCAGTAAAAATTGTAAATGATAAAATATAATAAAGGGCGATAAAGGAATTTGGTGAAGCAGCGGCCTCCTATAAAATGGTACGGCATGATAGAAAAGGCGGCTGGTAACTTTTCTACAGAAAGAGAAGATAACTAAACGTTCAGACGCAACCAATTATGTTGTTTCTCCGAGACACCTACCACCCTGAGAAGCACAATAGCCCAAACTAATTTCTAATGAAAGAGTCGTCGTGGTATTAACATGTTACCGACAATTTTTTTCCTTTCTATTACAGGGATTAGGCAATCGAGCAGTTCATTTCGCTTAGGCGTTGTTTGGCTTCAGTGGACTCGTTTGGGCATAATGGTAGGTGTCCGTTCACTCTAGCATTTCCTTTTTCTTGAGGGCGAATCTATTGGCGCAATTGTAAAAAGACATAACTGCAGGTGAAATAAGTTACATGATTTTAAAAGCGCGATTTGATAGTAGAGCTCTGCACAGGCCCGTGCCAACCCAAAAACTCGGGCCCAGAAAGGCCCACGGGCCGGGCCGAGCCGCCCGAACCGCTTTTGCGATGGCACAATTACTGCTCTCGTTACTATTATATTATTTTAGCAATAACGGAAGGGAAGTCCCTTTCTATAAAAACTTACGGCGATATAAACACACGGGACGTAGAAAAAAGAAGCGCTCACCACCTGCACGATTTCTGCGTTCGTTCTTTCCGTGTGTGTGCTGTTTGCTCGGGAAGACTCCTGTTTGTAATATACCGAGTGCTTCAGGGAGCACTCTGAAAAGCTTGTAAAAATTGTCTGTGGTAAATAGCGCGATTCTAGTCCTTGAGCTGGTCTACTCGAACAGGCGGACATTACTCTTGAGCGCAGTCAGGAGGTTTTACTTCCTATTTCGTGGGCTTTCTTTAAACGCGGAAAAACCGCCATGCAGCCTATACTTTGCTACAGAAACTTGGATTTGTCTCCTTTGAATACTTTCTACAATGTTACGATACGCACATGACGCTAAAGTGAATAGTAATTATTTGGATTATTTGATCTCTGATATTTTCTAATTAAGCGAAATATAAGAAATATTCTCAGGCGCGCCACATATTGGCAAATCATACGTCATTCTTGTAACTCTGCTGCGGTTAACTACTTCTTTTAAATCATTGGTTTAAGTTACATTAGACAACATCTATAACCTTCAGCTCTATTTCTTGCTGCAACAAATTCCTAATCAAAAGCCTTTTTTTAAGTTTTTGTGATCATTATTGTTTCCAAGCTGAAGTGCAGGTAGGAGCATTAAAGAGCTTGGGATTGCTTCTACCCGCTTCTTATGTCACTTGTACACTTTAAAGAAAACATTTTTCTTTCAATGTTTTATTGCCACTATACCTTTATTTTGATGATGTTTCACGTAACGCATAAGTAGCATTTCATTTATATTCTGGCGTATTACGTGCCAAAAACACGACATGTGCGAATTTCGAGCACCTGGAATTCATTAACGCGGACCAAAATGTATGTACATGGGTGTTTTTGCATTTCGGCCCCTTTGACATGCAACCCCCGCGACCGAGAATCAGGTGGCGGACTAGAGCTTAGCCGCACAAAAACTTAACCGCTAAGCTGCCCCCCCCCCCCCCCCGGTAACGCGACATTTCAATGCGCGTACACACCCCATTTCCTCCGTCGTACCCAGGCCAGGCCTGGCCATGCACACGCGAGCCCTGGATTTAGGTGCATGTCCAAAAAATTGGACGTTCTCCTGATGATAGGCGCAAACAACTACACAACTACAAAGACAGGCAGGATGTGCAGAGGTTCTTTTTCTTGTAGCTAAGGTGTTTGACAATGCTAAAAAGAAGGGCTGGAACGTTCCAAACCGACACCTAGTCTATGAGAGACAGCGTAGTAAAGAGCTGCGGAGTAATATTACCCATCCTTTGGTGCTCTGGTATGCAACTACATCTAAGTACGCGAGCATTGTTGTATTTCTCCTTGGTTGAAGTGTGGCTGCCACGACAGCAAACCGAACACGCTAGTCACTGCGCCGTCACGGCATGTGATATTTTTAAGGAGACCTAAAGATGCATAATCGCAGTTTTGTATTTAGAAGATTTAGTGCAATTTTACTGAACTCTGCAAGCCAGAGTACAGCGTATCTGACACGATGGCAGTGTTGATATGGCTTTGTGCTTAATAGCACGCAGTCCTGGACCTCATTCTTGGCCACGAAGGTCGTGTTGTAAATGGGGTGCGTTGCACAAACAAAAAGAAAAGAAATGCTCTTGCGCGCTGCTTTACATACGGAAAGTTAAATCCCGATGAATGCGAATACGGATTTCATTCACACCTAAGAAGAGTCTGGACTGGTTGGGTTGCAAGAAACAACACTAAGGGCGTGAGGAGAACAACGTCGCCCTTGCGGAAAACAGCTTCGTGGCCTTTTTCGTGTGCCATCTCTGTTGCTGTCAGTGGTTTCTAAAAAGAACTTGGAGTTGAAAATTACTTTACAGTTTCCCACTGTGGTGTTCGTCATAGCGAGAGTGAAGAGTTTTGGTGGCAGACCCGATGAATGAGAATTCAGGTCTACAAATATATTTAGCAGTTTTTGCAATTGCAGGTAACCGCCTTGGTTACTTACCCGGTTTGGCCGTAGTTGTAGTAGGCAGCGGCGTTGTTGTAGTAACTGGAAACAAATTACTGAATAAGACATCGGCAAGAGCAACAGTATTCTTCATTAGCCAAGGACATTTAGCATAGAATAATAATGTCTGTTGATTATTCACATAGTATTCAAAGAAGAAACGCCATCGCAAAGATTGCGAGGGCAGTTTCCGCGCACACCAGACACAAACTACATCAAGAGGACAAGTTGATGAAAGCGACCTCAGAATACATCGTTCTATAAAATACTAATATTACACAGAGAACTGGTTGGTGACAGCGACATTTTCTTTTCATAGGGGTGGAAGCGCTTCGAAGGTCTCGGTTGATGGTGCAACGGTAACATAATGAACTGTTTAATGTTTCTTTCTACATGGTTTGGTGAACGCAATGCTTTCGATTGCAGGGGAAAGACAGGTCTAGATAAACAGCGAGCGAACAATAATTTTAGTGAAGCATTTCCATTGTAGTATAGCAGTCATTGTCCATCATTGTGCGTTGAAGCATATTTGCGACGTTATCAAACGGAGGGCCTAGATACCATGCCACTGAGCTAACCCAAACGAAGAAAATGCCTGAAATTACTGATAACTTGTTATGAAACACTCCTACAATGCATCAGTAAAATATCCAGTTTTGATGCCCCTTCGTCTCTATGTAATTGGTAACATATCCAGCATCCTAGAGGTTTGAAGCAGTTGATGATCCATTGAATTAGTGTAGTATAGTAAGGCTCAAAATTGGGCTAGTTGGATGAGATTTATGGTTGCAAACAAAACACAGCTCTAAGATATGGAACATAGAAAAAACATCGTGACACAATCATTGAAAACATAGAAACCATGAGCTTGTGTAAAGCACTGCTTCGTCTAGTCATTCTCTTGGCGGTCAGTTTTGTTTGTTATCATCAATTAGTGAATAAGGAAATTAAACAAAGACAAAGAACGAACACAACGAACAACCGCAATCTATCGTACTTGTCACATGTGCGCGCATAAGTATGGAAAACAAAAAAATAATTCAGATGCATAAATACTTAAGGTGCATAAGAGACCCATACCGCTCACGCATACACACACTGCTGCTTTTATTTCGCTCAGTGCCGGGACATATCACAATTCCATGGCCGAAAGAGATGCCGATGGGAGGTTTACGCATTCATCTATTGCAAGTGTCATTTGCGCCGCTTAAAGAATCTGTCGAGTGCTCAGATCCGAGTATCTGTACCATGGAGCAACACAGACAAGTCCACCGACTCTACTATCTTTCAATCAATTTCGCACGGTGTCATCTTCTTGTAACGGTAAAACACGTCCAGTATTGCACCCTGCTCTCTGCCTCCACACCGCTTTTTTTTTCGTCGTGGCTTTCCAATGCACTCTACTCCTTTCATTCCATGTATAGCGTCTCCCGCCAAATCGGCGTGCCAGCCGGTTGTGAAGTCGACAAAAAAAGCGTGTCTTCAAGCTTTTAACTATCAGAATATGAGGCAGCTAAAAACGCACGTTTGACGTTCTCACCACTTCGTGTGGTATGCCGTTGAGGAGTGTTCTTTTTTATTCCAACAGTACCGGTGAACATACAATGAGCGTAATTAAAAAGTAAAACAATCTTGTGTCGCTGAAGTTACTCATCGCAGCTCTACAAGATGGAAAAGATGCGATAAGAGTGCGTTGTTTGAATGGAGCAGCCGAAGCAAATCAGTCTTTCCTGATGCTTACTGGCACTGATCTAATAGACTAACCTATGTCAAACCTAATATAAAATAATTTATGCCACCGTAAGTGTCAGTTTTCTCTAACTTCATGACCGTCTTTTAAATAAAATACAGGCATCTTAAGGGCACCCTTTCGAAGAGGAACCACCCAGATAGTTCCCTTCAAAAAGCCTACACCGATGCAACCAAACTTGATCGAGCTCAGGTCCTGAAGCCTTGCCCTCGGATCACAAGAACAACGTCTCTTCTTACTACTAAATTCTTAAGCAAACTCCCAAACATGAACAACACCCTCATTAAATACTACACAATTTTCGCCGGCAACGAGAAACTTAATAGGACTTTTCGCGACCTGCTAAGAGTAGCTTGCTGAGGCTACACTAATTTTAAAGATATTCTTGTACATGCAAAACTAAGGACAAAGGCGAAGTTAGGAACTGGTCCCTGTGGCCGCCCCAGGTATTCTACATGCAAGCATATTCAATCTACTCCTACAGCAATAAGTACAGCGCCGAATGACTCACACAAGGTAACTTCGAGTTTCACCTGCACATCAAGCAACATAGTCTGCTGTCTAGAATGTGCTGCTTGTAGCAAACAATACATAGGTGAGACTAGACAACAATTCATACAACATTCAGCGGTCACCACACAAATACAAAACAATATACCTAAAACAGTAGCCAGTCACTTGAATGAACATGGTAATATATTCGACAAGCCAGGTTTCTTATACTGCAAACAAATTTATGTCACCTCACGAGAGGAAATATAAGCAATCATACCTCATACACAAATTCAAATGCCTACACCCGACGGGAATTCACTTGGAACGCGGCAAGTCAGAATCTTTAAAAGGTGTAACCTAAATCTGAAATTCTCCTATCACCAGTGAAGCACAAAACACATTGCGCCACCAGCTAACCTTAATTTCATAGTCACCTATTCTTCTGATTCCAATATTTTCTACCCTACTACTCCACTTAATATACTCTTTCGTGTTTTTACGTGTATATCAACTCTGCGACCCCTTTTCCCATATACACCTCTCCCCGCCCCCTTTTACTCATGTCACGCTCCTATTTGTTATTCCGGTTTCAGTGCCCCCCCCCCTTTTGTTTCTTTTTTGTCGGCTTTTTCACAACTTTTTTGAAACCCCTCTCCAACACATTCCACATTCCCCGACGCCTGGATACCTTTGTCGGTGCCTCAGTCACACAGGGTATCGCCACTTCTGTATACCGCCCTGATGACGCCTACGTTGAGCTACTGCGGCTAACCTCCCTTGAAAGACCATGTCGCTGCCTTCCAGCTACCCCATGCATCTTAAGTCGCCATCTTAATTCCTTCCAAATTAGACGATGCATTGCTGCTACGCTACTCTAGTCATTCTTTCAACTGATGTCTTTTGGGGTCTTTTTTCTTAATCGCACACTGACCGCCTCACCGACTCTTGCAAATCCATAAAAACGCCGCCAACGACACCTCTGTAAGCTTCCTAACCCGTCGCTACCACAACATGGTCCCATGCCCTTCTTTCTCTTTTCTTGTTGTTTTCCGCCCTTGGGTAATTTTCCGCTTTATTTCTTTTTTTTCTCCCCTCCTTCGCACTCTCCCGCTCTTGTACCCTCGTCTAAGGAACCACGCTTACAGATGTCCGGCGACAGCGATCCTTCTCTTTGAAGTGTCTCCCTTTACAACCAGCCGCCACCGACAACAACCGCACATGACGTCACTCTACTAACCCTTCAAAACTAATATGCGAGAATGATCAGGCCGCCTTTGACGAAGACAGGTCCTTCTATCGAAACGTTGGCCAGGCTTTCTGACGCACCTTATCCCTCTTTATAACCTGTATACCACAGCATGCTATTCCATCTCTCAGGCCCTTTGTTGATTTAGGCACATTATACAGTATTCCAGAGTAAAACAGACACTAGCTTATGCTCCTAGAAACCAGCGGTGCGCCCTTAATAATCTTATGGCACTGCTGCCACAAGTAGAAATAATTGGCGCAGGGTGTGGTAAACGTATCTGAAGCATCACAGGTACAGATGTTAGCCAAGTCGCCAGGCTGAAATAACAGATAGCATGCCTGCGAATACGTGTTGTGTCAAAGGCCAGGGCTTGCCGTAAATTGCACTTCATCAGCACAAAGAACATATGAAAACATCCACAGGTAAGCAAAGCTTTGCATCAGATTTTGTCATCATGATATAATGAATTTCAGCAAGCTCGCAGCAATTCTTTCTAGCCTTTCATTTCAGTTTATTGAAAAGAAATGTCAATTTAGCGAAAAACGTACCGACGTACAGAATGGCATTGTTCAACAGCTGGTGCCATGTCAGTGAAATAAACTGTTGCAAATTTTCACATATTTACAAGCAACAAAATATACCCGCGAACTTCAGAGGGCGACAAGCGCTCCTCGCTAGTCCACGCGCGCGATGTGTCTTGACATGTCTTGCCATGCTTTAGGTGGATGTGACGCAGTTCTCGGTGCTACTAATAATATACCGCGGCATAGAATATTTCAGCCACTGGGCAGTCCTGATACGCAAGTTCGAACGCTTCATGAGGTGAGCTGGCTCTCCAGTCTCTCTAACTTCGCGGTTTGTACAGGATCGCGCAGTTTCGCATTTTCACTTTGTAATCCCACGGACCACGTGACTATGCCAAATCCTCACCAGCATCCTTTCGTTCGCTATTAGCATGCTACCGTAACCAGTCACTGACACCGCTCGCCGTTTGGCTTACATATTTATTTCCGCAAGATAACGAAATTGTTATCTTGCGCAATTATTATTTGAAAAACAAATTTTGAGACTGTCGAGCAAGCTTTCCTTTGCACTATGAGGGGATATACTCCCTTACACAGTTACGAAAGTTTTTTACGGTGCTGACCATTACATCTTCAGCAATCACGTTTCTGCGCGAAAGGATTAGGAGCCCCGCTTCTCCGAAAATCCGGTGTCGGTGTGGGCGTTTGCTGAAGTATTCATGATGGAAAATTCCCCCATATATTATATTCTATACCTTGATATATGACCTGTGGAATATGCCGGTTATATTTCCACACCATTCCATCACTACAGTTGCTCATACCTTGTCTTACATTCCTTGACAAAGTTATTCCTTTGAATTTTGACAATGACCGCCGACAAACGTCACGAAACAAAACACCGACAGTGCATGCCTTTTATGCTAAAACTACTCAGACTTCAATTTTAAAAGTGTGAAGCAATACCAGAAACCTCAAAATGATGTAATTTCTGGCGCAACTGTGCATGACCTCCGGCAGCGGCCCACGCAAGAGGCCGCGTTTCAGCTTGAAAGTTCACCTTCATGCATAGCGTTCGCCGCCCGCATTTCCCGTTAAAAATTACGGTTACGTAAGCTACAATTGACGGGAAGTGTGGGAAGTGATCAGACGTCTTTGAATTCTATCGCGTTTCGCTCTTAAATGCGAAGTTCGAGAGTCCTGCAAGTTCGTATGCCATTTCTTTTTTCAATTTAAGCAAGAGTTTGTGGGTGGGGGAGATTGGCTACCACGCTACCCGGTCTCTTTGTCCCGGCACCTGGTTCGTTCTGTTCCTGCCGTGATTTTAGAAAGGTAGTTCTCCTTGATTTGAAAAAATAAAGAAAAATAAATCGCGACTAGCAAGAAGCATGTTCGGCGACGCGATTCCGGAGAACGTGGTAATATTCCTTTGCACGACCTCACACTTTGTATTTATTGAATGTTTTAGGTAAACGGCTTGTCCCTGACATCTCAACTACGCTCTATAAACATGAATGAAACTAGTATAACCGCATTTTTGCCAATGAGGCCACAGTGCCTGTTTTCTGCTCTATCCTACAGAATGTAGAATCGAGACCAGACAATACGATGTAGGGGACGAGCCAGCTATGGTGAGTACCATAGATATAACCTCACAATAACACAGAATTCCTGTAGACGCATCATCCCCTTCTCTTAAGTAGGCTAGGCGGCAGACTGATTGCTGCGTACAGCTTTCCCTCGTCACTTTTGCAGAGATGATGTGTGCAACCCGCTGCGACCTTTTGCTGACGTAAACGCTGGCATAAAAATGACGATGTCCATTTCATAACTAGACGTCGAGCATCATGCAAAATGGACATCGTACGGGCTCGTCTAAGAAACTTGCGAAGGCAGTCACCACACCATCTTCACATGCCAGGTTGCATCTTTGGCGAACTTAAATTTCACATCTGAAACTCTCACTTTGGTTTCACGGGAGCAGAAATTGCACAGAATCATATCTCACGTACTGTTTCAATACACCGGATCCAACGAGCATAATTTTTTTCAAACGAAGCACTTCAATCCATTTGGTACACCAATGACACGAATATCACACGCTCCCTCAGGTTCTCGCGGACTGGCCGTTAGAAGCACTTTCATGTATGACGTATTGAGCAACAAAAAGTTGTGTCGGGAGTCTTTCATGTTGCTCTACAATTTTCTGATCGACACATTTATCTAATTACAATATTTAAGCTACTGACTAATAATATAGGACTAATTACGTATTTAGGCAAGGTGGAAAAATTAATCTCAATATCTCAAAGCGACAGCATCGGTTTGACGATCCACGCATGTCCTTGTCACTATTGTAATGCCCAAGCTTAACTTGTATTTTCTTCTTCCCCAGCTCTCAAAAATATGTGCTCGTTACTCCACTCCCAGCCCTTATGCCTTATAATACGCTGCTTTCTCTATCGGTTTTCATTGTCCCCTTCCTTTTTTTCTCATTGTTTTGTTGTCTTTTTATGCGTGTGGGACCAGGACGGTTTCATATTTCCAGTTTTTTTCGGAAGGGGGAGCCGCAGTTCTGTCAGCGCATACTTGCATGTGTGAAACTGTTTCCGCTTTCATCTGCCTGGCAGCGATAATTCCGCCTGTTGCACCTCTATGACAACTGGTCATCCCCCCTCCCACTCCAATCACTTTCCTTCACCTATTTGTTTTTATTTTGAGCAACTTTTATTCCATTTACATGGCACGCATATGGCTAAGTCTCCTCCCCTCATCTCATTGAACTTGGGAAACAGCCACCTGCGCGAACATAGAAAGCTGCTTAGGAAATTGGTGTCTGCTCTGACAAAGGCAAGCTCCTTCTCGAAACCTTGGCTACAGCGACATTCCTCATTCTGCTAGTGTTAATCTAATTTGGATATACCTAAATAGGCGTTCAACGTTTCAATAAAATTTACATGGCTCATCTTACTGGACGGTGAGCGGAACAGTCGTACCATGGCGCCTTGATTAAAAATCGGGCCGCTTCTATTTCGCAAGATGGTATATTATATCGTGTCTGCTCTTTCTCCCCAATTGTCAAACGCCTTCTACGATTGTTCTCATTTGCTGATAGAATCGTGGGGCATGTTTATTACTCCAAACCTTTGTGAGTTTACCAGTAGCCTCGTACGTGTGGTTCCCATGCAATATAACATACAGTATGCAGTTTCTCTTCAAGCGTTCTCGGGAAAATTTCCAGCCATATTTTTGTTGCCAAAATAACGTGTAATTTCAGTCCCGTCAAATATTACATTGTCTAAAGCAAGACATAAAACACACCTGTGGTTACAATATCTAAGCTTGCTTTACAAAATGCGCCTCCATACACTTTCTTATTTTAACTTAGGGATGAAAAGTACTTACAATTAGATTGTTCATCTCTGACTGCATTTTCTTAACCTTACATAAGAGAATATGCTCAAAAAAGCAAATATTCACTTAGTATGAACAATTTAAGAGTTGCCACTGATTGTTTAAGTTAGATTTAACTTAGAGAAAGTGTTTGTGTTGCCTCATAAAAACATATAATAAGGTCATGTTGACCAGACCACTCTTAACGCCAAGGTGCATTTATTTTTGGATATTGAATAAAACAACCTGTCGTGTAATTTCAAAGTAACACAATGCTATTTCAAAATTAAATTGTGTTCCAATGGGTAGAAAAATGAATGTCCACACGTATGTCTATTATGTGGCCAAATATAATATGTGCCGAAAATATGTAAACCTATATTTTATATAATGGGGGCATACGATTTCCTGTTAGTTATCATGTACTTGGAAGAAAAAGAAAACAACGAAGCTTGTCTTGATAATAGGGCGATTGCTCCCATAATTTGTTGCATCGTTCGCCGAAGTTTATGTTCTCATTCTAACGCAAGCGCCATGAAAGCACAAACAGCTTTTCAGGTTGTAATAACGGCGCTAACACCTCTTTAGTGACTGTAATAGTTCTATCACATAACTTCCCGACGCTCAACATACAGTCTTTGGCAGATTTTAGCACATTATATTTTAATATTTCAATGTCACACGTACCTGGTGACTTCTTCGAGGAAAAAGCAATGTCTGTAGCGAATGCAATTATGATGACCACGAAACCAACCGTTCTTGCAGTAACGTAAGTATTTGACAAGACCATCTGAAATTGACGATATCCTGTTAACGCATTTCTTCTCAGTGGAGCAAAACGTTGAACTTCCACAAATTCTACGCTTATTACCGTAGCCAAGCCATCACTTTGCTAACAATAGCACGCAAAGATCGGCACGATAATTGACAAAGACGTTGCGGCATATTTTAAATCTTAGTCATGTTCATGCGTAGTTCTGTCCATGCACTCACTCTCGAATGTACTCATTGTGACGACTGTATTTGTAAACGGCACCGATGCACACTCGCCTGCAAGAGACCGGGCCACACCCCTACGTAGTAAAACACTCAGTAACTCAGGAGTGATATGCGCTTTCGGAGCCCCTTAGTTCCGTGAAATATTAGGAGGGCCCTGACTTTTTTAATGCCAAGATAGGTCAAGTCGTGATTGCCAAAGAGAAGACTAGTCTATATGATAGAATTTTGCAACATATCCAGGTTAAATGCTTTACCAAAAAGAAGAAGAGCAAACAAGATGACTTGACACCGGTTTCCGAATGGAAGTGCATCCAGGGACGCTCGTCTGCTAAATTTAAATCCATGTTCGAGCTCCGCTGGTGGTCGAAATTATTTCGGAGCGGCACAAATTGCCGCCCTTCTCATATCGCCGGCGTTGTTTTGAGTGTTTAACCTCGTAGCATGATTTGTCTTTTAACTTAGGGAGCTTAAAAATCATGGTGGAAGAATTTCATTTTCTTCGTTCCACGAAACCGATGATTGCGCTTGGCACGGAATAGGGACTCCACTCCTGTATGAAGAAGCGGAGCGTTTCGGTCCGAATACGAGTGCTTCAGACGTGATCGTTCTACGACGCGGGGGTGGGTGTGTGTATTTTCGTGCATTCTAGTTCAGCACTATGTAAGTAGTAGCCAGCAACATTTCATCACCTCATTCCTTCTGAAGTTCATTAGGTTTTAGATTATCATTGCTCAGAGACTTGTCATTCATCTTTCCGGTATACATTTATGATATCACTTCAAGTAGGCAATCAACTTGACGAAAGTTTACAAATGTGCCTTATAGAATTATGAATATTGTGAAAGATGTAGCATAAGTTAAAAACGATTTAAGTTTATGTCATTACTGATGCACTCAGCGGCAAAGGTCCCTGAATATAGAGAGATCTCCGCACATACCCTTTTAAGGAACTATTCCTTTACCAAATATGCATATCGCAGAAGCAGTAAACCTCTACTTTTCATCAGTAATCTTGTTGTGTTTGTCCCTCGGAACATCTGGTAATGCGGCTGCATTCTGAAATCCTTGTAAATGAAGCTTCAGCAAATTGCGAGTACCAGTAAGTAGCTACTGAATTTTACATACTAACATATGTTCAATACATCACTATATGAGTTGAAAAGATCCCACCAGCAAACAGTCATAGGCGCCGACTACGGGGGGGGGGGGAGGGGGGGAGGAAGGCTCTCTGGCCCGAGCCCCCTCCGGAGTTTTCCGAGGGGGAAGGGAATGAACCTCCATGGTGTCGTCGAAGCCTATCCCCCCCCCCCCTAACGTGACATGGCCAGATTTTTGTCCCCCAGATCAATTGAGACTTCTTTTTACTTACCCGGCATTTTCACTGAAATCTTTATTGTGGCTAATGGCTTACTGCATCATTGTTGCGCAGACGTGCAGAGATTTCAATTCATACTTCGCTTTATTTCAGTAAATCTTGACCATAGGAGAACAACCGCATAAAAAGTACCATTGGTAGCTGCCTCACCCGTATTTTCTTACTTGAACATTGTTTTAAATTTCCACTGAAACAATATATTTAAATATACGCACATGATAAATTTTCTTATATTTTTATGGAGAAGGAGGTAGCCACTTAACAATTATTTCTTAAGGCATGGGTGGCCTATGTCTAGGGAATGAATACGTTCCTCTATGTTCACCTCGCTTCAAATTGCGTTGCGTACTTTTTTGACCCTGAAAAAGCCCGTAGACTTCAGTGACTCCTTCGGCAGAGTCATTTATAAACGGCATGTGAAATGCACGCGAATGATATATGTCTCAATATCACTTCTCTTTGCAGTAAGCAATGTTAGGGACTCATTAATAAACACTTCTAATAATTTACAACATTTATTAGGAATGGAATCATCGTCACTTGCATGCAGAGGTCATAAATACATAAAGGGTGTCTCAATTAACTATAATGCATCAAGATTTTTATAAAAGCAAAGCGTTACTCAAAGAACACCTAGTGCATGTTGTTTCCAGAACAGTGGAGTAGCTGCCAGTGTTATTTTCGTCACTAAAATTTAATAAGGTAATTTCGAATAATTATCTAAATCAAGAATCTATTATCCTAATTATCAAAGAGTCAGTGAGGCATTTGTAGGCACAACCAAGGAGCATCTAATTGCGGCATTTTCAGCGACGCAGTAAACTCGTGCAAATTATTTCAGGCTGATAAATAAACACTGCGAAATATGGCTAATACCACGTGACTGCGCTCCCACCCACATCATAAAGCAGCGCCCTCGAACGGGGTCCTTTTGAGTCAGCCAGAACAAAATGAAGGAGTTCACAAAAAATATCACCGTCCAAGCACTCCGCACAGATTGTTAGCCAGCGAACTTGAAACGTGCGGCCCCGGTGTTTCCCACTGGGTTGATCCGGACGGTTCATGTAACGACAGCTTGGTAGACTAGTCGCCTAGCTGCCTGCCGGATCCTGAGGTCGCAGTTGCTGCTTGCGCTCGGATGCACGAGCCTCTTCTTGTGCTCAGGCTGCAGCCGCGGGACGGCGTAGACGAGCTCGTTCCCGGTTTTGCTCGCGGCGTTGCTGATCGAAAGCTGCAAGCTCCTAAGGAGTGTGTATGACGCGTGTCCTACCCATTTCGGAGCCGGAGAGAAACGGCTGCGCGCCCGCCCGGCAGAGCGCAATGACGTCACTACTGGCGCAGCCAATCGCGAACCTCTCTTTCGCTTTTTTTTTTCGGCCATTCGCATTGGGTTGCGCAGGAACAGTTTTGGGCACACAGGCAACAGACGGACGTAGGGACGAATCGGCTAGCCATATAGAGCTTCGCTTTAAAACACCGTCATCGAGCTAGTGCCTTAAAGTCTGCCGCGTCTCTGCCGCAGTAACGCCTCGCGTTTGGTGTTAGCTGGAAACAAGCTACGATAGCTGTGTGGTACAGCGCGAAGTGGGACAGGGGACACAGGAAGAAACGAGGACAAGCACTTAGTGCAAATAGGGATTTTATTGTCTGACACAAGCTTTTATACACATGTCTGTAATATAGCGCCTTGTATCAGACTAAAATTTTGGTTCCTACTAAGCGCTTGTGCTGGTTTTTTCCTTTGTACCCTGTCCCACTTCGCGCTGTACCAAATGGAAAACCAGATGAATAGTCTAAGATGGAAAACCAACTAGCCCAAACCATCACTCTTCTGTAATAGCTGTTGTTTTAGCGTAGATAAAGTGCACGGATTGTTATTGCTGCAAACGTATTGTTGCCAGCGTATTGACACCGTAAGGGCAAATGTTTAAAGGTGCATTTCCCTAGTTTTACCTGAGGTGACCAAGTGAGATTTCTATCTATCACAATTACATGGAATCGCTGAAGCTGTACGTACAAGCAAAGATTCAGCCGCTATTGTGGGCTCACCTTGGCACGCTTTCACTACCAAATACAGTATACGGCGCACGGCGACGATGTTATCGCCCTTCGACTTTATACGGAACATCGAGGCAACGGCGACGGCAACAATGCGCGTGGAGCGTCCATATAATGGCTATCCCAATAAAACGTGCCCTAATATTCTGTGTAGAGGCAGCCTTATAGGAGGTGACCTTAGGAGAAAGAAAGCGAGGCTATGAACCTTTTCGGCCTCTATCAGTGATTTATTTTGATAAAAGTAAGCGCTTCCCGCTCCAAACAATGCTTATAGAGAGTGGAATACGCATTATTACGCCCTGTATACAAGGAGTGTGAATAGCAACGACTTTTCATTGTTGTAGGTATCTCGCCGGTCAACGTATGTTGGTGTTTTGGTTAATTTTTTGTAGTCGTGTGTTCCTTGTGCTGCATGTGTCCTTCGGCGTGGTTTGTTCCTAGGTTCATTGAAGCGGTGGCGCCTTGGGTGAGTCAGGCTTTGAATTAGAGCCGCTTTCGTGCACTCTTCTCCTTCTCGAGTACAAATGTGCCATCATTATCAATTTTATGGTCCAGTGACTCGCAGTGTTTGGCGACGACATTGCGCTAACTGTCTAAGCGGTGGAGATTGTGGATATGTTGGCGCGGTCCTTCAGGGAGGTTTCATCTCCCCCCTCACGCCATATAACGCTTAAATCAATGCAGATGATTCTGTGAACGATGCCTTCCGACTTCTAAAGTAAGTGCTGGTGTTCCAGCCTCATCAGGACATGCTCAAGCGTTGCGACAGGTTTGAGTCGAACTTGAAATCCCTTCCTTGCGCCTCAAGCGCGCGAATGTGCCGTTGACCCTACAACTTGAGAATGCAGACGTCCCCAGGGTTGACAATGGGTCTTTCTTTACTTGGCTGGTCCACAAGCGGAAAAACAGGCGCCACGAGGAAACCTCAATCGTCTGGGCTCCGCGTGAGTGGCATCATAAAGAGAAGGTACAGCGCAGATTGTTTGGGAAGGCAGAATCCACTAACAAACTCGCTGTCTTATTATACTTACATGGGATTCTGACGCTCTCTGACTACATGCCACATTTCGCGCTCCCTGAGTACATGGCGCGTATTCTGCTTTCGTCAAAAGCACTACATAAATGAATCCTGCAATGTTTTGAACTTCATGCATAGGTTAAGTGGTTTTAACATTTATGTCTGGCTGCATTAGGAGCCCTGCTGTTTCTATGCTGCATAGTTATGAAAAGGCTTGATTCATGTACCCTCTATGTTTATGGAACGCATTAAAGGCAGCGAAAGGTAGGTATGCCAGAACATAGACATAACGTTGGTTTGTGGATACAAGCTTACGATTGCACTTATGATCGCTTTTTCAAAGAACCCGTAACTTTCCCCCGTAAACACGGATACCAGTGGTGATATTGTTGGCATCTGAATGAGTCCGTTGTTAGCGGCGTTGTGCAAAGAAGCATGACTTATTGCTGGAGTGGAATACGACGCAAGCAGCCACATCTCGAAAAGTGAACAATTCGTCAGCCTTACAACGTGTAAAGTTTCTACGTACACCCCTGTAATTTCTAATAATATCGCCCGAGCGTCCACGGCACGGCATGTCATAGGTCTCGTAAGGACAAAGGGCACTCCTGAAGCAAACAACGCAGCAGAATAAATTAGGAATAGACATCGTCTTGTACACGTGAGCATATGGTCACTGATGTCGCTGCCATTCGCCGGTACAAGGCACCTGACACGCCTTTTGGTTGTTGATCACGCAACATCAAAATAATTCAAGGGCGCAAGTTGTCACATTTCCTTTAGAGGAGATCCGGCGAGTGTGAGTGGCTGCCTTCGAGAACGGAAATGTAGCGATGCCGATCGGGCGCCCTGTCACCTCTTCTCGCTTCTTGTGTGAGCGTCGTACGAAGTGAAGAAGGGTCGACTTAAGGTCTATATTATCACAATGGGAACATGAAACCAACTTTCTTCATTCTAGATAAGCTAATCTTCAGGTGCGGTTCACGGGTTGTAGACGCACAAACTCGGCTACCATGGTATGGCTACCCACGGCACGAAGGCAATCAACATTGGCTCAGATTATGTGTGCGGCTGGCGTGAGCTGAAGATAACGTTCTTTCTATTTCACTTCAGAATTATGTTTCGAATAATTTGAGCGCGACTACATTCGAATAAAGGGACAGTAGTTGTGGCGATTTCAATATGAGTGCAATCGCAGAGACCGGTAACAGAATTGATAGCAGGCGGTGTTTCAGGTGTTGTTTCTACCAGGACGAAATTCCTTCGCAATACTGCTATAAGCTCTCATCCTTCACATCTGGGTCATTGGTGAAACAGAAACTAAAACATTGTGTAGAATCTATCGGCGATAATTGTTAAAGTAAGCGAATAGGCGAACGCTTCAAGAATGCTATTCGAGTAATTAAAGGAAAAAATGAAGGCATAAGGCTTGAAGGCATATGTTTGTTCAGCTAAAGTGCTGAGGTAGTGGTTGTTGTTTTAATACATACCTTTGTGACGAACATAGCCGCTAGCTTCTGAATACTGCAGCCGAAGCCCCCTGATATAGGTGCTACAGTGAGAGGAGGTGGCGAAAAGTGGGGAGCGACAGTAAGCACCCGCTGATTCGACAGTTCGCTCGCGCGCACAGCTGTGCTGCACCGAAATGCCGATTTTACAGAGGCATATGTCTAAAGCGGATTCGATTTCTACCTCTGGCCAGACCGACCCTCCTGAATGGCAGACGCCAGCGAACAACTTCCCAAATTCGCGGAAATATGAGCCCCGAGCTGATCACCCCGACTAGGAGTGTCGTGACGCGTCATTCTCACTGTGGCTGACGCCAAAAAAAATACTTCAACACGTCAGCCTCCGCTAATGCGTACAGACGCGTGCCTGTAGCGGAGTCCTGTGATCTTTATTTCATCTGCGTTGCCATTTCAAGGTATATGCAGCTTCTGGCTGGTCTGGCAACTTCCTCAGCAGCTTGCAGGAAGTGTATAGCCTACTCGTACATTTTAACACGTGATGTATTCCGGGAATAAGGTGACGCTTGTCTTTAGTCCACGTGTATGGTCTATTCGTGTTTAGTCCACGTGTATCAGTCCACGTGTATGGTCTATTCCGTTCCACGGGTCACACCATGCGCGTGTTTAGGATGGGGGATCTGACCTCCGACGTCGCCGAAGATCCAGCGCGCGTAGGTACAGCCAGAACACGTTGCTCTGCACGAGGATGCCGTAGGACTGCACATTGATTTGCAGAAGGTTGAGGGGTGCGTGGCCGATATCCATAATATCATCGCAATAGCTACTCCGAAACCTCATTGGTACACTTTCCCATTTGTAGCAATAAAGGCTGTATATAGCCTTTGTCTTGCACTGGAAAAATATTTGGCTGATGATGACGATTAAATTTTTCTTGATAAAAGGCTGGAAGACACTTTTCAACGTTGCATGGAGCCACTCCTCGTCGTGGGCTTCTTTTATTTCTCTTCGTTATATATACGGTTCAAAGAAGGGTTCCTGTTCTGATCCCTCGCGATCAGGAAGTCTTCACAAAAAACAATACATCGTACTTCCTTTCGGCAACAACTTTCGAGGTCAACAAGCTGTGCTTAATGACCAATTAGATAGTTTTATATTATGGCTTGCCTTTGCCATTACTGCTGCTAAAAGCACGCAGAAAGCTATTTACGTGAACAGCCACCATGTCCTTTTCTTATGTCTTAAGAGCAGCCGCTGCGTGGCATTTCACCGGTGCCGTGTAAATAACGAATCATACTTTTAAATATATATATCACGGTCTGATTCCTAGTCTCTACCAATAATACCATAGTAGCAGTATTAAGGGACTACAGCTACAAGCACCTGCGTTTCACATCAACGTAGCAGGACGTTTTTAACTTTTCACTGCAGCACGTTTTCGGGCCAAATGTGGACACCACCCTGTCGTAGAATGTGTCCTGACTCAATTGGTTGGGTGGAAAACGGGCCCTGTTCCCCAGTACTACGCAGCAAAAACAATTGCACTGGAGTCCCTGATGCCCTACGTACTATCGTGAGCAATATGAGCTGGAACACAGCAGCGCGTGTCACATAGCCTCGAACCATGCTATGGGTGATACGTGGCGGCCACCATCGAAGCAAAATGGAAAGACACTGTTTTATTAACTGTTAACACTGACCCTATGCGTCATTTTATACCAAGTGCGGAACTTCCCATCGCCAGCGAACATTGACAAAGCTGTTTTATGTTGCGGGTACTGATAACTTTGTGCACCGAAGCGTGGCCAATAGCAGCACTGTTTTGAAGCGTAAACATTTGAGAGCCCCTTCCTTGACAAACTTGTTCGTCTTTCTGGAACTCGTCACACGATGCGCTCCATAAGATATACATGAGGTCCTATGTCTGAAAATACCTTACCCTAAACGCAGGAACAGGCGCTTAAGAGCTGCGATCTCAAAAAAATAAAGCATCAGTAAAAAAAAAGTTACTCCCTGTAAGTTACTGCGCACGTAATTTTCTTATCCGCTATCGGCGGCCAGTGAAATGCCGTAAGCTGCCGTTTTCGACAACCGCAGGCGCGGTGGGACTGCCAACAGTTAGCGGAAGAGCGCCGCCATTTCCGCTCAGTTTTCGACAGCACAATCCGCGTATCATTCCAACTGAGTTTCTTTCTTTCTTTCTTTCTTTCTTTCTTTCTTTCTTTCTTTCTTTCTTTCTTTCTTTCTTTCTTTCTTTCTTTCTTTCTTTCTTTCTCAAAGCTATTTATCACGCGCTCGCGTGTTCCCGCTCATATTGCTCACGATAGTACATTTCCTTCAAGCGATTTACTGAACATCACCAGTAGATATGATACGCACGTAACAATGGCAGAATCTCTGAAATCAGGGTGGGCGTGCTTAGCCATTTCAGGCAGCCTGACCTGTACATAGAGGTGACACAATATATTTTTCATGAGGTGGCAGTGTCGCCCGCGCAATCATAAATCTGATAAACTGAGAGCTGGTTTTTTTTTCACTGGTATTATTACAAGAATAACACAAAAGCAATAATCCTGAATTAACTTCGTCTTCTCGTTTGTCCAGCGGGCGTGAACATCTCGAAGCCACAAAGAAGCTTGATTTAGTGTGATTGTTGGTAATTTTGCCTCCCAGTATGGTAACATCGCTCAAGCCGGACGCTTGGCAAGAAAAGACAATGGCGCTTGTCCTTTCTGTTTTTAAATTATGGGGTTTTACGTGCCAAAACCACTTTCTAATTATGAGGCACACCGTAGTAGAGGACTCCGGAAATTTCGACCACCTGGGGTTCTTTAACGTGCACCTAAAACTAAAAACACGGGGGTCCTTGCATTTCGCCCCCATAGAATTGCGGCTGCCGCGACCGGGATTCAATCTCGGGACCTCGTGCTCAGCAGCCGGACACCATAGCCACTTGTCCTTTTCGCTTTATTCCTTGTCTAGTGCATGACTTTTGCGCTGTTATTTTTGTAGAATTGGTTCATCGGTAGTGCCATTCTATCACGCGAATGCACACACGAGCGAAATAATTGATGTGTTCCGAATTTGCAATGTAAAGCGAGATCATCTTAATGTTTCATTAGATAAACGCGCTCTTTTCGACAAGAAAAATTCAAAACAAGATGAAACACGTGCTGCGCAATAAAACAGTACGTTTATTCAATACAGAGTATGACAACTGGCTTCAATGGCTGTTCTACATATGCGCGTAGAAGCCAACAATCCGTAGACCTGTCTTTAAAAAAAAAAGAAGTCGAAGATCTCTGTACACAGGCATCTGGATTTTCTTGCTTGATATACTTGGGAATAGATACAGGTCTTTCGCTGTTGCTTTCCAATAAAAACCGCATTGAAAGAGCTTTCGTTCCCTGTCCATCTTCTGCCACGAGCCCCGTCATTTCACGCAGAATGTCACGGAGGCCGCATTTCGGTGGGGGCGAAATACGAAAGCACCCGTGTACTTAGATTTAGGTGCACGTTAAAGAAACCCAGGTGGTCCGAATTTCCTTGCTCCCCCACTACGGCGTGCCTCATAATCAGACCATGATTTTGGCGCGTAAAACCCCATAAATAATGTGTTCTTTTAATTTCATGGTGCAATTTTCAAATCAAGCGTCTGTTGCAACAGGCTTGCGTCTGGTGAGTATCTGTCATGCTCGATACATTTCATCTACACAAAACTGTGCGAAGCTAATCAATTGACACCCGACGCCAACTCTTCAAGAAGTGTCTCAAAGATTGACTCCCTTCCCATGGGAGAGGATCCCAACCCCCGTTGACGTTATCAATCCACCCAACTTTTTTTACCCTCAAGGTTAAACTGAGTTGTCGGGTAGACCAAAAGTGTTTAATGTACTGCTCTAAGGTTAATCATAACGGGGTAATGACGTGGCATTTTAGACTGCTTCGTTTTGCTATTGTTTTGCATTACATGAAGTTCTAAAACCTCCAAACATGAGAAAAAATACTGGCAGCCGTCAGAGCGGCTGAAATACGAGCCTGCTTCAATTTCGGCACACACGAAGTATCTGCTTGACGACGGCAGAATAGAGTGGTTCATTTAATTGCTGCGACCACCGCCGCTGCCACACGCATCCGCAGCGAGAAAAAAAAATGTGAAGCCCTATTTTCATTTATCATGGCATTATAAGTTATTGCTACACAGCGCTTCCAAATCTTTTACTGGGTCATGACGTCACAAAAATTTCGGTGAGAACAGCCCCTGCATTTTGACATTCAGTGTAGTTTGAAATTGAAATAATTTGTGTGGGCTTTTTAACCTTCATTTCCTAAATGTCAGTACTTTAGCCACGAAGTATAGGTGGTTCTGTCTGCGCAACTTCCAAATAACTTAATATTTCTTACGCATCGATCCATTGGACCTAGTCTATCTGACTGACTCTTCCATTTGTTATTATCTAGTGTAAAGTGACCTTTTGTGCAAGAATATGACTGCATATCTCTATCTGGCTGTTTCAGCGTTGAAGCCTATGCACGGTGAAACGGGAAACTACCAATTCAACGTTACTCGACCAGCATTCTCCTGCACTTTCACAACACTCACGGCAGCTGTAATGCCTACCGTAAAATTAGTAGCAGTAAAGTGTGTGCGTTCCTTCACTACCATATAATTGTCGCGCTAACAAGCGAAATTGTCATTTCGATAAGGACTATAACGTGGTAGCTAAGCCTCAGTGCCATTACCTTTATTGTTAGCTTTATTGCGGACAAAAATAACGCAGCATGTCTGCCATCAAGGCTACAAGTCGTTCGGGATGAAATGCATGAACGCTCGTGTACTAAACAAAACCAAGTGGTGAAAAATTCATCCGGAGTGCCCCACAACGGCGTGCCTCAGAATAAGATAGCAGTTTGCCACATAATACTAGAAAAGTAAAAAAAAGAAAAATCATTATCAGCCAGTAAAATAGAACCTCGCTGAGCTTACTCTAGGGAGGAGATGCGTGGAAAAATAGGAAAAAGCACGAAGAAAGAATAAATCACGCAGAAAGGGCGCACACGGTCCTTCTCTTTTGTTGCGTTTTTCTTCTTTTTTTACAGTTTTTTATTGCTCTTTTCAACAACAAAATAGGAACTCACCATGAAACTAACCTTTACAGCTTACTTTAGTGACGTACCCCTCAGGCGCCATATCAGATAGGTTCATGTTTTTCAACGGTCTATTCACGTCAAAGACAGCCTTTCTTTGATGACCTCTTTAATAAAACCTCGGACGTGTGTGATGATCTGTGCTGCTTGACGTGTGTCGTATGTTGGAGAACGTCTTGCTCCCGCGTCTTCACAACTGCCTGACATTTTAAATACTTTAGACGCGCGTCACTTTAGCCCCTTATATATGTCTCCAAGTTTTCGTAGAGATGCTTGAAATGGCCGGTCCTGCATTGGGCAGTATCTCCGTCGTTTAACATATTTTGCCGGTAGCATACTCACGACACATTCCATCACATGCGCCCCAACAACGCCAGCAAATAGCACGGCGTTTTGAAATGAGAACTTAGCCCCACTCTGCAACTCAGCCAGCAGGCATACACAAAGTTTACTCCCGACACATTTTTACAGCTTAGGAGCCATAATCGAAAAGGTTTCGCAGAAGCTGAGCTGACGTCTATTGGCAATTCAAGGGCCATCACAGCGCAGTCTTCGCATAGCTTGTATGTAGCTGTTGAAAGAAGTATTGCAGAAAAAATAAAACACGGCAGAAAAAAAGAGATCATAGCCGATTTGTGTCATATCTCCGAGATGCGTTTTGGTGTACCACAGCTTTAGTCTAATCACCACAAATCTGAGCTTCTTCAAGGCTTTCTTTCTTTGTTTAGTGAGAAGAGCGTCAGTTTAGTGTCAGTCTTTTTCTACTTCCTCTACGTGCAGTTTCCATTGAAATAAAATTGATATGCCAGAAAGAATCCATATGATAAAGACGTGACTTTAGAGGCTGAAGATGGAGGGCCCTGTGTTTCACAAATGTCACTATCTGGTGTCAGCCGGTCATATCAGCTTCACTTTTCACGGTATCACAATTTTTCATATGCATTAGGTCTGCTAGGTGCCGTGGTCAGAACATCTGTGTGTTACATCGTCTATTAGCATGTACGCCAGCTATTTATTCAGGCACCCTGTAAGAGAATTTGACACTTGTGTACACAAGAGCTAGTGCACAGTGCAAGTTCCTACAAAAATGTTATGTGACAAGAAGATGCCTCCTGTCTGCCCTTTAATTTACAGTGTTGTAATGAGTCGACAATTATCTAAAATAACTACGCTGCTATTCAAAACCTTGAAGATATGTGCGAGTAGGCAGCAGAAAACTCTCAAATGCTGCGTTGGTATCTTACAAAAGATATCTGAGAGAAAAGATATAGGAGTACTTATATTTTTCTATTTAGAAGGGCAGACACTCAAGCAATGTTTCTGACGCGCATACGACGTCACTTTACTTCCTGCTCTTTAAAAGTGAAAATTTAGAGTTGTTTTCTCTGACAAAGTGTACTACGCGGTATATGCTGCTCAGCATTAAAAGACATCTGTGCTATCTTTTATGCGAAGCATATTACGAGAGCTCAACCCAGCTCCTCAGGCGCGGCGGTGTCGCCTTCAATACCATGTGACACCGTGACGTCACGACAGAGGAGAAACGGGGCTCCAACTCGCGCCGTCGCTCGCGGCGTCGCCCCCCGCATCGGACGCGGTGAGCGTCGAGCAACGGAGCGTTCGGCGCGACAACGATTTATTCATGAAGTGCAACGCCGCAGACACCGACACCGACGACACCGGCTTTTCTGTGACACGAGCTCCTTAACGCTGTCGCGTTAAAATAAAGGCTAGTATGCTTCGCATACTGGGCGTAACCTTAGCTAAGCCACAGCCATTTTATTGCTCTTTTTATTAACCTCAGCGAGTATTATTAAAAGTTTGATTGTAGTGTATTGCCATCCTCTACTTAAATATCGCAGATTTACACAGAAGTAGACACTTGAAACGAATGAATGTGCGGTTTTTATTGGCGCAAGGTCGAGGTATGGCCAAAGAGCGCCGTGTCAGTTTGAGCGACTTTGCAGTGTAGTGATGGATTCTATGAAGTTGAAGTGACATGGCTGCTAAGGAAAAAGGAGTTAAAAAGGAGTTGTTCGAAACAGTCCACTCAAGATACGGAATAAGCGTACTCGATACTATACTGAAGTTTATGGATGAGTACGTGTTATGTGCCACACTGTAGTACGTTCGCGCTTTCTTATACATGATGCATTCTCCTGAGGACTAGAGAAAGTTTTCCATTAGGCGACCCCTCGCATCGCAACGAGTCTGCCCAGAAAGTGTTATGTGCGTTTATGTCGCTGACAACTATGTAGGGTGCCGGAAGTTCTTCTATATAGTTTGGAAATTCTGTTCTGTGAAGTTGGCAATTCGGAGGAGTGTATATAGAGCTAATAGTGACTAGCTTGTTAAACAACACACCTCGGACAGCAGCTACCTCTAGGGGTGAACGGATTTGAATTCCCGACAGGCAACATCTTTGTCAACTATAATAGTCACAACCGCTGACGACACGAAAGTTTCATCGCGGTCTTTACGAAAGATAGTGTACTGCCGCAGAAAATTAGTTTCCATGTTTTTGAGGTGTGTTTCTTGAACACACAGCACCTTTGGGCTATATTCATGTAGGAGTTCTTTATTGTCGTAGAGGCTATGTAAAAGTCCTCGTACATTCCATTGTAGTATTTGTGTCTGCATAATAAAAATGTATTGTTTGATGTGTGTTTCAGAGACGAGGATAATTTCACGGCCCTTTGGAGGCGTCGTGACGCGCGTTTTGTCTTTTTTGGAGCAGTCAAGAGAGGCTCGCCGCTTCTTAGGGGCTGGTGGCGCCGTCTGGCTGGTTGTTGGGTCCATCGCCTCTTGCGAGGCGCTGGACGCAGGCTCTGCGCTGTGTTTGACGTAAATGCCTCTGTATGTTGGACGAGGCCTTTGAGACCACCTGCCCTGAGGTCGATGGTTCCTTCTTCTGGGGTGGCGGAGCAGCGCTAGCTGCAGCCGTCATGGGGCAAATGGCATAACTGCCGACTCACTGCTTGTGGGTCAGACAGCCGCAGGAAGCCGCTGTGTCGCTGCGCCCCCCCCCCCCCCACCGGCGCATCACATCGGCAAAGGTGTTCCTCAGCAGCTATGACACCCACCTGCGTGCCTCCTTGAAATTTATATTTCCTTTGCCTTTGATTGTAACAATATCCTTTTTTTTTCAGGATGGGCACGACCGTGAGTACGCGGGGTGGTCCCCACCACAGTTTACGCAATGGAAAGAGTTCTGGCAACCTTCAGACGTGTGTTCATAGGCACTGCATTTCACACATGTTTGGCGGCCTCGGCAGCTCTGCGAACTGTGGCCGAAACGCTGCCATTTGAAACATCGCCAGTGATTTGGCACGTATGGCCGAACACGAAGTTTGATATAACCGGCCTCGATGGAATCGGGAAGGACACTTGAGCCGAAGGTGAGTACGAGGTGTTTGGTCTGAATCTCTTTGCCATCCCGCCTCACCTTAATTCATTTAGCGTTTATGACATTCTGTTCACTAAAGCCCTCCAAGAGTTCAGCCTCAGTCAGCTCCAGTAAGTTATCGTCCGACACCACGCCGTGAGTGGTGTTCATAGTACGGTGCGGAGTTACTGTTACTTGGGTCTCCCCAAGTGACACAAGTTTCGGCAGTTTCGGAGCTGCAGGAGGAGATCACCGCTTGCCATCCTTGTCGCCTTATAACCTGGACCAAAAACATCAAAGTCTTTGATACAAGGAACGGTGAAATAGTGCGCATGGGTTTGTCGTGTTTCTCCGAGTGAACTGCGTGAAAACGTGGGAAGTTGTGGACTTGGCGTCCTAAAAAATGAAAGACGTCTTAGCTGCACCCTTGTTTTTAAAGGCGATCAGGGAGTTTAGGAAAAGCATTTTGCATAAGTATTGATGGGATCTTCGGCGGCGATGCCAACCAGGCACCATGTAGCCCAACAAGGGGGACCTGACATAAGCTCCTTCAAGAGAAGCTATGCCTACGCCAACCGTACATCGCTGCTATAACCAAATACAGCATCACCAAGACTGGCTAGCCACACAAGGTTAAGCCTTGCCGCCGGGAAACAAGGAAGATATAAAAAGTGAGGAGAGGACAGGAAAGATTAAACGTTAGAGAGAAAGACCAAGATCGTAGAGGAGGACAGGAAAGAGCGATTACCGATTTGCCCCAGGGGATCAGCCTGGAGGTGCCATCTACGCGAAGCGGAGGCCAAAAAGGCGTGTTGCCTCCGCGGGGGAGGGGGGCCTTAACGGTCCGAACACCCGGCATCGGCTCAACCTCCAGCATCCCCCTTTCCCCGGACACGGCTAAGCCGCGCCCGGCTACACGCGGGAGGTTCCAACCCTCGTGTGCTCAGGTACGTGGTGTCACAACACACCAAACGCCTGCTGACTGAGACACTTGCTTTACAAACTGTGCGTGTGGAAGTTTTTGCAAAGAACTATCAACTTTATTGCCAGCGTTAACTGTGCACCGGAAAATAGAATATCTACGACAATCAAGAAAGGACTGGAATGCCACAATATTCAAAGGACTGCACAAGCGGGTCGCAGGTGCAAAATGACCAGTAAGAAACAGGGGCAGCAATACAAACGGATTTACGCACAATATTCTGTGGCATGATAAGCCGATCGCACGTCGTCGCTGTTCTAAGCAATTCAGTGATAAGACGTGGTAATATTCTGAAGTGGAAAAGTTGCAGTCGTAACGGTTAAAAATAAATCTGATAGCTTTCCGCTGGACAGATACCAGTTTCTTTGTCGAGTACAACAATATGACGTGGCCACACAACTTACGCATATTCAAGAAGAGGCCTGATCAGCGATTTATAGGCTGCTAGCTTGCATTCTTTAGTCACGTTTTTAATGGTCCTCATAACTAGCCTATTATCTTGAACGATTTTGCGCAAATAAGGCCTATATGTTGGTGACACTTAAAGTTAGAAGAGAATAGAATACCAAGGTACCTAAATTCCTGGACTCTTTCTACTGTGTGATCCGCATTGCCATACTTAAATTCCAAGGGTTGTTGCTTATTAGTGAACGTCATTTTCACCATTTTCTTAAAGTGAATCTCCATTTTTCAAGTTCTGCGGCAGTCCTAAAAAGCCGAAAACACATCATTTATTAAAAGGTGCTCAGTGGCACTACAGACATTAAATTACAAAACTCAGTCATCAGCGTATAGATGAAGCTTAACTGGAGTGTTAGCAACAAGTTGGAGGACAGCAATAATATAAATTATAAATAAGAGAGGTCCCAAGAGAACTCTCTGGGACACCCGAGGAAATGTGAACCGGTGATGACGGCTGGCGATTGTAGCTCGAAGGGACATGGACACAGACTAGAAGCAGACAGGACGAGCGCTAGCTAAAGCTACACGAACAACATATATATATATATATATATATATATATATATATATATATATATATATATATATATATATATATATATATATATACAGGTGATTGAAAAAAGCCGCGGCATCAGAACATGGCAGGGCATAAAGACTTCCGTTAAACATATCAGTAGGTAGGGAATTCAAAAGGAAACAACAAAAAGGCACTACTTCAGATTAACACACGTGTTGCACGTGTTGTGCAGGTACTGAAATTCGCATTCTAACAGAGACAAAGATGCATGGCTAACGTGGCCGTGTCCCTTCGCGCTACAATCCAAGATCATGTTACCGCGCCAACACGACAAACTTTCTATCCTTTTGAATCTGTAATTTAGCCAAGTAATTTATCCGCATAGGAGCCAGTGCGATAGGTGCGAAGTTTAAGGAGAAGTTTCATGTGGCATTCTTTATCGAAAGCTTTGGAGTAATCAATAAATATAGTGTCAACCTGTTCATGGTTGTAAACTAATGAGGGAACCTCGTTCGTGAATTCAATCAACTGTGTGGCGGTAGAAAAACCACTACGGAAACCATGCTGATGCTGTTAAAGGATATCGTTAATAGTGCAGTATTAAAGGATGTGCTTGTGAATTACATGCGCCCAAAGTTTACAACACGTTGATAATAATGAAATTCGTCTATACTTAGAAGTAGTTTCCTTCTTGCCCAATTTGAAGGTAGGAACGACATTCGCGACCTTCCAAATTGTGTAATAATTGCGCAAAAATTTCTGTAACAAGTTCTTCTTACTACTCCTACCTAGGCAAGGCTGACTATCTGATTAAACACTACTTTATTTCATTTGTTAGCAGTTTATTTCTCATGTTCGATTGTTGATTTGTTTTCTTTTTTAGCATTACTTATTTATTTATTAACTAAATAATTTACTTTTTCAGTGATATTACCACCCGATTCCTGACCTACCCCCCATATAGGGTGTGTGCCATTATTTGAGGCTTCGTCGTTTCTCCTCATTTCTGAGTACATCTTTGAAAAGCCGGCGCGGTAGTGGCACGGAAGCAAGTTGACGTCCGCGTGCCTCTGCCAGTGATGGTGACTACATCGGCGCATGCGTCTAGAAGGTGGACCGGCTCCCAGAGCGACACCGACGGCGACAACATGAGTGTCTACTTATTCAGCAGTGAGGACATCTCCGGTGACGCCTTCGACCTTGTGCGAAGCCGCAACGCCAAACGAAGACACCACCAGGGCGTGCATGTCTTCGATCACGCCAACACTAAGACCAATTTGGAATAACGCAGTAAGTAGGATTTCTTTCTATTAGAAATCGCTACTGGCGACCTGAGGTGACTCAACTTACAATCTGTTTTGGTAACGAGAAGAAAGGGAGTTAACCGAGGGGCCCTTCGCGAAATGCGAAGGTTGTGGGTTCGGTTCCCACCTGCGGCAAGTTTTTTTTTTTCATCCACTTTAATTTCCAATAATTTATTGTTTCTTTATTTTCATTTATTAAGCACAAGAAATTTCCCCTATGTTGTCTTTGGTGTCAGTGTTTGTTGGCTTATGATATAAACTGTTTTGGTGCAACTTGAAGCGGTAGCGCCAAAACAAGTCAGAGAGATGAGAGTGAACCCACGAAAGCTGTGTTGGCTATCGACGTCACACATGACACTGCGCTGAACACTTTGAGTAAACATATAAAACTTGGTGGCATAAATCTGCGCTAGCATATCCCCCTGGACAGTGGACCCACTACAGGTGTCATCTACGAGTGGACACCTGCATTTCCATCGCTGACTTGTCGTTTCTAGTGAAGCCAGCCGTTGATGGCGTCGCCATAACCCATGTCTCTCGCCTCGGCATATCCCGGTGCGCGAAAATAATTTTCACGGGCGAGTTTCTTCCTCTGCACGTAAAGGTGGGTCACATAAGGCACCCTGTGCGACCATTTACCCCAAGGCCACTCCAATGCTGTCACTGAGTGGGGCTGGGGCCCGTATGCCAGAACACGAGAGTTTCCTGATGCTACACCGAGCCCCACGCTGCAGACTCCTTTGCAGCGACGGTTCTTAAATGCACTAATGGCCTTAGATCCTGTGATGCTTCTTTGAAGGACTGTGCCAAAATGAAGAACAAAAAGGCGGTCTTGATGCAAATGGCGAGAGACCGTTCATCTCGTCGGGAAGCCGTTGTGGCCATTAGAAAGCGACGCCGCGGACGCCATCGGGCTTCAAAGAACGCTGATGCCTCTGTTATGAGTACGCCATATTCGACAACAGCTCTTGCCCTGCCCACTAGACCTGCTCGAATCCAAACTAAATCTGACAACAAGGCCATGACGGAGAATTATGCAACTTGGTCCGCGCTTCCAAAGGCAGAGCCCAAGCCAGAGCCACAGCGGAAGTCACAACAACAACCGGAGACCCTTCAAGTGATACGGCGTACTGCGGTAGTCACAGCCGGGGTTCCTGACAAATTTCCTGAAGACCGGCAAGTGGTTATGATGATCCAGTCCCAGAGGAATACTTCTAGAATTCTCTATTATAACCTCATACCCCCTTAGTGCGAAGTGCAGGGCAAGTGCTGGATGCTATCAATTAGGTGCTTGCAAGTCTTTAAGCATCATGGCTCAACCGCAGCATTCTATTCACAATGAACTCAAAAAACGCTGCAGTTTACTTGTTTTGTACACTGCCTCGTACACTGTCTCGTGCACGGTCTCGTATAGCACCGTAGTGCTAACAACCACTGGCTCCTAGTTCTGCCCAGGTGAGATAAATGCGCACCACCAGCTATGAAGAAGCAACAAGGTTATCGTAATTCAGACAGGAGATTGACGGCAGCCCAATGCATCGGCGGCGCACTTGCTTGAACTTGAGTGATTTCAAGGCGCCTTGCAGCATGCGCACAGTCTGCATTCTCTACCGCTTTCCTCTTTTTTGTCCGCTTTACTTTTCCCCAATGTGGACCGCACGCTGATATGCTTGACATCTCTGCTATTCTTCTCCTTGCCATCTATCTCTCGGCCACAAATAATGGAATCGTATAGAGCCTCTCCAAATATTATATGCATACAGGAGGTAGGAAACCATCAGACCAATCTGGACGGCTACCTGTGCTACAACAATCCGGAATAACACAAATAGCTACTTTTGCAAAAGAGGATGTGGTTCTGAGCATTAGCTATGCAGAGAACGAGCCCATCCAAAATCATGTAATCACGGTCCGGCCTCATGAGCGCTGCTGACCGAAAACGGAGATAATCAATGCGTATGGCGTGCTCAGAAAGAAACACGTGGTCTTCGAGAATATACCAGTGCACTCATCAGGCCTCCTAAAAGGAAAGGACAAACTCATATTTCTCTGAGACGAATGCACAGCACGCTAACTAGGGCTAGAGCGAAGAGAACTGTAAAGGAATAATGCTAGCGGACCTAGTAGAAAGGTGTGACATATATCACCTTACACCGCCAGATCTCCTCGCAGGCATGGGTTCCCCACAGGCATGGGTGTTTCAAAAAACACGTCTTCAGATCTTACATTCACGAACATGGCAAGGAAAACGACGTGGACGAATGTAGGAGAAAACATTGGCCGGGACCATTCTATATTCTCGCCCATTCTATTAGTCTCGAATTATAGACCAGTGTTGATACTGCCTGCATTTTCTAAAGGTTTCGAGAAAATAATCATTAATCGACTATATCCTTTCTGTAACAAGCACGTGATAACGAAATGCCAGTACGGATTTATAAAAAATCGATCAACAGAACTAGCTCTTCTTGACCAGAAAGAATATATATTGCAGAAATTTGAACAAAAACAGTTTGTTCTTGGTGTTTTTGTTGATTTTACGCAAGCCTTTGATTACATAAATCATAAAATTTTATTTGACAAATTAAGTTACTATGGCATTCATGGGCTTCCCCTGATGCTTCTGAAAAGTTATCTTTCGGAAAGACGTCAGTTTGTGTCAAGGAATGAAATGGTATCTGACAGAAAACAAATAATCTCACGAGTACCGCAGGGCAGCATTCTCGGACCTTTATCTTTAATTTATATATAAACGACATAGTCCATATATCTTCAGAAGGTAAATTTATAATTTATGCTGACGACACTAGCACATTTGATTCGTCTTCATCAGATGCCGAACTTTTTCATAAAGGTAATGCCATTTTAGAGGAACTAAGCACGTGGGCAGATAATAACCAATTAAACATAAATACAAAGAAAAGAAAGGCTGTGATGTTTCATGCTATAGGCAGGAAGGTTTCAGTAGTACGTAACCTAGCTTATCGCTGCTCAGAGATAGAGCTAGTTAGGTCTATTAAAGTACTTGGTGTGCATTTTTCAGAATCACTGCAGTGGGATGAGCATATCAATGCGATATTACAAAAGTTAGGTGCAATAACGGGAATTCTGAACAGAAACCGCTACTTAATTCCGAAGTCAATAAAATTGTTAATCTATAACGCCCTCTTCGCTTCCTATCTAAACTATTGTCATTTGGTCTGGGGGACTACAACACAATCGAATTCCTCGCGGCTATTAGTAATGCAAAAAAGAGTTTTGAGAATAATTCAGAATGTGCCACTCCGGCATTCTACTGTGGAGCTCTTTAAAAAATTTAAAATAATTAGAGTACAAGACACATATGAGCATAAATTGTTGCGTGAATATCGCCCTAACTATGACTGTCATAATTTGATCTTCATTGGTTCGGTGAATCTCCATTTGAAGGAAGCATCATATGCCACTAGAACAACAGAAATATGGAATGTTCCATATTGTCACACTGGCTATGGTCGGCAAATGCTCCAAAACAAACTTCCATGTCTACTAAATGAGTTTAATAAAAACAAATCGATATTCGCGAAGCAACATTATCTGACTTGTACGAATTTTTTCTAGCCTAACATTGGCCACTAGAGCTGTTTACGATTGCTATTTAATTATATTGTTTCAATGTCACTAGTACTAAGCGTACATTGTTATGAAATGTGCTGTCATTCGATGCTGAGGAGAAGTAAAGTATTATAACGCATGATGCCCTACGTAGGACAGTAACTAATGTGTTTAATTTTATGGTTTTGTCAAGGTTTATGGCAATGTTGTGCTTAATATGACGGTTTTGTAAAAGTGTGCGACCATGTGAACAGGACGTGTGTGCCTCTGCGGTTGTCTTTGCCAGCGTGGGGGTGAAGGACTACCTCAAGCCATCCTTGAATAGCTTGAATGGCTATCACATGTATATGTGATAAACCAATAAAGAATCAGTCAACCAACCAATCAATCAATCAATCAATCAATCAATATTGAGCATATCGCTCATTGTGGTCAGGCTGAGGAGGATGATGAGGAAAGCTAAAATCTCGGACTTGGTGGAATTCCGCGTAAGGTTAGACATTCACAGAGAACAGACCGACGTCAGCACACAGATAGCACAAATCAAACGGGCGGACATGAAGGCAATGAGAGGAGATTGAATCAAACGCTCAAACTCCGAAGCTTGATAGACAGCGACTACATTTGTGGGATGCAGGAAGGAGCCTCATCAAACGTTGGAGGCAACAGAAACTAGACCGAAAGGCCAAATTACGTATAGCCCGGCTAGCACAGCAAGTTCATTGGTATGCGTAACCTTTGAGTGACGCCAAGTGGAGACAGTTTACTTATTAAGCCAACTACAGGCCGTCCAGAGGGCCCGCGACGTCGCGGAGAGTCACCATCTCCCTGTCCCGTCGTGGGCGGAGCCACCAGCTTGATCGGGAAGCCTTCGGTTCCCCCCAATCAAGTTCCTCAGGACACTAATAAAGTTCTTGTCACTGTCACTGTCACTGATTCGCTCAGAGGAACACTGAGGATTAACAGGACATAGCACATCTTGCAAAGCATGATTGACGCTGGAGGTGCTCGTACAAAAATAGTGAAAAACAGAACACTCAAAACTCTAGTTAACGAGTTTAAAGGAAAGGATATCACGTTAGTACACATGATACAGGAAACATATATCGGGCACAACCTTGCCACATAGCTGATCCACACGGACTACACAGGAATGCAGTAAAGCCGCTTAAACGCACCCATAACCTTGGAAGAAAATATTCGGACGACACTTAAGCGTCGCCTCTAAGAGTGGAACGCGATAGCATTCAAAGACCGCTGACGGTTTTTCATACTTCCCGGCAACTGCAGCTTATGTAACCGTAACATTTACCGGTAAACGCTATGCACGAAGGCAAGCTTTCTGGTAGAAATTCGGCCTCTTGCGTAGGTCGATCTGCTGTTATTGTTTTGCACTTTTAATATCTCAGTCTGAGAAGAGGTAACATAAATTATGTGCGCTGTAGGTGTGTTTTCTCATTAAATTTGTTTGTGGGCTGCTATTCTCGAAATTCAGAGGAATAACTTTGTAAAGAATAAAAGACAAGGTATGAGAAACTTTCGTGGTAGAAGAGTAGTTGGGTATGCCTGGTTCGGAATAAGATCCGAAATTATTTTGGCAAAGCGACGTGCGCCACCGGATTTTCTGCGACACAGGGTCCTTAACGCTATCTCGTTAATATACTCGGCGGCACAATCTTTTCGTCAAAACAGGGCTCCAGGATAGGGTCATATTAACAATGCCGTCATCAGAAACCTATGTGGCGCAGCCGTAACAAAAATCATGGACTTCCTTAACGAGAAAGTCTGTAGTGAGCGCGGAGAACTCCGAACAGAATGGAAAGACGGAGTGGATACACAAGCCAGGTAAACCCAGGGATCTCCAGAACCTAAGACGAATTTCGCTTCCATCATGCATGGGCCATCATGCACGGGCGATATTGTGACGTCAACAGTGCTACCAACAACAACAACAGTGCGTTGAAGGATGGTGGGCAGATTGTTCTAGAGAAACTGGCCACCCTGTATACGCAATGCCTCATTACTTCGAGCGTACCGGAATCTTGGAAAAACGCTAACATAATCCTAATCTATAAGAAAGGGGACTACAAAGACTTGAAAAATTATAGACCGATCAGCTTACTGTCCGTTGCCTACAAAGTATTTACTAAGGTAATTGCAAATAGAATCAGGAACACCTTAGACTTCCGCCAACCAAAGGACCAGGCAGGATTCCGTAAAGGATACTCAACAATACACCATATTCACACTATCAATCAGGTGATAGAAAAATGCGCGGAATATAACCAACCTTTATATATAGCTTTCATTGATTACGAGAAAGCGTTTGATTCAGTCGAAACCTCAGCAGTCATGGAGGCATTGCGGAATCAGGGTGTAGACGAGCCGCATGTAAAAATGCTGAAATACATCTATAGCGGCTCCACAGCCACCGTAGTCCTCCTTAAAGAAGCAACAAAATCCCAATAAAAAAAAGGCGTCAGGCAGGGAGATACGATCTCTCCAACGCTATTCACAGCGTGTTTACAGGAGGTATTCAGAGACCTGGATTGGGGAGAATCGGGAATAAGAGTTAATGGAGAATACCTTAGTAACTTGCGATTCACTGATGATATTGCCTTGCTTAGTAACTCAGGGGACCAACTGCAATGCATGCTCACTGACCTGGAGAGGCAAAGCCGAAGGTTGGGTCTAAAAATTAATCTGCAGAAAATTAAAGTAATGTTCAACAGTCTCGGAAGAGAACAGCAGTTTACGATACGTAGTGAGGCACAGGAAGTGGTAAGGGAATACATCTACTTAGGACAGGTACTGACTGCGGATCCGGATCATGAGACTGAAATAATCAGAAGAATAAGAATGGGCTGGGGTGCGTTCAGCAGGTATTCTCAGATCATGAAGAGCAGGTTGCTATTATCCCTCAAGAGAAAAGTTTATAACAGCTGTGTCTTACCAGTACTCACGTACGGGGCAGTAACCTAGAGGCTTACGAAAAGGGTTCTACTTAAATTGAGGACGACGCAACGAGCTATGGAAAGAAGAATGATAGGTGCAACGTTACGGGATAAGAAAAGAGCAGATTGGGTAGGAAACAAACGCGAGAGAATGATATCTTAGTTGAAATCAAGAAAAAGAAATGGGGCATGGGCAGGACACGTAATGAGGAGGGAAGATAACCGATGGTCATTAAGTGTTACAGAATGGATTCCAAAGGAAGGGAAGCGTAGCGGAGGGCGGCAGAAAGTAAGGTGGGCGGATTAGATTAAGAAGTTTGCAGGGACATGGCCACAATTAGTACATGACCGGGGTAGTTGGAGAAATATGGGATAGGCCTTTGCCCAGCAGTGGGCGTAACCAGGCTGCTGCTGCTGCCGATGATGATGATGATAATAATAATGATGATGATGATGATGATGATGATTGCTACCATCGGCCACGTGTACGGCTCCAGTAAGAGGCGTTTGAACCTTCCCTAGTGGACGATGGAGTTTACAACTCATTATTTACACCTGGGCTCCATTACCTATTAACACCGTCAAAGGGAAACCCCTTCGACGGGAACATCAAGTTCTGATTCGTTGGGAGCGTAAATGGAGGATTTCGAGACGACAAAGTTAATGCAGCACTACCCCCACGAGCTGCATGGTCTAGTTTTCCGTCCAGGAGGGTCCATAATTGGTAGGCGACGAATAGCGGCGTGGCTGGGGCGATGGCGACCCACAGCGCTGAGGTGATGGTGAGCGAGCAGGACGACTATCTTTGATGGATTCACCTGAGGTAGGAAACATACGGTGGGGCGTGTAACGTCGTGGGTTGGTGTATGGGCGAGGAGGCGGGGAAAAGGTGCTCGAATATGGCGACGTCCAGGAGGTGCGGCCGTGGCGAGCGACGTGGCCAATGCGGAGGAAACAGAAGCAGACGGGCTTGTCGTCCGGAGTTCTCCACTCGGTAGGGTTGCGGTATCTGGGAGGGGAATACACATCGTTGTCAGGCGTAGCTGTCGGCACCTGTCGGGCTTCAGGTCAGGTGATGGAGCAGACAGCAGGACAACCGAGGTTGGCAAATTCTTGCCGCACAACTGCCTCAACGTGAGAGATCGCAGGGGCTGGTTCGTCAGTGGTGGGGTCAAGTGGGCGTGGATTGAAGGGCGCAGGATCTGTACACCTAGAGTTCGCGGTGAACAATACTTGTTACGTGCTCATTTAAGGGTGGTGAAGCGGTAAGGTCGCCGCAAGACGACGTCGCAGCCTCGTTAGGGGGCCGGGAGAACTGTGGAATCATGCGGCGGCTTTTGGCGAGCTCAAAGCGGCGGCATTCCTTGACAATGACGTCGATGGTGGACACATTGTTGAAGACAAACAAATAGAATGCATCGTCCGCGATCTCTTTGAGTACGTGGCTGACTTTATCAACCTCGGCCATATTGTCGTCGACTTTCGGGTGGAGAGCGAGCACATCATGTATGTACGAGAGATACGATTCAGTAGAAGACTGAACTCGGGTCGCAAGCTCTTTTCTAGCAGCCAGCTGCCGACGGTTTGGATTTCTAAAGAGGTCACAGAGCTTCTCCCTGAAAGCATCCCAGCTAGAGATCTCAACCTCGTGTGTCCGGAACCAGACACGAGGAGGTCTGTCCAAGTAGATTAGGACATCCGCTAGCATAATCACATGGTCCCAGTGGTTTTTTAGTTAACATGCTCACACAGGTTGAGCCAGTCCTCAACCTCGACATTAACTTGGCCGGAGAATATGCCAGGATCGCAGGGCTCGTAGCCGTACCGTACGTGGTTCTCGGGGTCGCGGGAGTAGAAGGAGATGCGGTGTCGTCAACGGTGTGGCCGCTATGGAGATCGGTGGCCAGGAGGGGGGATGGCACCCTTCACCGAAAATACTACTCGAATGAAGGAATAAAGACTGGAGTCTATTTATAATAATAATAATACTAATCTTTATTACATCTAGTCATGTCATGGTTACAGATCCAGCCCGCATAAGCAACAATGCTTGTGTGCGAGGCTGGGCAGTCATCTGGTAGAACTGATATGTGTACAAATGAATAAATTAAAAAAAATTAATTAAAAAAAATTATCCTTTGTGAATCTACAAAGTAGATTTACAAAGGATGATGCTGCGCTGACCAGTTCAGCCGACAGCTCGAGAGCCAGAGGATGTTCGTCGTCATCATAGTCCACAAGAAATACGCAATATGCGTGTAATAATATATATAAAGTTTCCTTCTTTACTGGCTCGCGCTTGTTTGGTTTACTTGATTTGGTCTCGTCATCGGTTGTTTCGATTGTCATGGTTTATGATTGTTTTCTGATCTGATTGTATTCGCGACGCGAATTGTGTAGTACTTTCTGGAATTGGGGCGGCACCAGCGATTACACTGGAACCTTCGATGAGTCATGTATAAAAGCCGACAGGCTTGACACGCGGATCAGATTTTCGTCGATTGCCTACTCTGCTAGACGTCTCTCTCAAAGATTTGCCTCAATATATCACGAAATGAAAACACCTATAGAGCTGCATTTAAATTTCGCATTAGGGAGCATCGTAATCGTCGGTGAATTTTTACCACCCGTCTCCGGCACATATTATGCCGCGTTTCTGCGCGAAATTTTCATTTGACACTTGTCGTGCTTTAGAGTTTTCATGCTTGCCCTGCACAGAAAATGTTGCGTGTTGCGTCTGGTTCTGCGATGAACACAAAGATGTTGTGTTGATGGCCCATACTAAGATGTTCCCGCTGATGTGCTTCTGCTATAACTGTGAATGAAAAGCATATACTGAAAAAAAAACATTTTTGTTCCCTACGACGTTCGTTCGCGGGTCGTACGTAGTCAACAATTCAAACAAGAAGACTACAGAAAATACTGCATGTTACAGCAGCTTGTACCCCGGGCTGTTACGATGACATTTCCTTGGCGTACGTCATACAATGTGTCATTTGTTGGGATCCGCTGAAGTAACGATGTAAAATAAAAACTAAAGCAGAAAATCAGCGGCGTCTAAATAATTCAGGCGAATTTGTGCACAGTGATATACAGTGCACAGAGACGCCACAAGCACAAACAATGCAAGTCAACATACGTCGATGCAAGCGACATTTAAAGAACTTGCTATCTTATGGCATATATCATCCATCGGTAGTCTGTGCCCTCCCCCCGTACTTATATTTGCTGCAACAAAGTCGTGGTAACTGCCGCCATAAATAGCTGCGTTATCGACAAAGCCCGTATACCAAATGAACAAGGCACAACACTATACCGTGGGGGCGTTGCTGACCGAGCAAAACTGGGGCAGCAAGCCGATCGCATTTCAACTGAACCAGCCTAAAAACCATAGGAGCCATAGCAAGCCTTTCTTTGTATCATACTTGGTGAAATTAATCACAGAAAGATTCTTCTGGCTTTTCGGCGTATCAACATGACTAAGAAATTGACCTCGGTGAAAAGCGGTCGTTGTTCGTAACGTTTACTGCAAATACAGGGGAATGTTGGATTTTTTATTAGTCAAACAACTGTTCATTATGCCACCGTGTTGTGTATGTGGCCACAAGTCCCATTTTCTTCTTGGAAATGAAAATCACTGTTCCAGATTTTTTCTCCGACCTTCCGGTGCTTGTTTGTGAAGACGAAGATAGAGAAATGTACGCTGCAACAAATTCTGCAGCATGTAAAATGTAAAAACGAATAATGCCACCGCCGGCTCTAAGTACTTACGACAATGAAAACACACGCTGGAGGGCCTTAGCAGTATCGATCCTTCTATTATTCACTAAAGCAAATCGCAATAAATTACTGCGAGCGAATGCACGTTGAATGCTGACAGCGGAGTGTGCTGGTCCTTTAGAGCGGCAAGCATGGTCTTTCTAATCTGTCTTGGAAATCAGTGCCCCCACCGACAAAACAAACTGCGCGGGCAAACAGCCCGTTACGCAGGCCGTGTTACTAACGCGAAACACACTCTCAAGACCAGCCATGGCGTAGCTAACATCTCAACTAGGAAATATACGACAGTGTTACCAGGAGGGGATTCATTCAAGCAGCATTCTGCACAAAGCTGATAACTATAAGCTTCGGAGTATTATAATTTCGATAGTACCAATGCGCGACTGCGGGTTTCGCAATTATCTAACTATTTATTTCATTTTACTGTCTTTTCATTCATCGCGCCACTAAAAGTTCCTTCACCGTTATCATTTGTAGCCATCAGCTCGCGCACCCGACGATAAGAGAATTGCGAAATGAAATCAATGGTGCAAAACACGCGCTCCTGTTTTATACTATTTTGTTTATTTACATTCATGCTGAAGTCTTCACACGACGAAAGAGGGAACGGGGAAACCAGGTGATACGACGCTATCACCACGGTAGAGCGCCCTTTCGACTACAGTCAGTGGGAAATGATAAATGTGTGTCTTCTGCTCCGGCTGGACATTTCGTCGAACTGTTTTCAGCCGATCGGTTGCAACACAGCGATGTTTCCTGGCAGCGTGCGGTACACGCTGGTCGGCTTCTCCGACTTGCTCGACTGGAAGCCCCTGAGTTTCGTGAAGCCGATCCCGCCGAACAGAGTGTGCAGTTTGTGCGGGCTCGTGCGACCGGTTACCGCGCTGCTACTGTGCGGCCACGTACTCTGTGACCGCTGCTGCGAACAGGGCGTGGTGGACGACGATCACCACTGTCCTCTGGATGGTGGCTGCTGTTCGAAGGACGACGTCGAATGGAGGCGATTTCCTGCCGGCAACTTGCTGATGAGAGACGTGAGTGAGCATAGGCCAAAGCGCCTTCAGCATTAGACACCTGTCCGCATAGAATTCAAACGACTCGTCGTACGACTGTCAGCATGTACCACAAGCTCATTCAACAAGGCTTTCTACGAATTCGTGACCGTCTGACGAGACATCTTTACGATGCGTTGACGGCAAAATATGAACAGTTTGCGGTACATGCCTCCAAGATTTAAGGCGGGATAAGTGCTTGCCACTTCAAGTGGTAAGCACTTCAAGTGATAAGCTTCAAGCGTCTGTTTCCCACCATAACTGGCATAGTACCCGCTCGTCAAATCCACCCAAACCGCGGGACAATGTGCCGGTAAAACATGACTGATTTGACTTGAGACGCAAGTGGTAAAACTTGACAGAAAGTTGTTGCATCAGCAGATGGCTCGGCTAGTCGTACCAGTGGTCAAGTAGAATTACAGATTATACTGTTCAGACAAAGGCGCGCTCTCGAAGGAATCGTTTGGAATGGCTGTGGATTTATAACGGTTGCCTGAGGTTATTCACCGTGCACCTGAATCTTTAGATTTAGGTGCATGTACGTCACTGACCTAGCATTTCATTGTGCTAGTGCCCAGACATAATGGCCACAACTGTATCAGTACTCTATATCATCACGAGCACCTTGTTTCCTTTTTACGGTGACCGTTATTCAAGAGGTGCTTGTAGTTCGGCTATGCTTAGTTTTTTCGCAGCTTTTCGATTATTTAGTACTCTACTGGCCATGGTGACGTAGATGAATGGAATCTATTCTCATCTTTACCATCTACCTGCAATGCAATGAATGCAATGGGGCATGCTGAAAAAGGCACTCTGTAGTCTGCAACAGAATACTGTTCCTTTATTGGCCTCGACTATACTGCAGATATGCATGTTATTGAGGACTAAAGAAATGTTCGTAACCTTTGCAGCACACTTAACTCCTTCTTGTACTTGTCATTTCTACATTATAGCGAAGTTTCCGCTTTTCATATTCCATTCCGAGAGCTCATATGCGCACACTAAAGTGACGCACTCGCACCGTCCTAATGTCACATTATCGACAGCACATTTGGGGCGTCCGCGTTAAGGTTTATGCATTCGCTCACAGGCAAAGTGTGTTTGGCTGCGAAAACAACGAAGCCAATTGGGCACAAACCGCCATGGCTGCTTAGTGGCTATGGTGCTGGGCTGCTAAGCAGGAGGTCGTCGTACCATGGTTCCGGCTATGGCGGCCGCATTTCAACGGAGGCCGAAATGTAAAAACACCCGTGTATTTAGATTTAGGTGCGCGTTAAAGAACCCCTGGTGGTCCAAGTTATTCCGGAGTCCCCGACTACGGCGACCCTCATAATCAAATGGTGGTTGTGGCACATAAAATTTTATATTTTTTTATTGGGCGCAGCTGTGCGCTTTGTTAAATCACCTATACTGGAACCAGGTCAGCGGTGACGCGTCTAACACTAGTGTAGCGTGCGGATGCATCTGAGTTCCTGCTGAGACGCTGTGTGCGTTCTACGTCTCTTAGAGAAACCTAACATAAATGTACAGCTAAATCCATCTAATCATTCTATTTGGTGCTGACAAACGCCAACTGTTTTATTTCAGTTTCGTATCTACAACCTTTGAAATTTGACTTCTGTAACGCCGCTGTTCGCGTTCCTCTTAGCAGCAGACTATTGACACTTCTATCATCTGCCTTAAGTTCATAAGCGCCTAAAACAGCTTCACACATGGTGGTTCCATCAGCATTGGAATGGTGGCCACTACCATGATTATTAAATACTTAACGCTTGTCTTCTAAAAAATTTTTGATTTGGAAATTTCCTGAATTCCAGCGTATTACTGCATTTTGTATAGATTCTGAACTTCGTAATGGTAAGGAATGTGTGAAGAAATGCCTCGCCTTGCGCCTGGAAATTTAGAAATACGCAAGTGTAATAAATAACAAAACGGAGCCAAAGAATGAAGCACGATGCCAAATCGTTTGAACAACACGCTTAATTCACAATAATTCATGAAGTATTATGATTTGCATGGCACCTCAAGAATCGCAAAGCGAGAATTCTTTCTACTACTAATTCTGTAATAATTCTGTGGTATCTGCGAAGCCGCTGTTCTAGTACATAGGAGTTAGATGCTGTGTCCCGGCATGTCGCCTTTCCACATTGTTAGATCATTGTTCGACGACCTCGAGTGAGGAGCAGACCTGGCCATCGCTTTCAATGCTTCACCTTCGGGCAAAACTCCTCGTTTTCTAAAACTAGGCGATGTAATTATTGACGACGCATCCTATGGTTCGTAGTTCCCGTTTAGCTTGAAGTCAGTTGACAGACATGTCCAGAAGAACGCGAAGTGTCAGCTTTATGTCGCGCTGCCATTAATTTGTTCTGTCACTCCCGGCACGCTGTCACAAGCCCGTTCTAATCCTCCTTATCCACCGTCATAAATATTGGCTGCTCAAATCACGATGCACCATGCCCCGAACGGTGCACCATTGGTTGACCCGAATTCTTTGCACCGGGTAGTGCTAGTCACTAGGAAACAAAATGCGGATCCCGCACACTGTGGGAATCGTTGTAAGCGAAGCTTGCATGCTGTTTGCTTTCATTTACGACAATTGACAATTAGCGATGATGTTCGCGGCGAATGTGTAATTTCTTCAGCGTTTAGTCCAATACGGGAGTACCGAGTTGATGTTCAACATTACTTTCGCGGTCTGCACTCCCTTTCGCTGCGTAGGGAAGACGCTCCTGTTCCGCGCCACCCTTATTTCGCGCCTCAGTGTCCTCGAAGCTGAGTGCATGCTTTGGAGCCATTTTGTTGGCGCGTGCTTACGTGCTCCTTCGGCAACTTGGTCCTTCGGCATACGTGGCCAGCATGCTATTGAGACGCCAGGTCCTAAAGCTCTCTTCAGGCTATGGGAGATTGTAATGTTTACACTATAACAGCCCAGCACGCAGCCACCACAGCCGAGCAACTGCATTGTCATCGGAAATGAAGGAAAGCACACCACGTGTCATACGCACAAACTGTAAAACGCTTCGGCGCGGCGCCGGCTGGGATGCACGGATGTGGACGCCATCTGGTAGTGTTGCGAGAAACCCAGCTGCACGCGCGAGCAAGGCCACAGCTGCAGCAGCAGCATTCGGAAAAGCGCAAGAGGCAAAGAAAGCTTCGCTTTAAAAAAGCCGGTGGATCCTATGCCCTGTGGGAATCGGTGTTATGCGAAGCAGTGCGGGGAGCCTATGAAGTTAACGAAACGACCATGAGATTACCAAGACGTAGATGGCTGTTTCATGACCTACATGACACACGTCATGATATTCATGTCATCACCGATAATATATGCTCGTCATACACTTTTGTCATAGTATGCGAATTTCCGTACATAGCAAGACGCAGGCGGTTGTTTTCATTACATACATGATGCGCACGTCATGAAATTGGCGTTATGACCTATCGTTTATGTTCGTCCTACACTCTGTCATACTATGCCAACTACGGCACACACCAAGTTAACGATACGACCATGCGAGCACAAAAACATACGCGGCTAGATAGATACTGTCAAAGTGACAAATGTTCGCCAAGAAATGCTTCGCCTTTAAGTCTTCCCATCGCCGGCAATACGCGGCTAATTCACAGCATTACCATTTTGCGCGAATAACTGTTTTTCACTAAGCGGCGCAACGTGAGTCCGCAGCGAACTGCTGCGTAGAGCGGCGCAACGTGAAAAAGCGAGTTAAGCAAACGACTGCAGGTGGCACCGTCAGGCACGCTGATGACGTTCCGAATATAAAAAGAGGTTATTACTCTTCAATCCTTTATCCATCCGCATCGAACCATTATCAACCGTGATCAACAATACTCCGGCAGCGGCTGCGTATGGCCCGGCCGTGGTGGTCCTATCTTGAAAGCGGTCTGTGATGCGACACAGTGCGCCGATTGCTGATAGCTTCGTGTGCGTTCCATGGGTCCTCGCCGCTTGGTTCTTGTTGTAGCGAGAGGCAGCATGAAGATAAATTCGCTCGCTTGGCGGGCCCTATCTCAAAAGCGATCGTTTCACGTGACGGTCGTAGGCGTTTCCTAGTTGGGTAAGCATAGAAATGCATACGAACTTAAAACTGCTTCGACAAAAAAAAAAAGACGCCACCCGGCCTAATGAATATACCCACGTGGAAAGCATCGTTAGGTGTCCTGGAGTCTCCAAGTGTTTGACTGTTGGAGATCTCAGAAATCTTGTCCTTACGCCGGTTTATTCGAAGACACGGACAGAACTTGCACAAGGAGTAGAAATATATAGTAAATTTATTGCCACGTCTTCTAATTAACTTCCTAATTGATTACTTTACAGAACATATTGCTATTGACGAATTTTAACAGGTCGGTTTGCAAGAGGTACGTATCCACTTGAGATTAATCTCCAGGATGACACCAGTTATGAGACATTTTCCCAAGTGTCGAACAAGATATGCAGGTGTTACACTTAGTCTTATGATTCAATGAATAAAAAAGCGTTTTAATAAAATGGGTAACAATGGCGCATTTTGACGACGAGTTCAATGCTCGATATCTCCAAAGCCGTATATTGCTGAAAATTATTTCGGAGTGGTTACGCCTTGGAACCTTACAGGCTACAATTCGTAAATGGCAATATGTGTCGTAAATAAAGTTAGTTAGTTCGTTCCTAATTAGTTGAATATATGTTTAGATTTTTCACGCATGTAATATCCGCCTCCCCGAATAATCGAGCTCGAGGGATAAATGTAAAGGCACACAATTGTTTGATTTAGGCTTTGCCAAGCCGAATACGCAATATGTAACTGACCATATTAAACTCTACAGCATCACCAATCCAACATGAAAGATAAAACTAGTTTTCGAAAAGTGTGCAGCCAACGCACCAGCATCCCCTCAATAAGAAAGCAATATAGTCGCTTTCATCTTCCGCAATTTCGAACTGTGAGAGCTTTAGGGAATCATTGACCAAATGAATAATATGCTATATCTTATAGCATGTCAGTATAGTCCCATACCATCTGCATTCATGCATTCTTGCATGCATTCTCCCCATAGACCTTCGTCACCTGTTTTATTTACTTACTTTCGCGCTTACAAAGGGTTTAAATACTTTTGCAATCTTGGAAGGTAGAGGGGAAAAAAAGGTTCTTTTTTTCATATTTAAGCTTTGAAGACTGCCCAAAAAATATCACCATTGCTCCTGCGAGTTCGGGTGTCTCTAGTGAGAAATATCGCAATGTTTGTTTCAGTCCGAGTGAATTGTCTCATGTCAAAAACTCATTTGCTGCAAATTTCTACTCTCTCTTTCGTGAATGTTTATCTCAGTTTGTTGTTAAAATAATATTGCATATGCAAAAGTGCGCGTTCTGTTGTCATGGGAAAAGCTTCACCTAATATGATATAATCCACCAATATGCAGGTGTACTGCTGGAACAAGCAATTTGGATGTGAAGCCGTCATGCCTGCGTCGGATGTCTACAACCATTTTCTGACTGAATGCATACACCATACGACCTATTGTAAAAGATGTTCTAATGCGGTTTTGTACAATAGTATAAGCGCCCACATTTCTCACTGCACGAACAGGGCCATATCGAGTGCTTCAGAGAAGCCGCAAGGGCCGATTGAGAGAGACGGATTGACAACGACGACAGCGACCCACCAATATCCAGAAAATTTGGTGGCTGAAATCAACGTCGCTTTGCACAGTATTCTGAGTGAAAGCAACGCACACAGCGATGCACTTAACGATCTGTCTAGCAAAATGAATGTTCTGATAGACGTTGTGACTAAGGAATCCCGAGGGGCAGCTACACTAACTAGTGAATTTCTAGCACGAAATGCTGTTCAATTCAGCGAGATAAACAAATTACTGAAACAGTGCTTGGTGGCTTCGAACAGTAGTCTAGAAGAAATTTTTCGGAAGCTTGCTGTCCTAAAGAACACGATGAGCAAGGCGGAACATGCCACTCAACGCGAGCGTGCTGTGGTCGCTAAGGTGGCGTCTGAAGTTGGCGCAATGCAAATGGAAGGTAACGAGAGTAGTCAAGAAATACTGCGCTTAACAGAAAAGGTGATGGCGCACAGTTCAGTCTTGCTTAACTTGTACACTTTTGTTGTACAAGGAGTAAGCGCACTAAAGCGAGATGCCCTCGATGAAGGCGAGGCAACGTTTGAATGCGATAGGGTGTACTTACGCGGCTATTGTATCTCGCCGGGAGTTTGCCTCAGGAAACAGAAAGACTCGCTCACGCTGCATATCCTGATTTTTATTCACAAAGGCGCACTCGATGACTTTGTCGAGTGGCCATTCCATTATTCCGTGAAGCTAAGCGTAATACATCCAGTTTCTCGTGTTAAGCGCGAGATTTGCTGTAAATTTTCAAAGGAGAATTTGCCGTTTCTGCAGAAACCAGTGGAATCTAGCAACAAAGCAGTTTTCTCAAAACAAGCGTCGCTCTCCTTGAGCGATCTGGAGCGAGACAACTACGTGTCGGAGGACAAGCTGCAATGCCGATGGAACATTGTCTGAGGTTCAACGTAGCGCTCAGGGGTGATGTGACACCGAGTTGTGCGGGATGCCCTACTAGACGGAAGGAGGCGGGAGTTCGAGGCGGCCTTTAGAAACATGAGATCTTTTAATACTGTATTAGTAATGACGCTCAACATAATATTGTTCCTGTCCTGCTGTTAGTGTCGACGACGTCATCTGCTTGACCAAATAAATATTTTATTCCGCAATAGCTTTTGTTCTTGGTGCATACGGTATACGCATACACCTTTACTGCATGAAGCACCGCCTCTGCTTTGCCGAATTGTGTCATGCGCAGCGTGTAGACAGCCCAGTGTACCATGAAACAGGCTAACTCGACACTTCTGTTTTTTTACGCAAATGAGAGCTATCAGTATTTGCACAAAACATTTGGTCATAACAGACATGTTTGGAGAACGGTGCTCAAGCGCCGCCCAAGCACTCCGACCACTCTGACCAACGAAGCTGAAATGTGCTGCCTCGGTGTTTATCACTGGCTAGATCCCGACTGTTCGTGAAACGGTGGCTTGGTAGGCGGCCGGATCCAAGGTACGCAGTTACTTCTTGAGCTCGGCTGCACATGCTTGGTCTTGTGCCTGGGCTGCAGCATCGGCCCAGCGTAGACAAGCTCGTTCCCGGTTCTGCTCACAGCGTTGCCAATCTAACGCTACCTTTTCAGCGGTGCGCATGAAGCACGGCCTACGCATTTCGCAACCGGAGAGAAACTCCTGCAGCCCCGATCGGCTGCGATGGAGACCAACAACGTCACTATGGGCGCAGCTAATCCAACACCACCTAGGCAGCAGAAGGCCTTTTCATTCCTGTACATGACGTCATGTTACCTGGCCCGACTACCATATAATGTAATTGGAATGCTGCTGAACAGGCAACTGTGATTTTCACGTCACTGCTTTCATCAAGCAAGCCTTCTCTATGGAAGTCTCGGGCCAGGTATTGTGGCATCATGAATCGGAATAAACAGGCCTTGTGCTATCTAGGTGGTGTTGGCTAATCGCGCACTTCTTTCTTTTTCTTTTTTTTCACATGCGCATTGGGTTGTGACAGAGGAGTTCTCCGCATACAGGTGACCAGCATAGGGACGGATGCACGAAGCGGCTAGCCATATAAAACTTTGCTGTAAATGTTCGGCACTCTTCGACGGTTCGGACAGCACGGCTGCGATGGGTGATAGATTCTTTTAATGCATTCAGTATTTCTTTCCTACATTGGTCACTTTGAACCTAGCCTCTTACGACCTCGTGGTCATGAACCTGTCATCGTCTTTGTCATACCGTCAGTTCAGCTTCGTAATCCGACTCTCATCATGCCGTCGTCGCAAGGTCATTGCCTCTTGAATCGACGAATTAGCCGAAGTTGCGTAAAAGCTTTGACCACTGCGTGTGTCCTCGTGGTCATGATGTTGTCATGATCTTCGCGCCGTCATTCCTCATTCGTCGTCCCACTATAGTATGCCCACCTCGGAACCTTTACGTGTGCCGAATACATGACATATTAAGTATTTTTGTATTCGAACCTTATCATATTGATAGCTGCGCGGTCACGAATTTAAAGAGCATTTCTAAATGATTGCTACTTGCCTGTTTGTGGAACACGGTAGGTATTCTCAGTGAACCATACTTATCCTGAGAATGAAAGCAGCGGTCAAAACTAACATGCTTACATTCTGTAGTTCCACTGTATTTCAATACAAGGCAAACTCCGTTGGCGTAAAGTACGAGGAAACGGCCTGGAAAACCGAATGGAAGTACTTGAGGACCTGTAAAGGTAAACGTACTTCTTTGTCATCATGGTAGCCTAAGGCACCATTTATTATTTTGTTGAAGTAATAAAATTTGCTAAGTTTTTGTTGAAAATGTGGTACATGAATAGGTGTCCACATTTTGTTATTCAATATGTGGACATTATTCGCCGGTACGAAGCTGCTCGCATCAACCTTGTCATGAGCACAGTTTCACTGCCCGTCTTCTTTAATGGAGCCTTGTACTACCTCTCGGATTTAATGAAATAACATAACCTGCGGGTAGCATACGCTGCTGTGAACAGCTCCGCCAAGTTTCTGTGTCTTCCGCGAAGTCACCTTTCTCTCAAACGCTCTCTTTTCAACAGAAGGCCCTCTCTACACTCTCTCCTGGAAGCTTTGTCTTGTCATAAAACGCTTTATTTCGTCATTCCTTTCGACGGCTGCTGTTGGCCGACAGCTGACACCAAGCTGCGGTCTGCTACATGGCGTAGATACCGCGTCCGCCCCGGGATGCCCCCACGTGTCCACTGGCTAGGCGCACTGCGGCGCAGTGGGGACAACCGAGTTTGGCTTTTGCTTAGCACGTCGTTGGCATCAAGGGCGGAAGTCGTGGCATTCTCGTTAACAACCAAAGTGAAATTTCAACTGCGCGCCAAGGTGAGATTCAGAAGGCGGAGAGTTGCGGGCACGCCCCATTGTGCCATCGCTTTCGCAGCGCAAGTAATTGAAAAAGCAATGGGAGCACATGAGAGGCCATCTTTGATTGTCACGTTCATGTGATTTTATGTGATGTGGTTTTCATTGTAATGATTGTAGAATTTTTGCGCAAAGCATTTCTGAAATAGCCTATTTTCAGTTCACAAGTCTTTCTCCGCTGCTATGAAAAGTGGTTCATCGCGTCCTAAAAGAGTGAAATGGAATGATTTTACGACCGGAGTACGACATTAAAAAAAGAATACAAACAAGTCGGGCACTTGCCGCTTGTGCGCACATTGCCATGTTGCTTTTAGTTTGACCAACGTAGACGTGCGAAATGCCACGATCAGAACATGGAGTTATTGTTGAACCTTGATTTCTTACTAAAGAAAAGGAGCTCGTTCTACAATCATCTGTCACAATTATTCCTTTTCGCTGGTATATGTTCTTTCAAATTACTTCTGGAGTGTTCATATCTCTATTTCAGATTCATCGTGTTTCTTACCAGAAAAAAGTGCATTTTTCTGATTTTGCATGTGCATATACATGAAAAATGTGCTAATGTTACCATGTGCGTTTTTAGTGCTGTTTGAATACACACAGTGCCGGATTTATCCTTTGCTATTTGTCTGCAAAACCCACTAGATAAGGGCAGATGAGAGCCTTTATTTCGTTATTGTAAACTTGGGTCAATTTAGAAATTCGTTGCATCTGCAGAAGTCATTTGTTTGGACACATTCTATGATTTCATTTAACACATGCACAACGAAACCATGTGCGGCGGATAAGTTACGGACAGTTTATCCACAAACGTAAGAAAATTGTTCTATTCGGGCCGCTTCTACTATATTAAGTTCATTTTTTTTCCATTGCGTAGTACCCAATTATCCAGGCCATGTCTTGGTGTGTATTTAAATGGTATTCCTCACCGATAAAATTTACGTCTCTTGAAACGACTACTTACGCAAGAATTCGCTTCTGCTTTGCAATTAATATTAGTTATAGATTGTAATGTTATGTCAGTTATTGTGCCTTTCTCTTCGCAATTCTCATCAGCAAAGTACAGTTTTCTTGTCTGCTTTGAATGATTCTACCTAACAAGTTCATTATTATTGCCCTTGCAATTCATTGCTCCAGTATGCGGCGGTGGCGTTTAGCACTCGAGCATTTTCTTGCAAATAATGAAAGAATACATCTCATTTGAAACTATGCTTTTTTAGGGGAAATTTTCCAGGGCTTCTCTTGCATTATGCGGCACTGCGTTGCAGTTTCTCTCATTCAGTAAAATGCTTGCTTCAGCTGTTGAATATTGAACACAGCCGCACAAAACCAGTGATGGTCAACTCTGCGAGCGCGTGTTGGTGAAGAACCTGTAAATATTAAATACAACCTCGAACATCCCGCACCTTCTATCTACCAACTACAGTTGTTGTCGGAAAGGTAACACAAAGCGACTAACTCCAGTGCAAAGTCCAAGAAATTGTGCGGTCTTTATTTGGAACACCCTGAATAGCCCTGGAAGCATTTCCTATCTGTGCGCTAAACGTTAGAACCATTTCTCGTCGTAGGTGTCGAAGTTGTCTGCATTCGGAGACTCGGCCACAACGCCACCTCTGTAACGGGTCATCACAATAGCAATTGTAATGTTTACAAGGCGTTCATTCCAAAAAAAATTTCGATTACATAAAGCAAAGCGGTACTTTGACGACATCTCAATCACATTAGCACTCAAGACTTCATGACTCAGGCGGCATAAGCAGAACAGGTAATAAAAGAAGCGGTTTTCATATTAGCACCCTGTGAAATTATCTCGCCATTTCAAACAAGCATTTATCATTAAGATGGGTACAGTACCTGGTCTATTCAACGAGAGGTCGATATAAGTCGCCGCATATGACATTTTCAATTCGAAGCTGAGTTGCACTTTGCTGCAAAGGCAAAAAATAACAACAAAATACTCTAGGTAGCTTTCCGCTTCTATAAAGGAATGTAGGCAGAAAAAGTGGCACCATCATGGATCCCTATTTTTCTATATGGTAGCGTAAGAGCTACATAATCACTTCCTTGTTACGTGATTCATGACGTTTACACGTACCTGAAATAATAGAGAGCTTTAGTTTAGGGGACGCAAGGCGTTGGGGCCCATAGCGCTTGGGTGCTTTTGCGTTTGCGTACGCAAGCAGAAACACCTTATATGTTAGCGGCCCCAAACGCAAGCCGCAGTGAGGTCGGATGCGCTCGCAGCGCCATCAACAACTGATATTTTCTGTTATCATTTTTTTAAACTATAAAATCATGCATATGAAGTAAAGCGCATAAAACTATTCCTACTAAAGGCAGTGAACAGAGAGGTATACCGTGTCCGGTATTCGGGTAAACGCAGGCGGCGGAGCCGTAAACGGGAGCACCTGCATGGTGCAGCCACTTGGTGGCGCAAAGCTCAAACAGACAAAAACAGCTAATATTGCTGTAACCAAGTCTATTCTACTTTGCTGCGTGCGTACATTTTTGGCAGCAACACGATTACGCCAGTGCCGAAAATTCATACAAGCAGCGACGTAGAATAGACTTGGTTACAGCAATATTGGCTGTTTTTGTCCGTTTGAGCTTTGCGCCACCAGGTGGATGCACCATGCAGGCCGCTCCCGTTTACTCCACCGGCTGCGTTTACCCGAATACGGGACATGCTATACCTCTCTAATACATATAAAAACGACGTCTGTCGACACTTGGCGAAATATTTAGGAGATTATCTACCCGCTAGCTACTCGTGAGTTCTCGTATACCGCGAGAGTCACGTGGGTAACGTGACCGCTTAGGGGCAGCGATGCTTTCGGCCACCCTAAACTAAAACTCTCTATTCAGCGAAGATTTATCATACGCTTCATGAATTGTATTGAATTGTGGGGTTTCACGTGCCAATACCACAATTTGATTGGGAGGCTTGCCGTAGTTGTGAACTACGGTGTAATTTTGACCGCCCGGGTATCTTCCATTCCTAATGCACAGGAAAGGGCGTTATTTCATTTCGTCGACATAGAAATGCGGCCTCCGTGGCGGGTACTCAACCCCACGACCTTGTGCTTAGCAGCACAACACCACGTGGTTTGTACAAATTCTAAACCTTCGTCTTAGCAAGGCTCCTGTAGAGTTGAGTGAACCTGGTAGCATGGAAAATGGTGAGCTCAACCAGGCTTGGTTCGCAATTCTCCGGTAAAACGGTCGCCCTCTCTTGCGAGCGCTTAACCAAACTTTCAGGAACCCGACCCAGTGCTCTCATGCTCTCTGGTTTTGGCTCAATGCTCACTGTCGCTACAGTCTCCATACGTCAAAGCGTTATAGAGATGCCAAGCACTGTGGGACTCGGCTACATGCGAAGCCTTTGGAAGGTGACTGGCTACCAAGCATCGTTCGCCGATTCGTAAAGCATCAATGGATGGAGCAATTGTGTGTATGCCGCGAGCGTGTGTATGCGGCAGAAGCAGTGCGATGACAACTACGCCAGTGTGACAGCGAAGGTGGGGGCATGATCCCTGATTTAGTGTAGTCTGCCCCGTAAATGTTACAGCACGTTTTGTTACGACCTGGCACGGTCACTAAAGCCGTGCAGCGTCACAGAGCATCCTCAAACCGTTGCTTGCAACAAAGATAGGCCTCAAGAAAACTATGCTGAACGCGAAAGTGGTGCAATGTGGCTTAGCGTCGCAAAGAGCCAGCTGCCATGCAGAAGTGTAAAGGAGACTGGCATGCTCGCGCTTTCAAGAGCGACTTCTTATTGCGCCACGTTTTGAACGCGAACGACAACAACTATTCATGCGTTCCATTTCTTGGTTTGTGGCCTAATAGGAGCAGACCTATTAAAGAAATAATTGTTATGGGACGTACGCGACGCGCTTACCAACTGTCTCAATGATCTCTGAAGTGTCCATGCGTGTCTAGGCTGTAATGGTTAGATGATCTGATTCTTGTGCCGTGGGCCCCTTGTCAGTCCAACCACCGCACCCGTAATTTTTCCTAGTGATGACACCCGAAAGAAGCTGGCCGACCAAGTGCCTTGTATGAGCCAAACAATGCTTGTCATCACAACGCGTTCATGCAAACATGGGCGTCTTGTTTTGGGTGAAACATACGCTCAACGCAATCCGCTGTCGCTCAATTTATTTTGACCAGCATATTGGAAATTTCGACCAAATTCAGGGGCTGACGGCTTAGTCGGTGTCTTAGTTGTGGGAAATTTCGTCAATAGACAAAGAAGCACAATTTTCGTTTTCATTCTTATTCGGTTGTCCTCCGGGCCTCATTTCAATATATCACAAAACGCTAAGGTAACTACTTAAACAATAGTTATCTCTTTGAAAAAACTGCGACTCTCAAGTGAGGATCATAACCGTATGAACAAAAAGAAGCCTAGAAAAGCTACAGCAAGTGCATAATAATCACGAAAAGGTAACGGTGCATCAATATTACGGGGACCTTACTGTTTCCCATTGGTTGGCTGCGCTTGCTAATGATATCTCTGTCATCCATGTAGGTTTGCATCTGCTGTTACGGACAGTTCTGGCATAAATACTTTTAAAGCGAATAGCTTTGTCTGATTCTTTCGCACTTTTTTGGGATGAGTGCTTGGCTTTATTTTCTTGTAGCGCAAGCTGAACAAGGACGGCAGAAAGGCAAATCTGACACACACAGATTTGCCTTTCTGCTGTCCTTGTTCAGCTTACCCTGGAACAACATAAGATATGCCGCGCCATCAAGCCCCTAGAGCTATCCTGATTGAGTGGTTGGTGTTCGCGCTTTCACCGCCGATTGAAAGTCGCCATTGCGAAAGGGGCATGCTCTCTTACAACCAACTTGAGCGGAGCGTTTGTCGTTCCACTGTTTGAGACCGACATGCTATGACACAAGAGTTTCAGGGAGGATGAAGTTTGAAATGTTTTGGTGGAGCGCTGAGGAACCCCAGCCCTTCTCTTTTTCCGCCACCTTCTCTCCTTGTGAGGCTGCGAGAATAGAAGGGCGTTGCCTTCGACGCCAGCGCTCGTGCGCGCCCCTGGAGAAAATACACACATGGCAAATCACTTTAGCCACCTCTCACACTACTGCCGCTCAATATGTGCTAGTTAGCGCTTAGCTTCTCTAATATATTCCCTGCAATAAATATACGCCTAAACGTGCAGTAGCCTCTCAACAAATTGATTAGCTTTAAAGGAGCGTGCGGCTGTTAGCTTACACTTTCAGGCATTGTTGATAGTTGCGCAATTCTTAACTCTATACGGGCCATGAGCTTTAAGTACGAAGGTCTAAACCCGCTTCTAATGGTTATTCAAAGTTGTTGAACAATCAATAAAACAGTTTCGAGTATTAGGTCTCGTGATACGTAGATAAAATATCTCTTGTGCGCGACAGATCAGGCCTATGACGAGACGTGACGTCACGAAACGTCTTCGAAGGTGCATTTCGTTCGGATTAAGATTTCGGAAACGCACCATTAAAAGCAGAAGGAAATAAGGCATCTATAACAGGACAAAACTTAAAGAAATGGCAGCTAGCAACCCGCACACATGGAACGCACAGGGTTTTTTTTGCTCCGCCAGCCAATCACAGAAGCAAACAACATTGTCGTCATGCAACGTTTTCCAAATGGCGTTGTACTTGATACCTTCGCAGCATCTGCTGTTCTTGAAGACTGTTCATCTGCGGAAGCGATTAGGTGTGCAACAGGAACGGACAAAGTATTTTGAGTCTGATCATTTCACTCATAATAAATTTATAATAATAATAAATTTCATAATACATAGTTGCTGTGGTGCAAGCGTTTTATATGAGTTCAATAAATGATTAGGGTTTCACCGTTCCACTATTAGAGACGAGTGAAATTCTAAAACATTAAAGCGCTGATAATTAAATTTTTTGTGGTTGCTGCCTTATTTAGGTAACAGAAAAAGTTTGAACTACGAACTATTCGCAAGCTTCCGGAGGAACAGTGGCTGGCGGTTATCAGAAGGTGGGCGGGGCTTCATTGCAGACTTAAGTTCTTTCCGACTATAGTCCCTGCAACCCTTTAGGTTGACCTGACATGGACGTTTTAACAGCGGATCCGTTTAAGCCTTCGTTCTGCCGTGGAGCGTTACAAAAAAAAAAGCCCAGCTCTGCTCCGCCTTGCGTTGCCTAGCAACCACCTGCGAGAGCGCCAAGCCACGTAACCTCCTCGCATCGCACGTGCGTAGAGAGAAGTCGTGACGTCACAAGCAAGTAAATGCTCGGGCCGGCGCGGCGGCACACCTCTCAACTTCCAGCGTCAAGCCCGCCGAGACACAGGGGATGCGAACGGCTGGTTCCAGCGCAAATTTTTTGAGCATAAAATTTGCGCGCACTTGTGTCTGTGCCCTACGACGAAGCCCAGCGCGCGCCTCTGCGGGATTACGATCGACGAAGGAGAGCCGATCATCCCCATCGCATGAATACTTTGTTTAGCGCAAAACGACACACACAAGAAAGACGACAGGACAAGCGCCTTGTCCTGTCGTCTTTCTTGTGTGTGTCGTTTTGCGCTAAACAAAGTATTCATGGATTCGCACCAACTAGCCCACCAACGCATTGTGCTGAACCATCCCCATCGCACCGAGGCCGCCGCCGACAAACGTTGTCGCCCAGCTGAGGATCCAGAGTTTCGGGCCAGCGACAACGAACGCTGCCGACTGAATGCTCGGCGCCGCCGGCAATTGGTTCCGGGCCTGGCGTCACCGAGACGCGTCACCAAGACTGCCGCGTCGGTGACCGGCTCTGGTTCGACGTGAAAACAAAAGAGCTCTGCCTTGTAAGTACTTCACGAAGCCTACCCCAACGCCACCGACGACCACGACGACGGTCGGACGTCGGGAACGAGGACCGGGTCGACGATGATGGCGACTGGTACCGAAGCGCTGTAAATAATAAATTGTGATGCTCGTACTGTGGCTTGTATGCGGGTGACTTGGCTGGTGCTTGTGTGGCTTACCGGCCTGGCAGTGTGTGGCTTCGCAAAAACTTGGCGAAACTTAGCAAATCTTGGCGACACTTAGCCAGAGCATAGTTAAGACATGCATAACCTCGCATGACTTAGCAAAACCTAGTATAACTTAGCAAAAGCCAAAACTAGCTCCGCTGTGACCCAGCCTTAATTTTTGCAACACTAGCGAAAACCGCCCACATTTTATTTCCAATACACACCATAGACATGCAAAACTGGTATATGACAGAAAGGTTTACGTACACATTAGCCAGGGCGTCATGTAACTTGCTGAAAAAGCAGGAAAAGTAAAGACATCATTAAGTATACTGATGTTTGGTTACAAATACCATGGTGCGGAACAGACATCTTTTAATAAAATTCGCTAATAGAACAGCCAAAATGCATGTGTAATGAGGATGTATGCTGTGCTGATGGACCCACCACCTATTAGAAGAACAAAACAATTCTCTCATGTGCGTAGCTTTTGTCCACATCGTAATTTTCTGACGCATTTTACTTTTCAATACTCGTTTAGTTCAATAATGCACTTGCTCTTGGCAGAGGGCATCGAAAATTGAGGATGCATGCTGCATTTGCAGAATACGTGCGTGCAAGCGTGACGTACGTCGCTTGCGGTGGTGACCGGCAGCAGCAGTACGTTCACTCTCACGTGGTTGAATGGAGGGGAATTACTTTTGATTTTGGAGATAACTGTAGTCAATTATATTCATCGACAGGGTCATTTTACGTCCCTGATCTTTTGAATGCATGGGTATTGACGGTGATTTGGAGGCTTATTCTTCTAACTACGTTACATGCGTTTTTTTATAGGCCACTTTAACATCGCGAGCTTCGACTGTAATTAAAAGTGGGCAAAGACTGCTGCAACGCGGTGCTCCCCAGACGACCCCACACAGTATCGACTCCTGCAACGCACGGAAGTGACGTCACAAAATGTCAACGTCACATGCACGCGTATTTCCGTTTTTTCGAGGGCGCGCGGTTTGATTATTTGTTCGCACGTGACATTCAGTACGCATCCCGTCAGCCACGCTTGCGGGTCGTGCTTTTCTGCTGCCGCTGGTGCTGGACCTAAGGCCTGGTTCTGCTGCAATCACGCAAGCCTCTGACATCATCCTTTTATATGCGCGAAAGCTGCTTTGCAGGGTTATTTTATATTTGCTAGCGTTATTTATATCTATTCTAATAAGTATTTTGATGGTATTTTGATTGTGTTAGTCGCGTATTTGCCGATCTTGCTGTCCTTGTTTGCGACCGCTTGCTTTGTTGAACCCTAGCGCGGATTTCCCGGATTCAACGTATATATAGTGCTGACTAGAAGGTAGCCTCCTTTCGTTTGTGAAAAAGCTCAGATTTGATTGTGTTAGTCGCGTATTTGCCGATCTTGCTGTCCTTGTTCGCGACCGCTTGCTTTGTTCAACCCTAGCGCGGATTTCCCGGATTCAACGTATATATAGTGCCGACTAGAAGGTAGCCTCCTTTCGTTTGTGAAAAAGCTCAGATTTATTTTCTCGCAGTCTTTTTTTTCTTCTAGGTGTCATTTTAGATTGCACTGCTTGCAACATGACACGTGTTTTGGTTGCCGGTGACTCGATGGTGAAATACGCGGACCAGTATTTCCCATCGCGTCGTAGTTTGTCAGTCAGTGTTGCCGCGCATAGAGGAGTAAGGATTGAGCATTTGCTGTCAATGATTGCTGACAAGCTAGCTGGTTTTGATGTTGTCATTGTGCACGTTGGCACTAACAACACTGTTGACAGTGTCAGCGTGTGCATGGACAAGTATCGCCAGCTCGCTCAGGGGATCATTGAGAGAAATCCCATGGTGCATGTAGCTTTTTCTGCCATTCTTCCTCGGGGGCAGAATCAGTACAGCTCATGGGAAGCTCAGTCTTCATGGTTGCATGACCTGAATGGTAACTACGAAAAGATTAACAGTGCCCTGATGCAGTACTGCCACGAGTGTGGCTACACATTCCTGGGTGGTCTCGTGGACAACTGGCCCAGTTGCCTGAGCAGAGATGGTGTCCACCCGAGCCGCTTTGGTAACAAGGTGCTGGCAGACTTCCTGTACCAGGGGGCCTGCACCCTGTCCATCCATCTGGAGAGAAGCCGCATCCAGCAGTCCTACAAGGAGACCCAGGAACCTTCTTCATGGACCAGTTGGACTCGGCAGGACAGCATCCCTGCCATCTCCGAGGCTGACTTTCCCCCGCTTGGTTTGCATACTTTAATTTCTTCGCATGCAGCAAGTGGATCTTCCACAGCACCAGCTCCTGTCTGGAAAGCCAGCACTGCTCCCTTGCAGAGGCACGGCACCAACCAGCCTACCAGAACCCTTCAAGGTGCTGGATTTTCACTTGTTGGCGGTGTCCGCGTCCGTTGCAAGGGAAGCAAGGCTTGGTTCACCTGGGACAGCCTGCCTTCCCCCACTTTCCATGGCACAAGTGTACCAAGTAGGGGAAAAGCCGAGGGGAGGTCTGCTGAGCCAATGATCCCTGGTCGAGGTGCAAGCACCACTTGTGTCTGGAAAACTAGGAGAGCCACACAAAAGCATGAGAGTGCTCCTGTTGTGTGCTCACCTGTGGGGGACGGAGAGGCCAGTGCTCAAGAAGCAGCTGTGCCAGAGGCTGTCCCCCAATGTGGCGACGGGGAGTGGAAAGTGGTAGTATCGAGGAGGAGGCGGAAGGCTGCAGCACTGCACAAGCAAGAATGGAGCTGTGACCTGGCTGCAGACAGGAAAGGCAAAGTTCTTGCTGTGACAGCTGCCAAGTTCTTGAAGTTCGCTTCACCTTTGAAAGCAGTTGTAAGCCAGAAACAGACATGCATTGACAGTATAAAGTCTGAGTCTGCTCCTTCTGCTGTCTCTGGTAGCAAGCTTGAAGGACAAGCCAGTGCCCCTCATGACGCCATTTGTGATAGTTTTGGCAAGGTGCAGCATGTGGCTAGCAGGCAGAATAAAGACTGCTTGGTAGTTGCTATGGCTGAGTGCAGACCTGTCATAAATGGTGTTCCAAATGAGGTCATTGTCTGCAAATGCTGTAGGTCAGAAACAATGCAAGATGGAGGGCAGATGACGAGCAATCCTGGCACAGAGGCTGGTGACCTTGACAAAGCTGCGTGCATTGCTCCCACGCGACGTAGGTGTTGTGAGGCTGCTTTGACATCCAGCTGCAGGCCTGCCAGCTCTGATGCCCAGGCTGTTTGTGAAGGAGCTGGTGCTAACACAACCAGAGTTCCTAACACTGTCACTTTATTGCATGGTGGAGGCAGCAAAGTTTATTTAAATGCAACATTTGATAATTTTATTTCTTTTAGGCAAAGCTTTGATGAATGGTGCAGGGAGGGCAAGCACATAGTCACAATAAGTAGGTCTCATAGAAGTCCATTTGCAACAGAATCTAAAGAGTTTGAGTATATTAGGATTTCATATAGCTGTGTTCATGGTCGTGCTATAAAACCAAGAGGCACAGGAAAGCGACCCAAGCAAGCATACAATGGTACTGGTTGTGAAATGGCAGTTTCAGTAAGCCTGTGCAAATCACCTACTCTTCACTACAAAATAACCAAGCTGCAAGCTAAGCATAATCACGCCACGAAGTATTATGACTTGTATCCTCAAAGCAGGCTTCTAAACGATGCAGAGAAGGTAGAATTCTTTGATTTTGCCAAATGTAATATTGGCCCAAAGTATTTTAAAAGTTTGGTCGAACAGAAAACGGGCAAGAAATTAACTACAAAAGATGTTAACAATTACAAGCAAAGGTTTTCTATTCCTATTCGCAATGAGCAGGCTCACGGAGAAATGGTCTTGGAAAAAATAGACACCTTGTTAGCAAATAATCCAAACTGGGTCATTCACTATGAAAAGAATCAAAGTAATAACCTGCAATTTGTGCTACTTCAGACAACGCACATGCGTGAGATTTTGGAAAAGTACCCAGAGATTTTATTTATTGATGGAACATATAAAGTAAACATTGAAGGCTATATCTTGTACTCTATATTGGTTGAAGATGGTGGAGGCCGCGGGAGACCTGTGTGTTATGCCTTTTTGCGGAATGAAACGACTGAAATTGTGCAGGCTATGTTTGCCAAGTTTGCAGAGTTTAACCCGTTCATTGTATCTGCTTGCAGAGTAGTCATGATAGATAAAGACATGAACGAGCTACGCATTTTGACTAAGATTCTTCCTAATTCTGAAATTTTGTTGTGTACATGGCATGTGCTGCAATGCTTTCAGCAAAAAGTCAATGAGAAAGCTAGACTGCAGCGTGATCAGTTACTCCCTCTGTTAAAAAAAATTGTTTATTCCTTCACTGTGCAGGACTACTTCGACAGGCTTGCTGAGCTCGAAGCTATGGCGCCTAAAGATTTTATTTCTTATTACATGCAGAACTGGCACTCCTGTAAAGAAATGTGGGTACATGCATATCGGCAGAAACTTCCTACATTTGGTAATAACACGAATAATCGCATTGAGTGTCACAATCAAAAGATTAAAAGTTATCTCACTTCAAGCATGCATTTGGTTCAAGCCATAGAAGCATTAGTAAGTTATATTGAGAAGGATTTCTTATCTCTAAAATTTTCCAAGTTTAAGGAAATGAAGCTGAACTTAAATGTAAATGATGTCAGTGAGCCATTTCAACTAGACTTGGCCCGTAATTGCACTTCTGAGGCCACAAGTAAAGTACTTGAGCAGTATAAACAGTTTAAAGAAGTAGGTTATTTGGTTACTTCCACTGCTAATTCTTATGTAGTGGCTTCAGCAAGTTCTGAGCACAGTGTTTCATTATGCCTGACGCGTTGCATGTGTGCTTTTTATAATCAGTACAGTTTGCCTTGTGCACACATTATAGCAGCTCGCCATTTTGCCCAGCAAGACCTTTTTGACAAAGCATGCATACCGGACAGGTGGTGTAAGGATCATTTCCTGAGTGACAGCTGCATGGTCTCAAGTGCCACACCAGTGGTGACAAGCAGCATTCAGCTGCTGCCATCTGTGAAGCTCGACACTGCTCAAGAAAAGTATTCTTACACCTACAAGAGGCTTTGTGAAATGTCCAAGACTGTGGCTAATGTATTATCTAATTGTGGTGAGAAGGAGCTAATGGAAAAACTTGCATCATGCGAGGCATTCTTCAGAAACTTAACCACCTTTCCTAGTAATCAAATTACAGTTAGCTTACAAGGTACACCAGCTCCATTACCCCTATCGACTGCTACAAGCAGTTGCAGGCATTCGAATAGTACAAAACTTGTTGTACCTTTGGTAAAAGCAAGAAGAGGACGGCCAAAGAAAGTCAAAGCTGTTAAGCGTAAGTTTTTGCCATCGCAAAAGCAAATGGTAAGCCTTGCAATGGTGACAGCAGACATGTTAAATGTCTGCAAACGCTACTCTCTTTCAGATGCCGATTTAAATGCCTTAGTACAGGGCACCTCAATATCAGACAGCGTGATTAACGTAGCACAATACTTGATTCATCAAAAGTTTCCTTACTGGGATGGCTTTCAAGATGTGCTACTTGGCCATCGTTTACTATTTACTAAAGTAGAAAGCCTTTTTATTCAAATCTTGCATGTCCGAAATCCCGATCACTGGCTTACGGTAACCAATGTTGAGGCTGATAAAAACACAGTCTTTGTATATGACTCAATTGACCAAGGTACTCCTTCTGATGCCGTCAGGCAAATCTGTCACATGCTAAAATTGCAGTCACCAACGCTGACCATTTGCACTAAAGGGGCACAAAACCAGTGCAACACGCTTGACTGTGGCTTGTTTGCAATTGCAAATATGTATTATTTAGCATCAGATAGGAGACCAGAAAATTTAAACCTTAATCAGAGTATGCTGCGCAGACATTTGCTGAAATGCATTCAAAAAGGCAACATGGAAGATTTTCCACTCACAAGCTCCCCCACTACTCGTGTGCGGCCAAAAGATTGTATTTATGAGTTGCATTGTGTATGCAGGCAACCGCTGTATGGCAGAAAAGTACTGGACATTTCTTGTGCATACTGTTCAAAAACCTTTCACAGGGAATGCCTTCGCCTTTTACCAGATGATATGGATAAAAAAATAATTGTGTGCTCTAACTCATGTTTGGCTAGTGCCAAGGAAAAAATCCACACTTGTAGTACGTAGCATTTTTCTCTTTGTACGGCTTTAGCCAAACCTGACTATAACAAACCAGCATAAAGTGAATTATCCTGTATATTGTACACACAAAACTTCCTGACTGATACTCATGCAAAACACTCACTTGTAACAGAAGCCTTTTTTTTTCGAACTTTTTTTTTTAAATAGTGCCTAAATGTTAGAATACTTGGAAACATACCAGCATTGTACTTCAAGCAAGCTCCTATTGAGTCTCTATTTTGAGTGACTGGCAAACTGTTTAAGGCTAAAGATTGCTGTCTACTATGCATGGTTTTGTTTACAAAAATGCAGGTAACTCTGACTTAATTTTTCCACTGAGGACAACAAATTCATATAGGACAAACACAATACAAAAGTTTGTTTCCTTTCGTTATAGGCGCATTTGGATTTAAAGAATTACCTGATATAATGAACCTATTTTTAGTGCATAGGCCAGTTTGTTATTATCGGGTTTCAGTGTATCTACAAGCTACCAGTAAACACTGACACAAACCGGTGATGCGAAACTTTTGTTGTTCCAGAGCCCCATTAGCAATATGCCTGTATACTTCGATGCTGTTAAGAGGTTTATTTGTTCATTATCAATGCATTAACTTAGATCCATTAGCAGCTGTGCAACTGCTTTATGGTTACCTGCGGCATCGGGATTGCTTAGGCCCAACCACAAGGAACAAGTTTACAACATATTTTTGGCCGGCTATTTGATTTGATGTGGGCACAATTCAGCATCTAGAGCATCAACCCCAGCATCTCATCGTTCTTGACGATGGCAGCTGGCGTCAACAATCCGTCAGGAATGTGTTTCTTGTGGTTGAAGCTTTAATGTGGGCAGGTTCACTTTGTATTATTCAATTTGAAAACCTGATCAATCTGCTAAGTAGTAGCAAGTATTTTGGATATTCAACTGTGTTACAAAATTTGCTTGCCATCGGTCTGGTACTGCTTTAGCAACCGAAATCTGTACTGACATTGCCCCATTACCTTCCCGTTGCCGCAAGTCTCTCGGCGGAGCCTGACCGCTACAGAGCGCGTTCTCGGGTGGCGGATAGAGAAAACTCTTGTCAGGAAGCTGCGCTAAGCAGCTTCATGCAAGACAGGCACTTGTGCCCGCGGACCAACAGGCTAAGAAAATCCTCAACAGCAGCACTCAGGTTGTCACAGTGACATGTTCATCTGAGAGTGCAAGTTGCAGATTCTTTTTAATCCTTTGTACTTCACCTGCGTTTTTTTCCCTCTTGTACAGGTCCACTGACGTACCAGCTGCATGCATTCACACTACCATCAAGTCATCAGGAGCGTCTGTACCTCTATCTAAATATTACACTATTGTCTAAGGTGGAAAATCAGACTTGTATATTTTGCTGTAATGGTTCTGCCAATAAAAGATTGATTATACATATTTATTTTCTTGCAAAGCTGGCATTGTGTATGTAACAGGCCAGTGCAGCATATAAGCTATAACTTTTTTCTTGCAGATGCATAACACTCACCTGCTATGAAACCAACTTGCACTGCATAGTTAATACGAAACACAGAAGATGATTGTGCACCATCTTGAGTGCCTTCGCATTTATTTAGTAGTATTTTGGATCAGCTATGCAGCAAAACTTGGCTTCCATGTTGAAGAACAAACTAGCTTACACACAAGTTTCTTTTTGCACTAACTACGTTAAGTATGTGCCAATTAATTCCTAGGCAAGTCTTTTTAAATACTGCTCCTTGATCAAGTGCTTGTCACTGTCAAAATTGAGGCAAGGTATAGCTTTGTCTACAATTTTTATTGGTTATGAACACAAATGAACAGAGACAGCGTTTAAAAAATTCATGCTAAAGGGCAGCACTCTATGACAACCCAACACTCAAGTCCAGATTACACTGTTTTGCAATAAACTCGAAAAGCACAACACACATTTACTGTTCGATTGTCTTTCGCTGTTGCATGGGTGATCAAGTATTGGGCCCCTGTACCTAATCTGAGCATACTCTAAATAGTAACACAATTCAGTCATCCAAATTACATTTTTGCGTGCACTATGCGTACATTTTTTTTTTCTAGGACATTTTCTGGGTATCCCATAGACATTTCGCTGCAAGACATGTGCATATTACATGGATGTTCAGTGAACGTCTAGAAAAGGGCATTTTGAATGTTACCTGAAAACAGCCTCAATATTAATTCAAAGTTATTCTTAGTTTGTTTGACTGAAAGAATACAGCACATTTTTATGGTGTACGACAGTGTAGCCCATCTAAATGTTACTTTAATGTAGCAGAGAAATCTGCGCTGATTAAAAGAGCTATGTAAAGGTAACCTGCTTCACTACATGAAATGGGTATGAAAAGGTGACATATCTGAGGGATAAAAATAATTTCAAGTTCACAATTGGTATAACTTGGTGTAGAGCACTCACCTAAATAAACCTTCCCATTCTTTGTTCACATACTGACTTCCACTACACTATAACACTGTTGAGCATGCAACAATTTTCAATTATATAAGTAGCAAAGTGAAAGCTCATTTGTATTAAACATCTAGAGGAAAAGCTACAAAAAAAATGTGGTGTGGAGAAAACACGTAAACATGCACAACTCAAGCATTTCGTGATTAAGCGACTGGAAATTTATGGCTTTTTATTATTTCGCTGCAGGCTAAGCTAACCAATAAAAACTAAGACTTACACAGCATGCTTTGCCACATTGAAATTCATATCACCCTGTTGTTTGGATACTTCAGGTCACGTGTAGGTGTTCTAGGTACTCTAAGGCTTCCACCATAAAGTGAACCCGTATGGCTTGAAGTGCCTTTTCTCTGCACCAAGAAAGAAATGTAAATAATCATGTGAAAGTTACTACACACTTCTTTTCTTGGCATTTCAGAGTTGGTAGAGCACACTTAACATACACGTAGCGCGGAAATTTATTCGTTGACTGCCCCACTAAACATCCTACCATGCTGCGGTGAAACTATGCACTTGACCCACCCCCTTTCCCCCGTGCCTAACCCCATAGGTCATGTGCAGAGTGTCACAGAATTCTGTTTCGAGGATTCTTCGCATGTGCTAATGTTTCTCCAGCCATTGAGCTTAAGCAAATTAAAAAAAGCTAGACTAAAACATAGCACTGCTAACTGTCTAAGTATGCAATAGGTTGTGATGATTGTGACATTTCTATGCATGTGTAATCTTGCACATACTCATTTATCAAAGTGACCTTCCTATAACTTGTACCTCCCCACAAACTTGTGATTTCATGCACACTGTGACACAATCGTACACACACAACCCACCTCCAAAGTGGGTGAAATACATCCATAAGGCTATAAAGAAGTGTGTGACTGTTGGTGGGATTGAATCCTTCTAGCAAACGGCCCAATGTTCTAGCCATCATCATCATCATCAGCCTGGTTACGCCCACTGCAGGACAAAGGCCTCTCCCATACTTCTCCAACAACCCTGGTCATGTACTAATTGTGGCCATGTCATCCCTGCAAACTTCTTAATCTCATCCGCCCACCTTACTTTCTGCCGCCCCCTTATACGCTTCCCTTCCCTTGGAATCCAGTCCGTAGCCCTTAGTGACCATCGGTTATCTTCCCTCCTCATAACGTGTCCTGCCCATGCCCATTTCTTTTTCTTGATTTCAACTAAGATGTCATTAACTCGCGTTTGTTCCCTCACCCAATCTGCTCTTTTCTTATCCCTTAATGTTACACCCATCATTCTTCTTTCCATAGCTCGTTGCGTCGTTCTCAATTTGAGTAGCACCCTTTTTGTAAGCCTGCAGGTTTCTGCCCCGTAGGTGAGTACTGGTAAGACAGCTATTATATACTTTTCTCTTGAGGGATAATGGCAACCTGCTGTTGATGATCTGAGAATGCCTGCCAAACGCACCCCAGCCCATTCTTATTCTTCTGATTATTTCCGTCTCATGATCCGGATCCGCCGTCACTACCTGCCCTAAGTAGCTGTATTCCCTTACGACTTCCAGTGCCTCACTGCCTATTGTAAATTGCTGTTCTCTTCCGAGACTGTTAAACATTACTTTAGTTTCCTGCAGATTAATTTTTAGACCCACTCTTATGCTTTGCCTCTCCAGGTCAGTGAGCATGCATTGCAATTGGTCCCCTGAGTTACTAAGCAAGGCAATATCATCAGCGAATCGCAAGTTACTAAGGTATTCCCCATTAACTTTTATCCCCAATTCTTCCCAATCCAGATCTCTGAATACCACCTGTAAACACGCTGTGAATAGCATTGTAGAGATCGTATCTCCCTGCCTGACGCCTTTCTTTAGTGGGATTTTGTTGCTTTCTTTATGGAGGACTACGGTGGCTGTGGAGCCGCTATAGATATCTTTCAGTATTTTCACATACAGCTCGTCTACACCCTGATTCCGTAATGCCTCCATGACTGCTGAGGTTTCGACAGAATCAAACGCTTTCTCGTAATCAATGAAAGCTATATATAAGGGTTGGTTATATTCCGCACATTTCTCTATCACCTGATTGATAGTGTGAATATGGTCTATTGTTGAGTACCCTTTACGGAATCCTGCCTGGTCCTTTGGTTGACAGAAGTCTAAGGTGTTCCTGATTCTGTTTGCGATTACCTTAGTAAATACTTTGTAGGCAACGGACAGTAAGCTGATCAGTCTATAATTTTTCAAGTCTTTGGCGTCCCCTTTCTTATGGATTAGGATTATGTTAGTGTTCTTCCAAGATTCCGGTACGTTCGAGGTCATGAGGCATTGTGGATATAGGGCAGCCAATCTTTCTAGGACAGTGTTCCCAACATCCTTCAACTAATCTGCTGTTACCTGATCCTCCCCAGCTGCCTTCCCCCTTTGCATAGCTCCTAAGGCTTTCTTGACTTCTTCCGGCATTACCTGTGGGATTTCGAATTCCTCTAGACTATTTTCTCTTCCATTATCGTCGTAGGTGCCACGGGTACTGTATAAATCTTTATAGAACTCCTCAGCCACTTGAACTATCTCATCCATATTAGTAATGATATTGCCGGCTTTGTCTCTTAACGCATACATCTGATTCTTACCAATTCCTAGTTTCTTCTTCACTGCTTTTAGGCTTCCTCCATTCCTGAGAGCATGTTCAATTCTATCCATATTTTACTTCCTGTGTTCTAACCGTTAACACATCATTGCACATACACTTCTCTTGTGCCAAAGTCACTCTTTGAAACATCTGGTGCGTGCAAAACGTGCCAGTTTCTCGCATTCTTCCCTCTTGACAGCTGGTACTTTGAGATGATGTGTTAGACTGCACTGCCTTTGGGATCAGACTCCATTTTCTGCTAGATCCTTCAAAGCGGTTGAAGTTCACTTACAGCGATATCACATTCAAAGTAATCCCATTCAGTAAAATCACATCACATCACATTCCCAGTAAAATCCCATTAGTGGGTCCTTGCAGCTGTTTATATTATGCATTAATGTGTCATGCACATAATATGTCATGCTATCTCTTAATGTGTCAAGCACCTAGAAGTGACACCACTGTTTTTTAAGTCCAACCTTTCACCTGTCTGCCAATCATGTATGTCGGCATTATGAGCAGAGAAGAAATCATGCTCACTCGACTGGCACGCCCAGCTTAGCCTGCTCAAGCTTAGTGGAGCAAGGTCTTGTTAATTCATCAATATATTAAAAACTCCATCAAAATGTGTTCACACTAAATCAGGTGTCACACTTTCAGAATGGATGGCAAGGTGCGAAGTGGAAGAATGGTAGTAGAACAGTCACGATACCACTTTGCTTGAGCAAAGTTTCAGTAGAGCTAAAACCGAGTTCAAGCATGCCTAGTGCATCAATTAATGCAGCTTTCACTGGGAAAGACATGACAGGGTGCTGAGTGCAAGCAGGACAGAGAAATGAGTTGCTGCATCATGCTGTATGAAATGGTGCCACTGTGGGCAGGAGGAAGTGGCTTGATACAGAAGAAAACGGTTCAACGAAGGATTACTCGGTTGCATGGCGATGGAGCAAAAACAGCGGCCGAGTGCACCCGCGTCTAGGGCAAGCTGCCTCGGTGTTCTCCAGTTACGGATACTAGAACTGAACACGTTGCACCATCTGGGGCGGTATGCCCCATGCTATGAAAGAACTCAGCCATTAGCAAGAGCATGGAGTTTCCTACTAAACTGAGTACAGGGACTTCCCTTGCACCACACATCGGCACACATTTCAGTGCGAACACCCAAAGCGCGTAAATTCGATGTTAGTTTGCAGTGGCGGCGCTGTGGACTCATTGTTTAGGAGCAGCAATAACTATTCCCTACTACATAATAAGCGCAAATTTTCTCGGGCGCAGTACCTAATCCCGCACTAGAAATGCTGTTTGCAAAACGCGCTACTTGTCCATCCAGACGAGGAACAGTTATAGCAAGCCGAAAGCAGACGCACTTGTTTAGATAAAAATATTGTAAAACTTGTAACCGCATCGTAAAACTCACCGTCAGACTCATCATTGCGGAAAAGCATTAGGAAGCGACTCCCACGCTTCAAATTTAAACAACGCGCATAAGAGACGCGAACTCACGAACACTACGATTCGCTAGGACATAAGAGGATTGGATTGACTTGCAATGCTTGCCCGGATCTCTTTCGTACCTGAACAATGTGGGCGTTACCGCTATAGTTCCATTTCATTTGTTTATTATTACGCGCCGGTTCTGCTAGAAGCGGTGTCAAGCGAAAGTTCTGCGACATCGCTACCCGCTTTGCATATCCAATGCTCGGTCAGCTACGTACGATGCACAGCGCCAATGCGTACAATACGTTACGTTCCCTCTAGGTCAGTCATTGTTTACGGCTTCTCAACGCACAAGCCTGCTAAACGCTTTTCCTGTGAGAGAATCACACTCAAGTCTTATGTGAAGCATAAACTCGAAGGTACAGGCTCAATTTACAGAAGCATAATAAAACATTCGAAAAAGCGCCGGCTATGGCTGATGACTGCTGCTGCACGCTTCACAGCATGATTACCATTCATTCTCTAAAGAGCACTTATTCATTCATCAAAAGAAACCTGCACAGCATTATCATTAATCTAAAAAATAGCCTATGCCTGTGAAGCTGCGAGCGCAGTATGAAGTTTCATTGCCTCTCCACACATAATTAAACGCTTTAGTGCATGAAATTCTATCAGACCATGCGCTGTTATTAAAATTTATGAAGCTTCACAGCCCTACACAAGCGTTGAGGTAAAGCCCTCGGCAGACGCAAACACATCGTGGAATCGAACGAGTGACTCCACAGTGCGCTTGTGCTTAAGGTGAATGTAACCATTTGCTGGCCCTCCGCTCAAGATGCCGTCTCAAAGCGTGAAATTCGGTCATATCGTGCGACATAATAACAAACTTGTCGAACTTCACCGCATCGCCCAAGCGTTGAGGTAAAGCCCTCGGCAGACGCAAACACATCGTGGAATCGAACGAGTGACTCCACAGTGCGCTTGTGCTTAAGGTGAATGTAACCATTTGCTGGCCCTCCGCTCAAGATGCCGTCTCAAAGCGTGAAATTCGGTCATATCGTGCGACATAATAACAAACTTGTCGAACTTCACCGCACCGCACAAGCGTTGAGGTAAAGCCCTCGGCAGACGCAAACACATCGTGGAATCGAACGAGTGGCTCCACAGTGCGCTTGTGCTTAAGGTGAATGTAACCATTTGCTGGCCCTCCGCTCAAGATGCCGTCTCAAAGCGTGAAATTCGGTCATATCGTGCGACATAATAACAAATTTGTCGAACTTCACCGCACCGCCCAAGCGTTGAGGTAAAACCCTCGGCAGACGCAAACACATCGTGGAATCGAACGAGTGACTCCACAGTGCGCTTGTGATTAAGGTGAATGTAACCATTTGCTGGCCCTCCGCTCAAGATGCCGTCTCAAAGCGTGAAATTCGGTCATATCGTGCGACATAATAACAAACTTGTCGAACTTCACCGCACCGCCCAAGCGTTGAGGTAAAACCCTCGGCAGACGCAAACACATCGTCGAATCGAACGAGTGACTCCACAGTGCGCTTGTGCTTAAGGTGAATGTAACCATTTGCTGGCCCTCCGCTCAAGATGCCGTCTCAAAGCGTGAAATTCGGTCATATCGTGCGACATAATAACAAACTTGTCGAACTTCACCGCACCGCCCAAGCGTTGAGGTAAAACCCGCGGCAGAAGTAGGGCTGCATGAAATGCCATGAAAGCACAGGTGGCGCTTTTGCGCGTGATGTGAAGTGAAAACATTTTGTGCCACTGTGCACAAGTTTGCATCTCAATGTGTCTTTTTCAGGCAGACCAGGTGATGTCGTTACAGCTCCGTCAAGCTTAACAAGACTACACAAGCGTTGCCATAAATCTTGCAGCAGAAGTAGCTAAAGGTATCAGTAAACTTAATTAATACATGGGCAACGCTGAGCGCCGACGGTAAATGCAAACATTCATTCTGTCATTGCATGCATGTCTGTGCATAGCTGCTTGAAACGAAGGAAGTGCTGTGCAATGCAATATTAGTTATATCAACATTTATGCACGTCACTGCAAAACTTAAGGATTCTACGGCTTGTATGCTTAGTAAAATACAAAAATAGTGAATCAATAAAAAGTGGTTTCATTCATAAGATGAACGAAAACATTCCATGCCTTTTTGCACACAAATCACAGCATGTATAAAAAAAACTGAAAATCTCAAGGAACTCCTAGTAGATATGTGCAACTTTCAGATAATAGCATATGTATGCCAAGATAGCATCAGCTGTCAAAATTAAGAAGTATCTTTCAACTCCTCACAGTCTGTCACTCCCTTTGTGCAAAGCACTGTGAGCTCTCTCTGCTGCAGCCTTCTTGGCGCAGCGCTCCTATGTCACTTCGTCAGAGCCACTGAGGAGAAAAAAATAAGACAAATCCAATTTTATACCTGAGCTGGCTGCCAGCCATCACTATCATCTAGGGGCCCTCAACGCTTGACATGATGTCAAGCAAGCTTCACTTTTCAGCTTTCCCCTGCCTCCAAGCAATCTTTTTGCGCCTTTCTTGCTTATAATATAAGCGGCAAAGTTATGCACACAGTACGTAAGCCACAACATTCAGCAATTATAAATGACATTATTCTCATGCACTGAAACCTAAGCATTTTATTGTTGCAGCTTTAATATTGAATAGGCATGCTTGGATAATGAAATTTTCTGATTGAATTGATAGCAATATTCAGGAAAAATTACCTCTGAATATCGAATCAAATATTGAATATTCCCAATTTCTAAAATAACGAAATGAAAAATGCGGTAGAGTCTGTTAAGGAAAAACAGACTTGCTGGCCTTTTTGGATGCGTATAGTGCCATTAACAACTAGATGTCAAGTCAACTAGGAAGCTTGTAAATGAGAAGCAAAGGAAAGCACAATCATATCTTGTGCACAATGACCATGACACAAATGAAAGAAAATGAACAGCATGTCCCAGACACATGTAGTAGAGTATAGTATAGTATACAGCTCAGTGAAGGAGTTAAGGGCAATACTGCAGCCCTGCATATCATTTTGAAGGAATCGAAGCATATGGAGAGATTGACCAAACAATAAATTGCTTTGTCTAATTAGACAGAGCAAATGCAAAGTCTTCCTAAGGCACGACATGCTTATACTCAACTATAGCATGTAAATGACCTCCTCCATATCTTTGTTCAGAAACTGGATCATCTGCGCAACAATCACAGTTGTCCTGCACTATAACCATTCAACGATTCTTCATTTATATCAGTCTTCCTCCTTGTAGACTGCAAGAAGTGTTGTTGTCTTTTACAGTGTTCGAACAAAACAAATGTACTATTCGACAACTTCAAATAGTGAATTCTCGAATCAAATACGAATTGAATAGCAAAGACTATTTGATTCATATCCGAAATTTTGAATATTTGCACACTCCTATTATGAAATTGCAAGATTGGCTTGTAATCGCAATACATGTGGCAAATTTTCTATTAAAAAAATGTGGGTTAGCCCCCGCATGCATCTAATTTCACAGCCAATCAACCGTCACTTAATTTCCTTGCATTGCTGCTGTTCACTCAGTCTTTTATACATTGCCACATTTGCACTGATAATACTTGCTACTGGACATATAAATTTTATCTGCAGCGTGATGTATAATATCCTATATATTAACAAGGAATAGATGATACTAGAAATTATCAGTTATCATATATAATATACAAGACAGTTAACTGATAATCTATAAGAGTACCAATATTGGTGCTAGAGGAAAGGAGGGCAGCAATGTGCAGCAGAGGATTGGGAGGTGTAATTCGAGATAGCATAACTCACTGGCCTAGAATGGAGTCAGCTAATGCAAGGCAAGGATATGACTGAAGCTTTCAATCCTGAAGCAGACATAAATTGGTTAATGAAATTAATGATGGCCATGTATGCACCTTGAAAAACATGGGAGCTTGAATATAAAAATTAAATGTACCCAGCAGTACAGATTGGATTCAGATTGTACTTAGGCACAGAGGATGGCCTGTCTCTCCTGTCAGATGGTGTCCTGCTTGTCTCCCCTCACAGCCACTAGTTGTGGACGGTGGTGGCAACTGATACAACCAATGCATGCAATAATGCAGAACATAATTTAGGTAATTTTTGAAACATGTAAGACTTTTGTCTACCAAAGCAGGTAACAAAAGTGGCACTCATATTTTTGAGTCTGAGAAGAATTAGTGTGCATGTAAATTGTTTTCATATTGGATCCTAGCTGTGCTTCAAACCACAGTGTGCCACATGGCTCTGTTCTGGCCCCCTTGCTGTTCATCATTTGTCCTGCATGGAGGCTTCAAGACATCACAAGCATTGCGTTCTTTATTTATGCTGATGACATGATGATTTGATCAACGTATGGGAATCTTGATATGCAATTTAACAGCTGCAAAATGCTTTTGACATACTCACTGAATATGCAGAGAGTGTTGGTCCCCAACTATATATAAGAAAGTCCTGCTGCATTCATGTTACTAACAATTAAGATAAGGAGAAGTAAGGTCAGTCTTCAAAACTGACTTTGAGGTAGGAATCAACCCATCAGTCATGCTAACAATTAATGAGCTACCTCTCCTTAGCCTTGGAATTCATCTTTCTGGTTCAGGCTCGAACTAGCCTAGGCCAGTCTGGAAGTCATCGACCTTGACTTTGGACTTAGTATACGGAATTCAACCAAGTGCTGGCAGAGCTCACTCTGAGGTGACACACCAACTTGCAAGTTTTTTTAAATTTCACCATGTATCACCTATCAAGCACAGTTTCGTTGACCGAGTGCTCAGCGGAGGGCTATACTAGATTTCACCATCTGAGAAGTGAGGGCAATAATGGTACTGAATCAAGTCTTATCTCAATCCAAATGCGTAAATTGCATGCCCAGCTTAGCACAATTATGGAACTTGTCATTCTGTGCAAGCATGCAAGACAGCTACGATAACTGATCTCTCTATTAGTTGCAGCTCTCTCTTCTCATTTATACAGAGATCCTCCCAAGATAATGACATTTTCTGACCTCCTGCTGTATGGCACTGTACTTATGTTAGCACTAATACAAGAATAATGTTTAGAAGTAATTATACAACTATTTCTTACGTGAGATATCAGGATGCCTACAGGACACTGTGCAATTTACCCAGGCTATGATTTTCAGGGCAACGTAGGATGGATCGCCGTCATCAACCCATTTACAGCATTAAAAATTATTTTTCTTTTATATGCACACACCTGTCCAATTGACATGAAGGAAAGGCTTATTGCAAGACTGTGAGACACTAATTATGCATGCTATCAGATCCTGCCCCACAAAATCATCTAGGAAAGTTGGCGATGATTCTAAACAGCATCAAAGAGAAGAAAAATTGAGGCCTGGAAACTACGGGCAGGCTAATGTGTACTTTTGTGCTCTCATTTATTACTATGAGAATATTCGAGGTTCATATGTGATGGCTTTGTGATGAGAAAAGAAAGAAGTTAGGCAAGGATGTCAGCTGCTATGAGATGTGCTTTATTAGAAAGTATAGGCTGCATTAGAACCTGTGTGGGTAAACCAGCATGTTCCCTGAACAAGTGAAGCTATTTTAGCCTACAAAAGCTGCCTTGAGGCTACTTGTTTTGCTTCAATTGTTGGCAAAAGGTATCTTGCTCTCTTAAATCAATTTTCACAGGAAAGTTCTGCATACTGATAAGATGCACATCATATCTAAGGCAACATGTAAAGCTTTATTTAAATAGCTAGTAAAGCCTTGGCCATCACTAATGTCTCTGCTGTGTACTGATGTGGCAGCACCACGCTTACACATTTAGACATCTTTTGCAGTCAAGCATGCAGGAATGCAGACAACTTTGAAAACCTGTCTCACGTATGATGTTTAAATTGTGTCAGTTTCCATCGTCTCCATGCTGCGTGATCACACGAGAGGTCAACACGGGTCAAAAAATTTATATTTTAGATTCGATAGAATATTTTATATTTTATGCACATAGTATCAAACAGTAGCATGAAAGTGAACATGACTTCTATGCCAAATGAATATTTAGGAGGAAAAAAATTGGGAAACTCCTCAGTGCGGAGGCACCTATTTCATGCACAAGGCATTCTTGGAAATTCGCAACAATATGAAATACAATATATTACAGCTACAAAGAATATATTTTTGTCTGTAAAACATAGACCTAAAGAAGGGCTAGCTAGCTGTGCAAAACAGAAGTGTTTTAGCATAACTGCTTAATTTGCTACAATTTTCAAAAGTTGCTATATCTACGGTTTTTTATCAACTATACCAATCCGTGGAGCCTGTTGAAATTTGGTAGACTCTGAGACCTTAACCTATTCAACAACTTTGCACAATATTGTTCTTGTATCACAAATTATCAGTTTTACAATTCACTTCAAATGTCAAGTTTTGATGAAAAAAATCAAAATAAAGAAAGAACATTGTAGATTAAAAACAAGTTGCATTATTTTTTTTGTAAGGACAATACTACAGGTGGTAGAAATGAAAGCTTCACCAGAACATAGCAGTGTGCTAAGAAAAAGGGACATCGGGGTAAAAAGAACATGCACAAGGCTCTGACTTACCTAAACTTGACTATGATTGTGACAGAAAGGCAGTTTTGGCCTTATGGTTAATACCTATACATAAAGGTCCGTTCACTGCAATCATTATTCGCTTTACTGGGAATAAAGAAGCATCAATATAACCTTTACGTGACTCTTTTATTTAACAGCATATGTGCGCAGCTTATGGCATAGATAATTTTTAACGAAAGTTTGTATTTCTTTGCGTGCTAGAATTAACTGTTAGTTCTCTGTGAATGTGCACAGGTAACACAATGTACGGCAGGTGAATGCCTCTAAAAATGTCACACTGGTCATTATATAAATGTCGTTATATAACCTAAGATGCAGTGGTGGGAGTGGGAATGGTGCTGGTTAAAGCAGTGTTAGCTGGCGCATAGTTCCAGCTGCCAGGTGCTTAAAACTGCCAAAACTACCTTTCTGTAGCAATCATGGTCAAGTTTAGGCAAGTCAGAGCCTTATGCATATTCTTTTTATGCAGATGTCCCTTTTTGTCTGATTATGTCTGATGTTTAATAGTACAAGGGCCTGGAATGACTAAAGAATGCCATGAATGTTTCATGATACATTTAACACATAAAAATGGATTGCTATAAATAATTAATATTGGCTGTGTACAGGCTTAAAATTACTTGCTGTATAGGAGTGTAAAATATATCTGCTGTTAAAATTACAAGCCTATAAGTGATGTTTGTCTTTGCTAAAATGCATGAGGAGATGAGAAGATAAAGCATTTGAACTGGTGTGGTCTTTTACCAAGCACTCTGTGCCTTTCCAGAGCCCTTACGCACAATGGTTTGGAAGCTGGCACACCATGTGCACTGCAGCATTGCAGCTTAAGCCTTCAACTGGAGGCAATGCTATGATTTAAGACTTTGAAGACACTGTATATATATCCAGCATATCTACACCACTGAGAAAAGTACCTGACAGTTTTGTTATTGAAAAGTAGATTGTTGCCAAGGAAAAGGGCTGTACTGAAAGGTAAGCAGGTGCACATTATATCACACTTCATGTCACAGCCTATACAAGGCTGATAGTATTTGCCAAATAAATAAATTTAAAAAATATAATGTAATAATAAATTGTTGTTATGCTGTTTTATGGATAGGCCTATTTTATAGACATGTTTTATGGCTAGACTACCTGTTCTCCATAAAGACATGGAGAACAGGTGGACCCTCCAAACTTGTTGCATGTTGATGACTGGCTGCTCATCAAAAGGTAAGAATGTGTACATGCCATCCGTTTTTATTCTCCACATTCCAAATTCCAGCCACCTTGCTTGTCTTTCCATTGGGATCAGGCTGCACGAAGTGTAAAAAGGTAAAAACAGAAAAAGCAAAATCTGATTGCCAAACAAAACATGCGTCCAAGTGTGTATGCTGCTCCCTAGACTTGGTATACCTGATCCCGTTATCTTGTGATGAGGTGTAACACGAGAGTGCAGAAGCACCACTATCCATTCACTTCGTCTTGACTGCCTTACTATTTGGCCAGTTACCGTCACTCATGTAGATGTAACCCCGTGCTCAATGACACACTTATGCTTTCCCATCATTGCAACAAATTAATGAGCGAAATAATTGAAACATTATGTATCAACAAATTACGAGACAAATGTATTAGCCAGGCTTAAATTGTGACCCTTGTGACCAAGAAATGCAATTGTCTAGATGTGTGTCCTGAGTGAAATGAATTATCGTTAAGTTTCTATTTTTGTACATGTCTACCATTCTCTAACATTGTTTTGTTATCACGTGGCTTTGTGAATCTACTTTTGCACTTTATTTTTCTCGTTGTGTATACTGTTGCTTCAGGACATATATATATCTATGTATATATTAGCATTTTCCTTAAACAAATATTTTTCTTGTGTATACAGTGCCAAGTCTTTACTTTCTTCACCTCTCTTCTTTTGTCTGTGTTACATCGTGCTGCCAAGCAAGACATCGCTATAAATCTGCCCCCCCTTGCCCATCTTTCAGTTATTCTGCACTGTGTGTAATTCATTACTGACCTTTATATATTCCATGTATCTTGCAAATTGCTTCTGAACATTTTACGCAAGAAAAGCTTTAGGTCCGTGAATGAAACGTGAGCTCCACTTTCAGGGCCTCTATAAGTGATGGATGCTTCTTCCTAATCTGTGAGCCAGAGATGTATCCTAGGCAGCCTCTACAGGGGGCCCAAGTCAAAATTTGCAAAAGAGAAGGGGGACCTCACTGCACACTATGAGCGCTAAAATGCCAGCATTCTCAGGGGAAGCCTGGGCCCTCAGGACTCGGACTCTGCCGATGCTGCAAGCTCATTTCATTCTAAGCCACGGCGAGCAGGCACCATATGCAATTAGGCCATGCACAGATACTTGTGTAATTAGCTTAGGACCACGTTTTTGTGGTTTTTATATGTTTTTATTACTTTCACTGTGCTAAGGCAGTCAATGTGTAGTAATATAGCTTTAAGAATGCTTGTGCCTATAATATGGGGAAAATAACTGTTAGTGCTTTGCTTGTAAGGATGCTTGTTTGCAGATTAACAGCCTCACATGCAATATAAGAAGGTCCCAGTGCTGCAAACAATACTCTTGCTTGTGATTTTGAGGTATCAGTGATGAACTCTGAGCATGTATACTTCTATTTCAGTTATAAGTATTGCAGTTGCATATATGCACACCTAGCACATGCTTGGAAGCTTAAGGAATGAGGTGTCGCACTCTTTGCATTGTTACTGTTAAGGTGGCAAATGCTTAGCATGGGTCATTAAACGATTTCCAAGGATCGATCTGTCCAAGATCTGGCAACAATGCTCTTAACATTGTTAGATATGGAGCTGTTTCCTGCGATTACTTCGAGTTCCCCAAACCACTTCGAAACGCAGCACAGCTAATTGAGGAATGCAGAAGCAGGAAAGCACATTCCAGAGGAGCGGCCGAGCAAACAAGTTGAAGGCAACAAGTTCACGTGCCAACAAGTTCGTACGCCGCCGGGATTAGAAGGGGGGCTCGGACAATGGAGCATGAGCAGCCCTCCCCTTCTCCTCGTTAGAAGAAGTGCATTGCCAGTCTGCAAGGCAAGACCGCAGAGAGCCGCCAGGTGTGACACTGCGACACGGGCGCCTACCATTGGCTGAAAATGGCGTCATCTGAGCGGACTCTCCTATTGGTCAAACATGACGTGACTTGCAGTGCTCGAAGGGTTTATAAGAAGCCTTCCAGAGAGACCAGGACATTCCCCGATTCCCTGATTCTCCTCTCTCGAACTTCTTGCCGCGGGCCGCAGCATCCGAGTTGCTGCCGGCCCGTAATGTCTGTACGACTGTTCATTGACGTCTCACCTCCTGTACATAATGTAGAATAAATACTCCCAAGTTGTGGTTTTCATCCCGAAGTCCGTCCCTCAACCCCTACAACATGCATTGTGAATGGCAGTCTGCATGTTGGCCATGTAGATAGCTCAGAGTATTTGACATGCCATATACTACAGTGTGGCAACAGTGTTCAGAATCTGAGTGAATGTTAGCATGAGGCTACTAAGTGGCGCACTTGACTGGGGATGCAGAGGTTGAGGGAGTAGAAGGGAGGTGGGGCGGGGTCGGGGCTTTGACAGCCACATACAGACACCTTGGGGAAGGGGGGATGTGTCCTTCGTGCCCCCCCCCCTCTGTATATGCCACTGGCGTTGCTACAGGAGTTGAGCACTTGGGGCACATTTCTTAGTCAGCTTTAGGTGATCCCTAAGCCCAAGTGATGGATTGTCTAAGGGCTGCTCCAGGAAAAAATCTCTGAAGAGATATCTCCTGTGTCCGGGTAAGGTCACAGGCAAGGAGCAGACTTATCGGGGAAGTAAGGCACATATATACGTGTCCCACCAGAGGCAAGATTCCAGTGCGTGGTTGGGATCTATTGGGATTACAGTTAGGTTAGGTGGAGGAATACAGTTAGGTGTCACAAATGAGGCAGTTGATTGAGCCAATTGGACTGCCCAAATGGTTGAACTAATTCCATCTGTGCCCTTGTACTCAGTGCACCTCAATACTGAGATGTAAGGAAGTGTAGAGTCTGAATTTATTGACAGATTTGTAGCATTCTTAACTGTAACTTGTTTGAGCTGCTTCAATGCAGTAAGTGACTGAATCTTTTATCGTAAGTGATAGGGAGGGACTTGCACTATTATGATGTGGGGTGCTAGATGGACTAGATGGCATCATGAGAGGCTTTCAATGCAATTCAAGTAGTATGGTGAGCTGGGCGTTTCTGCCTTGTACGTGACGAAAAAATCAATAGCGGGGTGAGATGGGCTCACATAGTTTTGTTATGCTCAGCATATGTCACAGATGCTTATTTCAGGTAAGCCTCACAAGATTCCATAGCGCCATGTTGTGTAACAAGATTTTTTTATATCTGGAAATATGTAGTTAGAAAGAACCTGATGGGCTCAGTGTATACCGATTGTCATTGATCGTCAACTTGCCCTCCCCAAAGCCGCATTGATACGGCTTACTTAGCTTTCTAGAAAGTGTAGGAGATGATGCGATCTATCAATTTGCATAGACAGCTACAGTAAGTATCACAGACCTGTTGCTAGCTGCCATAGATGGATCCTAATCTTGCTCCATGAGAAGAGGAATTACAATGGCTTTCTTTTTTATGCAGAACAAAGATGCCTGAAATGACAGATTTTGTTTTATAATTTAAAGAATCAGTGTTTCAGGATGCAAGTGAATTAATATCTTGTTTATCTATAATTCCATCAAGTGCCAGGGGCAGACTTATTACAGAAATTTAAGGAGGCTTTAAGCTCAGAATGATAATAGCTATAATGTGGAGCATATTTGAAGTTTACTTGTTTTCGTTCAGCAATTTCACATAAAAGAATCTTAATAATACGCATCACTATAGGAAATAGGTCCGAAATGTGAAGCTCCCACCCTCCCCAGGTGCATTCTTTGCCTGACCTCGTAATGTGTTCCCTTAATTGATAATTGGCCAATGGCAAAGCATGGGTTTGCTTCTGTTTAAGCCTTCCAAACTCAACAAGCAACCACGACTGGGTCACCGTACCTTTCATTATACATTATCTTGAATACATATTCAAGGTCTTCGGGACCGGCCCAGTTTACTATTACTCTTTCAAGGATCCGCTCAACTTACTCGAGGATAAGCACGAGGACGCGGATAATCCCGGGAACGCAAGAAAAGAAAGCTTCTGCCCACATGAAAATGGGCTCTGAATTTCCAGCTGGAAATGGTCTTTCCGGCCAGGTTTCCAACTGGAATTAGCCCTTCCAGCTGGAAATGGCACTTTCCAGCTGGCAGTGGAATCCACCTCAGCTGGTCTTCCAGCTGGAAGTTTTCCAGCTCCAGCTGGAAACAACTGGATGCAGCATTTTCCAGCTGGAAGTAGAATCTACCGACTGGAAAGTGGATGCTTCCCACTTGCATTAAGACATTTTTTTATATCTGCAACATGCCCATATTTAGTCCTAGGTGGTGTTTGTATCGGAACGAAAGCTTTACTCTTGCAGCAGCAAAAGTTTTGTTTTTCTTCGTTTGTGTTGTGACAGCAAAACATGTTTATAATCGAGCACAATTAATTGTGGCGGCCACATCGGTTTCTCCGCGATCCGAGTCAGTAATATTTGCGCAGCTATGATGACATTAAGACGCACGGCGCTGCAGGAAAAGGGGTGTCAAAACTGGTTCACTGGTTGCTTCGATCTCGAAAACGAATCGTAGTGACCGACTTTCGTGCTAGACGGCTAGCAAAGAACTCGTATGGGCCCGACCCTTTGAGGAAACGTTCGAGTGACAGTGCGAAGACTGCAGTTTCACGCATCTGTCACACTGTATATAAATCCATATTGCGGCGTGTGGCGACGTAAACGTAGGCATGTACGCTTGCAGCGCTTGTCGTCTGCTGCTCCAGAGAGGAAACGGGGAAGAAGCGTGCGTGTGCTTGTGGCCCCACCACATTCCTCGGGGTCTCGTCTCGGACGACGCACGAGACGCTCAAAAAAATTGCTTTCCATCTCTGCAGGCACCTGATAGATAGCAAAATATTTTTCTGCCTTGTAATATTGAACGCTGACTATTATTATAGCGAAACGCATGACAGTATAGTTGAAATAATTTTGCGTTGATGTCTTTAATAAAAATGTGTACATTAATGAACGCATAAGACAATTTTCTTTTATATCTTTGGAAGTTAAACGCATTGTTTAGTAAGATTTGATATATTTCAATTGTTTTTAGTTTAATATATTAAAGTGACGTCACTTCCGTGCGTTGCAGGAGTCGATTATGTGTGGAGTCGTCTGGGGAGCACCGCGTTACACGAGTCGCTGCCTTAAAAGTGACAGCATTTCGCCAAATATAGCGTGGGATGTGAGCGCCTGTGTCGGTATCGCCCTCTGCCGTACCGGCGACAAATGCCATCTAACATAACTACCACGCTGTCCACGAGAGGGAGCGAAGTGCCCGGGTTCCTGACTGGGGAAGTGGATAGCGGAGAAGAGCGGAAACCCAATAGCCAATTAAGCGAGTGTCATAGTAGACGTTGATGTAAAGATTAAATAATAAATTCATGTGTGTGAATTTATTACGTCTGTGGATTCATTGAAACATATTAAGCGAAGAAATAAACGGTCAACAAAGGCTTGACGCTGAAGGAAAGAAGGCCGACGTAAATGCACGTGAAATTCGATACGAATGAGATACGAAATGAGTGAACAATAAACAATGGAAAGAGACAAACTAGAGAAATAGATTAAACATTTCGCCACCACATCATTTGAGCCAACATGCACGTCAATTTAGTTTTCTATAGCGTCGACACCTTGCTGGCCCTTTCTTTGTTGTTAAAACACTGTCATTCTTTGCTACGGAGTTTTGCATTATTCTATCTTCGTTAGTTTCACACATTATAGAAGTTCTTTTTTTCCACCTTTTAATATTGAACTTCCGTTTTGTGTTTGTAAATGTGCGTTCCACAAATGTCCTTTTCGACTTATATTTGTTTTCTCGTAATATCACCTTTTGTTCTCGGATTTGTTTACCATTTTGCTAACTTAATTACATGTTCTTGTACTTATTCGTTGTTCTTTACTATATGCCGACGCCAGCTCGAAGACCGTAGAGCTGGTTATGGGCACATTCCATAAATTCTTAATAATTCGTTAACAATTTGCTTTAGATCGAAGAACAAGGAAATGTTCAGCAATTCTTGACAGATGGATGTATCCCGACCAGAAAACGTAAATGATGGCCAATGGATACCTGGAGCGTTGAAATCGTCCATTAAAATAAGATTAGACAGTTTGAATGTTTGTATGTTCAAATAATCATCAAGGATGCGCAATACATCGACAGATGAACCTGGCGGTCGATAAAGAATGCCGATTACAATGGACTGTTCATTATTAAAAAGTTTGCACCAGACAGATTCAATTCCTGCTGGCGCCTTCATAACGGAGAACTTAATGTCAGATCGAACGATAAGAGCGACCCCTGCGCCTTTGCTATCCTGTCGATCCGCTCGTATCGCCACATAGCTTGGGGGAGTGAATTCAGAATCATGGATGCCATTGTGAAGCCACGTTTCCGTAATGCCCACAATATGTGGGGAGTGCGAAAACACAAGAGAAAAGAAGTCAGGAAATTTGTTTAAAATGTTTCTAGCGTTAATATTCATAATCGAGAGCTTTTCATGCCTGTGCTTAGGACGTCAAACATGAAGACGTAGTAGAATGTCGGGCTGTGCGTTTGAAGGACTGCCTGTGTTCCTCTCAAGGGCATCCTTATCAGTGTTCCAGACGTACCGAATTTTATCAATGAGAATGTAATTGAAGCGAAGCTTCACCTCAGAGCCATTGTTGCGATATACCTGGGATGCTTCCCAAAGTTTTTTTCGGAGTGCACGAATTTTAAAGGAGAAGTCTTCGGTTGCATGGTAGTCAGTATCTTTAAATTTTCGTATGGTTATTTTCTCGGAGTAGTCCAAAATTCTCAGAATAACAGGACGTGGACGGTCCTTACGTACCCTACCAAGCCTATGACAACGTTCGATTCTTGAACATTCGATCGACAATTTCTCTGAGATGACGTTTGACACCTTGTTTAATAAGTCGTCCCCATCTTCATTTGGGTCTTCCGGGATGCCATACAAGATTGAGTTATTGCCACGAGATCTATTTTCGAGGTCATCATTTTTCTTACTCAGCTGCGCCACAGCAACAGTCAAGGAATCAAGCTCAGCACGTAAGACGTCGTACTTTTCCGTCGTACTTTTCCGACTCAAGCGCAGTCACACGAGAATCGAGACGTTTGAAACGCTCGTCGACACTTTTCTGGAATGACTTTATGTCGGCTATGTCACGTGCTAATCGCTTCTGCCCACCTAACAGTTCAGATAGCATTTTGGCAATCATGGCGGCATTAGCCTCAATGGCCGTAGCGTCGGCGTGTGACATGGAAGCAGCGGCTGCCGCGGTTCCCGTAAGGCTGACAACCTATGCATGATGACGACTGTCTAACGACCATGGCACGATAACGACGTATAATCGCGACGGAAAGATGACATCATAATTACGATAGAATGACGAAGGACTGACGTCGACGGATGAACAATTGCACGACGACGATTGACGACGATGGTACAACCACGACGGCATGATGGCGATGGTATGACAACAGATGCATGATAACGACGCAATGGCGACGTTGGCAAAGGCTGTGGCATAACTACAATTGAATGGCAACTGTATGATTGCAATACAATGATGAAGGATCGACGTCAGTGAAACGACCAAGACGGTATGATGACGACCGCATGACGACAATAAGAAGGCCTTACTGAAGTTATGACGATGGCAAAGTGACAGCGTGATGATGACCGCTTGACGATTAGTTTGTGACAACTACGGCATGATGACAGTCGGAAGAAGTCAGAATGACGACGATGGAATGAGTGCGATTGCAGTGGTACGACGGTGTGAGATCGAATGCTTGACGACGACTGAAACATGGCAACGCAATGACCATGATTGCATGATAACCGTATGAGGACAATCGGATAAAGTTTACTGCATGACGACAATGGCATGTGACGACTGTGTCACGAAGCCGGGAAGAGGAATGCTGGCAGGTGCAGGTGTCCGAAATAATGTTGAACTTGCAAGGTTTCTATCAAATGTGCAACATAGAGAATCAAGTGACTTTTGAAGAATGCTTGTCATAGATATACATGTTGTAAAGATGCAGTGATTTTGCATACGCAGATTGCAGTAGTTTCTCGGCCTCCTATTAGAAGCGCACTGTTGATACTCCTCGATCGAAAGCCTCGCTTATCTACTTGGCGCCACTATATTGCTGCTCATTGCTACCTTAGTAATATTCCAAAATGAAGCAGCAGAATTCACGATTGACAATATAACGTTGGAAGACATTTAACATGTGCTTGCACCTACATAGGCATTAAACTCTCATGTACAACTTGATTTAACCCAGGTGGAGGCCAATCCGCCGTGGTTGCTTAATGTCTATGGTGTCGGGCTGCTGAGCACGAGGTCGAGGGATTGAATCCCGACGACGGCGGCCGCATTTCGACAGGGCCGAAATGCGCAAACACCCATGTACTTAGATTTAGGTGGACGTTAAAGAACTCCAGGTGGTCGATATTTTCGGTCCTCCACCACGGCGTGCCACATAATCAGAATCTGGTTTTGGCACGTAAACCACCGTCATTAATTTTTTTCTTTAAAGACGGGGGTCGTCAGCTTAGTCAGAAAGGGACTGGGTTTCTTATTTATTTATCCATTTTCACGGGAAGTGGTCGGTATTTAAGTAGTCCTGCACAAAGCTGCTCTTCTTTATTTTTACTCGGTCATCGTATCCATATTGCTTGTCAACTTTCCACCCTTCAACATGAAAGCAGCAGCCAAAAAGTTTACGCCATTTCGCATCATATTTTAAACCAACAACAAGCAAAATGTACTGCGTTTCCTTAGCTTGGGCACATCAAGGGATTATAGCCCTGCCCCTTATTCAGCATTGTGCGATCAGCAACCATGTGCAAATAATTGTGAAATAAAGATATATACACAAAATAGACAATGCTACCGTCTTTGTCCGCTGGCACGACCATCCATCAAATGCATAAAGACTCATAGTGCTTCTCCACATCTCAGCTGAATGTAGAGGCACACGACAACAACCAGTAAAACAGACGGGACTTCAGCTGGCGTGGGTGTTAGTTTAAATGTCATCCGCAGCTCCTTGCTGGCTTACAGCATCTATTTATCCGCTTATCCCTTTGGCTGTAACTGATAGCAAATTGCATTGAGAAAATGCAAGCACTCTAACCCCCGTATTCAGAAATGCAACTTAAGTCGAAGCCCATGCTTGACTTGATTTAGATGACGCCTGGCGTTAACGTGTCCAAAGACGCTCGCTGCGTTTCCTTCGGCGTGTTCACGATAGGCGTCACTTAGATCAAGTCAAGCATGGGCTTCAACTTAAGTTGCATTTTTGAATACGGGGGTAAGACTGTTTTTGCATTGAATCATTTGATTTTTAGTTTGTTAACACTCTTTGTGATAAGTAGCCGACGTCTTTCATAAAGATGATGTGGCGGGGTCTGAGCGTCTGACAAAGGCCGGAGCAAAAATCAATGGTATTGGTCCCTTTAAAAATACCGTTACAAGTTATGTATAAAGGCAATGGCCTTTCAAGCATATATGAAAATAAACGAATAGAAAGCCTAACACAGTCATTGCACGACCCCAACCGATAAATCTGACGTATACGTGACCTCCCTATGACACTTATGCAGGTAAACTCGGACTTTGAGCAGTTTCTTGGCATCAGGGGTATATTAAAGACCGTCTGGCTTTTCTTTCTCTCTGTTTTTTTCTTTTTTCCTTGAAATAGATGCTGAGAACTGATTTCGCAAACGGACTTGAGAAGCTGGCGAGATTGTCTACCCGCTGTGGTTGCTCAGTGGCTGTGGTGTTGGGCTGCTGAACAGGAGGTTGCGGGATCGAATCCCGTCCACGGTGGCCGCATTTCGATGGGGCGAAATTCGAAAACACCCGTGTACTTAGAATTAGGTGCACCGTAAGAAACCCTAGGTGGTCAAAATTTCCGGAGTCCCCCTACTACGGCGTGCCTCATAATCGGAAAGTGGTTATGCCATGTTAAAACCCCATAATGCAATTTTAATTTTTCTAATTAAGATTGTCTCCAGTGACGAGCAGTGCGTTTGACTGCAAAAACGGCGAAGCATCTGAATGCATCGTCAACGCCTCTGTGTGCGCCTTGCTCAGTCGTCTAAATGGCGGAACAAACAGCAAAGTCGTGCGTGGTGCTGCTGGCATTAGCGCTGCACGCGCTAATAATATAAGCACACTATTGTTCCCCCTGAGTAAGTGCTTGCGTGCCTTGGTCTGAACAGTAAAGTTCATGCTGACGTTATCAACTGTTTTACTGGGTACTCACTAAAGTCGATGACTTCCCGTCGGTCACTTCTTGTGACATAAACGTCTCACGCGCCTGCGACGTCAGTGCTGGAGGTCGACACGCGAGCGTGTTGATACGCCGGATGGTTGCTAGGCGAAGTTCCTACTAACTAGAAGCAGCTGCAGTGCGTCTTGCGTCGTGCCAAAGCGTCACGCGCTAGTAGTTGTGGCACGTCAGAAAAGCAACCTTAAACCTTTCTATCACTGTCCATTCCTCGCACTTGGGGCGAAGCTGCGAAATATGTAAACCAGCAGCTTGTTTTGCTCTTCTCGCCTTCTTTCTGTTTGGTTTTTTATGGGCCAATGACGGCCACCTTCACACTTCCGTATATATATATATATATATATATATATATATATATATATATATATATATATATATATATATATATATATATATATATATATATATATATATATATACCCAGTGTTCTAACTCAGGAGGCACCGCTTTCGCTCGCTGTGTCGGCTCAGTGATTATCGCATTGTGCAGCTAAGCACGAGATCTGTGGCTCTGAACACGGCCGCGGAGGCCGCACTTCGATGGGTGCGACATACAAAAACGTCCCTGTGCCATACATTGGGTGCACCTTCAAGATCCCCAGGTTTCAATTTCAGTTTCAGTTTACTGATGCGATTGAAATTTTTTCAGAAAAAGTAACTTTAGGAGGTCCCATAGTCCAAGACTGGGGAGGGACGTCCATCAACAAATATATAGAAAACGTACACTTGATGCGGTTAAGAGCAGTAGCAATCCTACCAAAACAAAAAGTATTAACGCATAAAAAGTCGTCATGCTAATAAAAATAAAATATGAACACAAAAGGAAGATCTACATCGAGAATATGATATACATATAATACACATAATATACATAATATACATAGAGAACATACCGTTCTACATAGAGAAGCGTAAAATAAACAAAACAATCACTTTCCCAACAAGTGGTGACGAAATTTCCTCTTAAATGAATGAATGGACGGAGATGATTTAATGGAAGGCGGTAGTGAATTCCATATTGATGTTGCCAAAAGGTTCGCAATTAGTTTGCCGTAGTTTGTGCTTGGTTTCGATAGCAGGTATAGTTATTCTGGTGTGAAAATCAAGAGCCAGTGAAATGTGGGGGTTTGGCCTTTCGTTATAAACGAAATTGGTAGTTCTGGACAAAATTTGTAAGTCGGGAGACCATGAGAACACCTATTTAAATCCACTACTGAGAAAATAATATATGTGTGGAGTAGTGACAAAGCACTAGATGAGAAATGGCTGTAAGTGATGATTCTCAATGCTTGGTTTTGTCTGTGCTGCAAGGGCGCCAAGTGAGTTATGTTGGTATTGCCCCAGCAAGAAATGCAGTAAGAGATGTGGCTGTGAAGAAATGCTTAGTAGAGTGAAATTATTATATGTGCAGAAAAATACGGGCGGACTTTGATTAGTATTCTGATAGCATATGCCGATTTACGGGTTAATAAAGATATGTTAACTGGTCAAAATTACCGCGGCATCCTCCTCTATGGCCTGCCACATCATCATACTGTGGTTTTGGCACCTAGAACCCAAGAATTCATTAGAATATGCTACTACAGCAACACTTGGCATATGAATTTATTTCAGTTACCGATGCCTTGCTGGAATATTTTGCAAATATTTACTGACACACTGATCTGCTCCATCTTAGTTTTTTTATGTTTATGTATAGAAACATAAGAGACGAATCTTAGCACTGAGGCTGAGCTGCGATACACGTGGCGAAACAGCCCTCCTCTTCCTCTACCGGCGCACCCCTGCGGTCGAGACCAACGCCTGCGCGCATGCGCGTCCCTCCAGTACTGCAAGCGTGCATGCTTCCGCGGTTCCTCCCTGCGCGCTGGCGATATCCAAATGTAGATGCGATGTGCCCATCTTACGATTGACGCTGTGACGGATTCGAAGGGCAGGCCTCCGTTTAGATAACCGAAATCAAGAGTTCATTCTTGTCTTGCCTTTATGCTTCTACAGAGCGCCTTTTCTGGCACGCTCCTCTGCGATAGAACACGCTGTTTGTGATACGAAAGAAAGGTCGAAGACTGGTTAGGAAAAGAAGCAGCGCACATAAAAACAAATCAATTGTTGGGTTCGCGACCAGGCCCTATGCCTCCGTGATCGTGACTCGACAAAAAGTGGCGGTGGCAGCGCGCGCCCGGCCGCGCTTCATAGTTTTCCACGTTGAATCCGCCACAGCGCCAATCGTAAAGGCCCGTTTATAGTCCGACGTTATCGGTGCGCGGGCGAGCGTCGGTCGCGGTCAGTCACGCTACGTCGGTTGCGCTGCGCCAGCCGAGATGCCATCCCATCTATACTTCAACGCGCGCGCCGTAGGCTGCTATCTTCGGGACATGCGCATAACGTTCGCCGAGTCGCGCGCCGTCCGCAAAAGCCGTCTGCGGAGTTGTGTTGGCGCCTTTTTCTTCGCGCGCAATGCATTGTGGGTCGACGCAGTCGGCGGCGCCGGCGTGCGAATGGAGCAGGAGCCAAATTTGCGCCGGGCCCGTCGAGGTGCGCTGGCAGCCGCCGGTTACGTCGGCGCTGCAGTGCGTCGGACTCTAGAAGGAGTTGTTTTCGCCAACGTAACGTGGCGTGCGCGAGCGCGCGCGTTACGTCGGACTATAAACGGCCCTTAAGAGGGCACCTCGTGGCTGCATTCGGATATCGCCGGCGCGCAGGAAGAAAGCGCGGATACATGCATGCTTGCAGTCCCGGGGGCGTATTTACAATTGCTAGTAGGTACGCGCCACAGTACCTTCAATGTTGCAACTATATAAAGCACTGTTTTTGGGCTTCCTGTGGTACAGCTTACCTGTATTAGGAAATACTTGCACTACGAATATGCGCAAACTCCAGAGAGTGCAAGCCCAAGCACTCAGGACTTGTCTTGGTCTCCCCAAAACTACGTCATCGATTGCGACCGTGGCCATAGCCAGAGACGCTCCTTTGACAGTCTACATTGATACAGATGTCCTGAGAGCACACGTCCGACACCTGACTCGGATTCCCTCCCACCATCTTCCTGGCTTGCCAGCAATAAGGCCACTTTCAACTTTTGCCACAACTATTGCAAGACATCAGTCATATTTGCCATCAAAATTTACGCCCGCTACACGATTATCAGATTCATTGTGGTGTCTACACCGGCCGCAAGTGTAACTGGCAATTCCAGGAATCAGGAAGAAAGCTGGAGCGCCATTGTAAGCTTTGAAACAAGCAACTTTGGAGCACATTCACAACGTGCACACATTCCGGTAACATGTATACACAGATGGCACAGAAAACTCAATATTTCTGCTGCTGCAGTCATCATCCCGGCAAAATCTGAGGAAATCAAATTAAGAACTTTATGTGTGACCACATCGACGGGTGCCGAACTCGCGACGCTCCGTGCTGCACTTGATTTTACTAAGCAGAAGCCACGGTAACAATGGACAGTTTTTAGGGACTCCAAAGCAGCCCTTCAGTGCATACGGAGCCCAATGCGCCATGGACCTAATGAACAACTGGCCTCAGAAATTCGGCACATATATCATCAAAGCCATGAGAAGGGACACAACCTAATCTTTCAGTGGCTTCCAGGACTTTGTAACATCAGCGGGAATGACCACGCCGACGAAGCCACCCGATCTGCACATGAAAGTGGTCAACGAATCTTCATTCCGCTTTCGCGAACAGACGCTGCGGCTGGGCTGCGATTGATGTCCCGTGATTGTACTTTGCGCTTTTGGAACTCAAATGTTTTCACCATTTGTTGGTTGCATTCGTTGTCTCCGGACATACAGATGCACCTCCTGGCTCGGTTACCACGACGTGAACAGACCATCCTCTACCGTCTGTGGCTAGGCGTTGCCTTTACGAACTCATATGTTTTCCTCATTGGAATGGCCAACAGCCCCACGTATGACACATGCAACATCGATGAGACACTCGCACATATTATATGCGTCTGCCCGCGATATAGTGCTCAGAGACAAGGGATGTGCAGAGTACTGGACCAGTTGGACAATCGTCCACTGTCAGAACTAAAAGCCTTAGGCCAATGCTCCGAAAGAACATCCGCGTTGAAGGCCTTACTCACGTTATTAAGGTTCCTGTGGTCTACGGGGCTTCACGACAGACTCTAAGAATGCCGCCCCCTACCACTCTGTAGTGTACGCGCATTGTTCGTGCTTGTCTCTCTTTCTTTCTGTCTCCCTCTCCTTCCACTCTGTTTCTCTTTTTATCAACCTTAACCCTTCCCCCTGGGCAGGGTAGCCAATCGGAACTACCTCTGGTTAACCTCCCTGCCTTTCTCTGCATTAGCTTATCTCTGTTTCTCGCTCTCTCTAGTAGTTATAGCGGGGCGTGGCATTTGCAGAGACGATGGACGTGTGCGCGCATGCGCGAGTAAGAGCGCATGCGAGAGAGGAAGTGTAGGGACTTCTGCTCCTGGAATATATGACTCTGCCTAGGCACTCCGGAGGACTTTCATAGCGCGTGTTGTATGCGTATGTGTTGTAAGTCGCGGGGCGTGGTAGTGCTGAACTTAGCGTCGCAAGTTGGCGGCTCGACCTAATTAAGTTTATTCAATCCTGCTTTTTTTTACTAATTGAAGCAACGTGTCATTATTTCGCATTATTGGCGGCGCCTCCAGGACACCAAAGCGACAACGGGGGCACCAAAGCTAGAACCTGGACTGGTCCGTGGGTTGGGGCTCGTCGAGGCCTGCGCGTGCCAGGGGCGCATGAGATGGGCTGTCCGCTATCGCGGGCAGCCACTTTTTTATGCGAACACCGCCTGGCACGCATCGGCCTCCGCGGCCTGACCCACGGGCCATCCTGCTTCAAGCTTTGATCCCTCCGCTACCCCTTGGGTGCCCCGGAGATACTGCGCCACGTGCATTATTATAACCTCAGGTGCTCGCCTCATGCCTCCGTTTGCCGAACGTATGTGCCCTCCTGGAGCCGTCCTTCTAAAAAAATGGAATCTAACGTCGCGACAAAAAAAGCAACCCGCGACTTATACAACACCAGTCAGCACCTTACCCCTTCAGACACAGCGATCACGAAATGGGGCGTCTGTGCCCCCTGCCTCCCCACGTGGGAAGTGAGCGGCGAAGCGTAAACGAACTCGACCGCGCTGCGCAATGCCGGCATGTCTAGGGGACAACGCATACAACACGCGCTAAGAAACCTCCTTGGTAGTGCCTAGGCAGTCACATATTCAAGGAGCAAAGGCCCCCAGATTTTCTCTCTCGCTCCCGCTCTTACTCGCGACTGCGCAGAAAACTCAAGCGTCGGGAGAAACGCCACGCCCTGCTGTACATACTAGCAATTGTAAAAATGTGTTATGGATGGACGCGCATGCGCGCAGACGTTGGCCTCGACAACCGTGGTGCGCTGGTGGAAGGGGAGGAGGGGCATTTCGCCACGCGCTCGCGCGCGCCGCAATATTTTCTGGCAGATTGTACATGCGGCTGTCTGCGGGGCCCTGTTTCGGCGTGGGCACATGACTGATGCGATTAAACACGCTGCCGCATTTCGACGGGGGCGAAATGCGAAAACGCCCGTGGGTACCGTGCATGGGCGGACGTTAAAGAACCCCAGCTGGTCGGCACTAATCCAGAGTCCGCCACATCGCGGTTTTGGCACGCAAACCTGGAAAATGTACTTAATTATAATTCCTTGTCTACTTCTGCCACTAGATCTTGGAAATAAATGTCACTTCTGCAATGTGGTTTGTCAGTACGTCGGATGAATGCTAATCCCAACATTGTCGACAGTGGCAGTGAGATCTTTCGGTTTCTGCCAATTTTTCTATATGCCGATTCCTTTTGACCGGCGTCGTTATTTCAGACGGCGTCGCACCCCCCTTATCGCCACTCAGGTTAAGAAAAGCAGATCGCGCAATGAATAAGGCCGTTGCAAAACACGGCTCCAGATAGCCTGCTGCTCACTCTTTTTTATTGGTAACATTTCCTTGACGTCAGCGTCTTGAACACAATAAACGAACGAATGCAGCAGCCAGCTGCGGATATCGATATAGCAGAGGGAACCACGCAGCGGAACTGGTACCACGGCGCCTTCCGATCGACGGTATACCCGACGTTGTGACGCTGTTCGCAGCGGATCGTCTCACGCCAAGCGATGCTTCCTGCCCGGCTCCGGTACACGCTGGTTGGGTTTTCCGACGACCTTGACTGGAAGCCCGTGGATTTCGTGAAGCCCATACCGCCGGAAAGGGTGTGCGCAGTGTGCGGACTGGTACGCGCCGTGACCGCGCTGCTTCCTTGCGGTCATTCACTTTGCGGATGCTGCAGCCAACAGTGTGCCGCGGACGACGGTTACCACTGTCCACTGGACGGCGACGGCTACACGGACAGTGACGTCGAGTGGAGGCGCTTGGGCGCTGAGAGCCTGCTGCAGAGAGAAGTGAGTTGAGCGCATGAAAAATAACGGACTGTTAAGGACGAAACGCGTGTGCATGTAGGGACCATCTGGTTCGTCGTTGCCAGTGTGAAATGCATTTGTCTTTATCGAGCGGCCCGCCAAGTCGCCTATCGGTAGCAACCCTGAACTACGTCTCCCAGGTAAAACTGAAGAAGGCATGCATGCGGCATGGACAATTGCAGCCCTATCGCCGTGCATGTGGATCAGATGCTCTTCTTTTCAGCGTGGCGTCGCAGTTTCGAAGCTGACAACCGCCAACGTTTTTCCTTTCGAATTTATAGCCTATTTATGCATTATTTTCTCATAGTGATTACCGACGCAAAGTTAGAACGCAGACGATAGTTTGCGCGAAAAAGGAACGCGCGGATGGCACAGGCTTCCGAGTTCCGCTAGTGAGGGTGACATGGCGTCCCACCGATACCCTCTCGCCTCACGTAACATCTGGCGCGCTGGGGCTGCCGCAGGTGTTCCCTATCGCCAGCTCTTCTCTGTCCAGGCACGCACGTGACGTGGTGTCACCGAGAGTTGAAACTTGGGTGCCGTTTTGCTGCTACAAATGCCTGCTTTTTCACTCAGCGAGCCATTTGATGCTTTCGCATAAAAAACGTTGACATAAACATTAGAGATCGTGGCAGCTTGTGTAAGCACTAGTAGTAAAGGCAAGGCGCAGAAGACCAGGACTCAAGAAGAACACAAACGACAGGACCGGCGCCTTGAGTCCTGGTCTTCTTCTTGAGTCCTGGTCTTCTGCTCCTTGCCTTTACTACTTCAAGCATGTACCAACTAGCCAAAGCAAGAGTGTTACTTGTGTAAGCATGCTCTGGATTCTGAGCGCGTGGCATGCGCGCTCTTGTTTCATCTTTGTGAAAAGCTTCGACATCACAGTCATATCTAACCCAATGTAGGACACGGAAGACGACTGTCTGCGTGAACGTGCTACCGAACCGATGATGGGAAGGGGGAGAGAAACATTAGTGAGCGATATAGGTGCGCACAAGCTGCTCGAGCGTGATTGTCTGAACAAATCTGTGTTATGAAAATAACAGCGGTTCCACTTTTTCGCACAACGAAATCTGGGGCACTAAAAAGAGCCAGAGAGACCACAATTACCAAACCCCGTGAAACAGCCGCTCCTCGTGAAGATTGCGAAGAAACAGTGTGGATCCTACTTTACAGGATTCCCAGATAATTTCAGCCAAGAATTTAAAAAAGAAAGGTGCGTCGCAAGCGAATTGAACTGAACGCACACTAATCTCGACAGCCTATAGTAACTCAACTTTCTTTTACGCATAACTCGCCAATTAATTCAGTTTATTTACCCTACTTTTCAATTGTTGGCTGAGGACTTCAAGTGTGATACGCACTAATGTGGAACACTTTCAGGAGTGCCGATCGAGTTGTTTCCTTTACAATACGTCTCACGTAGTCCCTTTTGCCGGGTTGCAATGAGAGCCCGCGAATTATGAAAAAAACCCACGTGACTGAGCGTTTGCGCAGTGGTATCGTGCTGCTCTCAAGCGTGCGTTCGGTCAACAAGGTCGGCTGCATCGTGACTGGTGACGAGGAAGCCGCAGGGCGTTTTTTTCTCATCGGCAGCGCTTGGTCAGCAGCACGCATTTTCCTCGTGATCCGACGGGAGCCGACTTTGCTAAACGAACGCACGCTTGAGAACAGCACGATACCACTGCGCAAGCGCTCCGTCATGTGGTTCTTTTTTTTTAATATTTCACGGGCTTCCTTTGCAATCCGGCAAAGAGGACTGCATGAGACGTATCGTAAAGGAAACAACTCGTCCAGTGAATTCTGAAGGTGCTCTACAGATCGGCGTATCATACTTGAGGTCCTCAACCACTTATTAAAAAGTTGGCTAATTAGGCTTAATTGGCTAGGAATGGGGAAAACAAAAAATTGTCCAACTTACTATAGGCTATTGCGAATAGTATGCGTTCGGTTCAATTCACTTCCGACGCGCATTCATTTTGTAAGTTCTTGACTCAAGTTACGTGGAACACCTTGTATATGGTAGATTTATGCCCTTTCCAGGCTGCACGTGCCACTAGTGTACCGACAACCTTTGGCGATAAAGAAGTATCATTACAGGCAGTAAAGCATCTGCTAGAGTTGCATTCACAGCGATATTCACAGCATGTACAGCGGTAATGCATCATTGGTAAGCAATAACTTAATCACCTCGAAGTTAATTTACTAACATGATGCTAGTTATAATACATCAAAGATTAGTCCACAGCCATTCCCATCGATGAAATGCGAGGTCTCCTGGGGCGCATTAGTCTACTGTGTAACTTGTACATCAATTTCCTTTCCGCGTTTATTATTCGTGAAGGATGAGAGGCTGCGCCAAATAACTTCCTTTCGATGCCAACCGCTGTTCAGTTACCTTCACTTCACTTTATTTTACCACGGTAGCTGAGTGGCCATGCCGTTGCGCTGCTAAGAACGAGGTCGCCGGGTCAAATCCTGGTTACAGCAGCCGCATTTCGATGGCGGCAATTAATTTATTGATTGAAATATCTATTATTGCACGGCGCTGGGGTGTCCGCCTCTTAACCTACGTGCATGTAGGTGGGGAGGGGGGGGGGGGGGGGGGACGAAGCAGTCCCCGCACCTTGAGGACGGTGAGTCTTCAAGGCCTCAATGGCAAGGCTGATTGCTCGATGCTGGTCGTCTTCAGCCTCGCCCTGGAGCAAGGCCTCCCAGGCTTCTCTACAGTGTACAATGCTTTAGGTGCACGTTAAGAAAATCCAGGTGGTTAAAATCATCCGAGTCCTCAACACGGCGTGCCCGATGATCAAATCGTTGTATTAGAACGTAAAACACCACACTTTATTTAAACATCACGTCCATTTTTGGCGAAATGCAAATAAGCGCGTGTCTACCGCCCCTGGCGGACATATAGGTCCCCTGATGGTCAAAATTATTCTGGAGTCCCCCACTACGGCGTGCCTCCTAATCAAATTGTAGTTTTGACACGTAAAGACCCAAGAATTCAATTTATTGTGAGCTATTGGTGAACGCTGGAGAATAAATTAAAAAAGACGCGATAAAGCGTACGCATTTGTCAATCAATGTGTTACACTTACTCCCAGACAGTCCGATCCATCGGTTGACCCACAAAAAAAGATGGCAATTCCGACTGCCAGAACCTGTTCGAACTCATTACCAGGTTCACAGGAATTTTAGAGATTCTTCTTTTGTGCTTTCTAGGTACGGCTAGTGGTTTACGACTGACCGTATGTTATAGTTGTGGCGGGCACGTGCTTTTTGCCCGCAGCAAAAGACACATGGTTCAGTGCGGCACCTGGTACGAGCTGCAACACGTCTCATTTATGCGTGGGTTGACGGTTATAAGACAGAGGAACTTGTTAGGAATTTGTTTATTTAGTTGTTTGAACCTTGGCTCACAAATTTGAGATGACAACCACTGCGAACTCAAGATTAGAATTTCGTGATTGTTAGAAATGCATGCCAGGGATTGTATTTAATACAACTTATCATACTTCTGTTATATTGGAGTGTTCTAGCGTGCATGAATAATACATATAACTGCCATTTCTTTTAATCTAGGAGAGTAAATCTCCACCTGTATTCTGCGCTATCAATCCTAACATGTAGGTGAAGTTAAAACCGCCGTCTTCTTCACAGGTGTACTGCTGGAACAAACCATCTGGATGTGAGGCCGTCCTGGCTGCTTCGGAGTTCCACAAGCATTTTCAAACTGAATGCAGACACCACTCTGCCTTTTGTCCAAGATGTTCTGAGACTGTTCTCTGCAACAGCATGTGCGCACACACCAGGTCGAACTGTCGGACGTTGGTCGCGTCAAATACTTCAGAGAACGCGCAAGAAGTGAGCCAGAAAGGCGATTCAGCGATGAGAGAAGCAACGAACCAGTTTCCCGAAAAATCTGTGGCTGAAATTAAAGCCGCCTTGCATAGCATTATCAGTGCATGCAACGCTCACAGCAACACACTTAACAGTGTCGCTCAGACACTAAACTCGATAGGTGGCAAAACGGAAGAATGTCGAGTAGATATTAAAGAAGTAGTAGAAACTTTCGCAGGCACTGCTGTTGTGATTAGTGAGATTAACGAATCGGTTAAACGATCGTTTGTGGCCTCGAACACCAGTTCAGAGAAAATTTCTGGAGCTATCGGTGCCTTACGGGACATCATAAATAACCTTGCAGCGATCCACCAGCATCATACAATGGCAGAAGCAGCGGCTCAGATGGAAGCCATAAAGTTGGGAGTTGCAGAGAGCAGTCAGATCACATTGCAGGCAACAGAAAGAGCACTTGCGCACTACTCGATTGCTCTTTCGCTTTACCATTTTGTTGTACGAAGAATCAGCGCAAAAAAGCAGGCTGCTATTAATGTAGGCCAATTCACCTATCTCTGCGATAAGATTTATCTGCGTGGCTACTGCATCACTCCCGGATTGTGTTTTAGGAGCAACAATGGATCGGTCTCGCTGCATATCCCGATCGCTTTTCACAAAGGCGCAGTCGATGACTCCATCGAGTGGCCCTTCAAGAAAACAATAAAGCTCAGCATAGTGCACCCGATTACCGGCCTGCAGCGCGATATGCGAAAGATTTGCCGCAAGGTGAGGGGCGCGTTTGTACAGAAGCCTGTGGAATGCAGCAACGAAGCAGGATTTTTTGAAAGTTCTACAATCTCCTTGAACGACCTGGAACGGGACGGCTTTGTACACAACGACCAGCTACAGTGCACGTGGCATATTTTAGAACGATGACAAAGAAATACGCTCAAACAATTTGCGACACTTGTGCGTAAGGACCTGCCGAGGAGACAGGGAAAGGGAGGGGTGCGTGTATTTTTCCCAACTTCCCTGGTTTGAGTGCTGTGTAACGAATAAAGGCCTAAACTGTGAATGATGTTGCAGATTTCTTTGTATGGAATCCATCTTCCTAACCTATAATTTTTTTTATCACTGGTGTGCTCTGTTTCAGCGTATGTGTAATACCCCTGTCACACTGGACATTCTAATGTTATTAAATTCGAATGACATTCAGTGCAACGAATGCCATTCGACCCATGATGGTGCTACACAGGAAAAATTATTCATTCGGTCATGATATCAATGGCGGTCATAGTAAAACAAATTGGAGAGAAAAGCAGAACAAGCATTGTGTAGAATGTGTGAAAAGTCAATCTATTTAACATAAATATGGGGCGTCGCTCCACTGAAATAACACATATATAAAACTTCTAATTCCAGAATCGCTGGCCACTATAAGCCAAAACAAAGCTTAGCCAGCTTAGTAGCCATAGCCGATAAATTGCAGATGAACAATATGACTGGCATGGCAGCACTGAACGACGATGCTCAGTTGCAGTAGGTCAAGCGGTTAGTTGATGTGTGCTTTCCATGGCGAACAACGCATAATAGTCAGCAAGAGACTCGAGCATCCAATAGATGCAGATGCCATTCCAGACGCCAAAAAACACATGTGCAGAGGTGCCCGATTGTTTACAGTATGGCCTACTAGTAAAGCGACGGCCGCCGCAAGCCACTGAGGTGCAGAGTAAAAACATTTCGTGACAGCCTGCCGTGCAGCTTTTCTCGAGTTAAAATTACAGATTCCTTAAACCACGCGAAATCAATTGCCTGTTTACACGAGTGCTTCTGAAATTACAAACGCTCAACGTCATATTTTGCCTTGTCTCTGGGGTGGAGAGTATACATTCGCTTCAAAGGCAAAGCCGAATGAGTTTCTCGAACTCATTCGATTCTAATGCCATCAAATATAGCTGTGTAGCAGCCGAATAATATCATTTGATGCTAATAATATTCGATTGGAATGACATTAAAACGTCCAGTGTGACAGGGGTATAAAACGAGGCGCGGATTGCTGTGTACATATTGTAATCGAAGTTTCCTTCAGTTTCACTATTTGACTTTATTATCAAAATACTCACCTCTCGTAAAACGCGCTCGCGATATTATATTGACACGTGTACTTGTCTTTATCCGGCGACACGTTTCACCGCCTAACAAATGTTATGGCACAGCGCAGGATTCACTTGCATGTGTGGGAAGTTTCTGGAATGTTATCGATAGTTCCATCCACTGTCTGTGACCGAAACTTGTGTAATCTGATTGCATGTGTGCGCGACACGAATAATGCAGAACTTTGTGGAAGGTGCGCGGGTCCCAGCGATTAGTCTGGAACATTCGGCGATTGATCTATAAAAGCCGACGCGCTTGACCCGCTGATCAGATTTTCGACGATCGCCGACCGTGTTCGCCGCTATTGTTGTGCTTTAAGTGTAGCCTGTTTTTGTGGGCACAGGTTCGCCCAATAAAAGTTAGTTTTGTCTTTCACAGTATCGCTACTGTGTTTTTCAACGTCATCACCACGTGACAATATACCCAAGCCGTGGAAGTAATAGTACTTCACATAAAGATGGGGCCCGCCCATTGTCCGTATGTAGGCACTCTAATTGATAACTGTACCTTCTGAATTTGGCCATGTTGCGGCGACGTCAAGTGCTCGATTCAAGGCGACTGGCTTAAACGAGGTAACTTCCGAGCGTCGTTCATTCGATTGAAAGGCCGCTTACTGCAGTTGTTGCCTTCCTCCCAGCTATATCTGTTTAGAAGGCGCCAGTGGGCCATGTTAACTATTTACTTCATTCCACTCCACGTGCTTATCTGTGCGTTATCACAGCCACGTGCCATTTCACAGCTGCAGTGCGCCAGGATCCCAGCTCAAGTATCATTCCTGCTGGCGACCCAGAATCCATTGCAAACCAGAATAAAGAAGGAAAAAAACGGAAGGCGGCGGCTACAATAAATTCTATGCTTTGATTTCGAACTCGTAGCTGCGAACTTGCATGATCAAGAGCCTTTGAACGAAAATCGTTAACTAGTCACCGCACAAATGAACGCAACGCACCAGCCCCCGTCATTCTATAGCAGCCTGAATTATTCCCGACCTTTCGAGGCTCCATTTACGAACACAGGGAAGGGCACCTAGGCTTTATCAGAACCTGCTGGCGTTCAACAAGTGACCCGACGACAAGCAGCTCAAGAATGTGTCCTTCGCTCTGCATCCCTCCGCAAGAACCCGGTAGGAAAGCCAAGAAGTCACCATCATAATGCTGGATGTACTCAAGCTCCAGTTGCCTTCCACATGGATTAACCCCCTTCAAAAAGAACGGTCATGATACGCTCCAATAGTACATTCCATGAAGAAACGAAATTAAATTAAGTATTGGGGTTTTACTTTGAAAAATGATAAGAGTTCCTTCACCGCCCCATTCATGGCCGATCCCCCAGAGTGGGTTGCGCCATTTCACTAGGGAACAAGAACAAAAAGGTTCCAAAACTACGACCTGATTATGAGCCACGCCATAGTGGGGCACCCCGGGAACTTTGACCAAGTGGGGTTCTTTAACGTGCACCTAAATCTATGTACACAAGTGTTTTCGCATTTCGCCCCCATCGAAATGCGGCCGCCGTGGCCAGGATTCGATCCGACGACCTCGTGCTTAGCAGCCAAACTCCATAGCCACTAAGCGACCGCGGCGGGTAAGAACCGAAGTTCTGGGAACTGTTTCGTAATAGGTGTAGTGTAAAATGTTATCTAATAATGCAACTAAGTCTACATTTGTTGTATTTTCTTCCCATCAGTGAAACATGCCATCCGTCCCACCCGTCACTTTTCGTCCTAACTGCCTTCCTCCAAGTTAATGTACAGGGTCGTTCATAATATGTGCGAACGCGGCGAAGCGTGGCCGCGCTCCGCGGAGCGTCAGCGCATCCGGAGCGGTCGCGCATCGAAACAATGTGGCGCAGGCGCACAGGAGTCTGCAGGCGGTGCTTCGTGTCGTCTGCTACAGCGCGGAAGCGCACCGTACTTGCTTTGCTGGGAAGCGCACCTAAATGTGTGCTGGCAGCGCCCAGAGGCGCCGAGATGGCATTGTCGCATTTTACTGACTGCAGCGCGTTGTTGGTTCCGCATACGGCAACTCAGCAGCATGTGTTCGCAGTGGAGCATTCTGGGTTAAATGCAGGTGTTTCAAATTTCTCAGCTCTAATCTGGATTGGTTTATACTGTTAAATGCCCAAAAGTGACTCAGGATATCGTAGATGTCGACGTAGTAAAAGGATCTAGATCATTCCGACCGCCAGCGATTCTTACCATGCGCGGATATAGCGCAATTAAATTTCCATCTTTCCTTCCGCCTCACAGACACCTTCGTAGACTTCCTTCCGCAACCACTCACAGACTCACAGACTTTTCAGTCTGTGAGTGGTGGTGCTGGCTAACTCTCCCAGGGTTCTACTAGGACACATAAATACCCAAGAAAGTGGATGGGAAAACGGCGCCGCGGTAGCTCAATTGGTAGAGCATCGCACGCGAAATGCGAAGGTTGTGGGTTTGGTTCCCACCTGCGGCAAGTTGTTTTTTCATCGACTATAATTTGCATTAATTTATCGTTTCTTTATTTCATTTATTAAGCACAGGTAATTTCCCCTATGTTGTCCTTGGTGTCAGTGTTTGTTGGCCTTCTTATGATAAGCTCCTCGACCGTCACGCCGCTTTTATTACTGAGGCAGTATAATAAATAAGTAATAAATGAAAAAAGTGACATCACTACTTTTAAAACTGACAGCTTGACGTTTGTCAGCCGATGAACATAAAGAATGGGCTGTGGATCGTGCTTCATCCAAGATCATCAAGAATCATCCAAGAAATCATCCAAGAATCATGCACTAGTACAGAGCAGTCACTTAGCTTGGCACTTATTTGCAGCAGCTTATCAGCCGCGCCAGCGGATGAGATTGCCGTGCCCAAGCTAACTCCCTCTGCCAGTTGATACCCTTCCATAGGACTGAACAACGCGCTGCAGTCAGTAAAATGCGACAATGCCATCTCGGCGCCTCTGGGCGCTGCCAGCACACATTTAGGTGCGCTTCCCAGCAAAGCAAGCATGGTGCGCCTCCGCGCTGTAGCAGACGACACGAAGCACCGCCTGCAGACTCCTGTGCGCCTGCGCCACATTGTTTCGATGCGCGACCGCTCCGGATGCGCTGACGCTCCGCGGAGCGCGGCCACGCTTCGCCGCGTTCGCACATATTTTGAACGACCCTGTACATGTTTTTTTTTTGTATTCTACTTGATTGTAACTTGAAATATCACAATCATACTGCTAGCATAAAAGATGAAATAGTTTAGGTATACTCGTCTTAATTAAAACGCGACCTTATTTCACACGTACCACATTACTCGCACTTTACCACTCTTTTGTCCACTCTCACATTACATATGGCGTAACATGTGGGAGAAACGCCTATAATGCTCATATTGAGTCTCTGCAGACAGTTCAAAACCGAGCCATAAGGATAATTACTTGTAGTCCACACTTTTCTAATGCCAATTCCCTACTACACGAAAACAAAATATTTACTATTCATGGACTCACTAAATACAATCTAGGTATTTTTTCTACAGATATGCGGATATTGAGCTACCATCGATCCCATTTTCACCATCTAACCTGATAATTTATAGTACCAGCAGATATGCGTTGAGTAACAATTTTCTTTTACTAAGTATCTGCACTAACTATGGTAAACAGACCATAGAATCCACTTTCATATCAATATGAAACACTCTTCCTTTCATAGTGAAAAACGCGAGACATTTATCACAATTTAAAAGAACTTAAAATGCTTTTTTGACAGATTAAGGAGGTTTACTGTATTCGGTTTTTGTTCGCTTTTTTGCTGTTTTTCTTTTTTTTCTTTTGTTACAAACAAACTGTTCGTATTTTCCTCCCACGCAATATTTCCTGCTACCACGAGATATGCTAAACGTTGGCGTTATTTGTAATCAATTGTGTATTTTGTTCTGCAACTGTTCTTTTGTTGTTGCTTGTGTACTACCTTACTAAATGCGACTGTTGCTTTGCGATGTTAGCTATCATAAGTTCTTGCACAGAAGGTCCCAATACAGTCTTTGACTATGAGACCTCCTTGTGTATACTGAATAGTTGTAATATGACCCTGATCCTGATATGATCCTGGTTACGGCGGTATCTTGAAGAAAACTGCAATAGGTGGTGGGTATGGGTTACATGTGGATTCCATATACTCTCTGTTGTTCGCGGCCTGGTTTGCATAAGATCGGGCAGTGGCGTGAGCCCGTTGCCTTCCGCCACGGGAGTGGTGGCCTTACTATACTCTACTGTGGGAGCGAGGGTGTGGTGGGGAGCATGTGATAGACAGAGGCTGGCTTCAGAGGTAACTGCGGCATGCCTCCTGAGAGTCTGAAAGGCCGATGAGCGCGTCTTGATTTGGGACTTATAACATATGGGTTGCAATAAAGTTTTGGCCTTCTAGGTGAATAAGGATAGACATTTCATGAAATTACACAATGAATGGGACGGAAGTAAATAAAATCTTACGCATCGCCGTGAGCTGTAAAACATTTATTTAACCATGCACTTATATAGATTTCAGCATGTGCATTGGATCGTCATTTTTTTTAGTTGTTCGAAATCTCTGGAACATTTACGCTGGAATATATTGCTGCGCAATATATGCTGAGAGTGTCGCTAGTACCAGTTATATATTTCCTTTAGAATAAGCGGCTAAATGCTTATGAGATTTATGCTGGACCCAGTCAGGTCCCGCGAAACGTCGTTGCCGATTAATCTGGACAGCTCGAAAAAGAAAGAAAATATAGAGAAAAAAACGGGAGGATCAACTCCCGCGGCCAAATAAGGACGAATGAGAAACCAACTGCGCGTTCCTGACACGCTCTCCTTAGAGTTGACGCGGGCATCGGATTTGCGGAGGGGGTCACGCTGCGCATACAAATTTTGCGTCCCATCTCTTGCTGAGAAAGCCGCGCGGATAAAATGACAGGCGCCAGGACCCTTCACTTCGCCACTTTCGGACGAACTCCAGATTTTTTTTTTTGTCTCTCCAATGCAATCACGAAAGCTTTTCCTTTTCATTTGTTCGTTGTATACATTGCAGTGCGGATGTCGGTTTCAGCAAATGTTTTGTCTTGCCGTCAACAAATTTCCTGTTTCGCCTATTCGCGTTGTTCCTGTGAAGATGCAACGCATCGGCTGCCCGTATGTTGGCATTCGCGTCGTCTGCTCACGATGTGGCTGGAAATCATCCGCGACTTCAACAGCAACAGACGGCTAAAAACCGTATAGTAACGTTCGTGCGAAGAGCAAACGAAATCAAGCCTCGGGAACATAAAAAGCAACGCAAAAGAGATAAATTGGACTGCGACCAATCGCAGGACCGTTATTTGTATTGCTTGTTTCTACTCCAGATATTCCGGGTGCTGTGCTTTTGCAATGTTATGCTCGACTTCAGATTGTTCAAGCCTGTTCGGACCTGCCTTTAGCGTTGCATTAACGGGTTCCGCTTGATTCTGGTCTCGTCCTGATTGAACTGAAGAAGCGTAAATCATTGTGTACAATAACGGGCAGTATGCTCTAGTGTGTTGTTGACACAGCCATGGCTTCCGGCACCACTTCCCTTTGGCGTATATAGGAAAAAAATTAAAAGAGAAAACTTATTAGAAGTGCTCTCGGCACACTTTCCTGCTCCTTGTGGCGTACGCAATGATGTATGATATGTTAAAGTTGTGCGACGAGGCGGCCTTGTAATTGGTATTCAAAGCGTGTGCGGGGCCAACGGGGATGACATTGAGGAAGATGTAAGCCGCTGACTAAATTTGTCTTGCGGGTCTCTGGATGTCAAACGGCGATAAACAAACGAGCAATGGAAAGAGAGATTTTATCGTGTTAAGTATTGCATCCCGTTATGCGTTGACGATGAGTTGCTCTTGTTCTTTCTTTTTTTTTTGTTCGGCATTCTGTCATCACCCAATGACGTCGTATTGCTTACAAAGCATGGAGGCTCTGAAGGAATATCCTGCAAAGTGCTAGGACAGGATGCCAAAGTGTCTCGTAGAGCTGTCTCCTCAATGGTTCATTTGTAAAACTGTCCACGCACGGTGATTCGGAAAGCCTGCGTCTCGCGCCGCCCTCAAGAAAATGAGACAACAAGAGACTTTGTCATATAATGCAACGCCTGCAAACCTCCAATTTGGGAGAAGCCTCATTGATCAACCATTTGCAGCGCGCTTACAAGCATGCCATATTGTATGAGAACCATCAAAAAAGATTAAAATGTAAGTGTTGCACCAAGAACACAGACGAAGGGTAGCATTCAGGTTTCGACAGCTGATAAGGGCTACCTGCGTAGTTTTCGAGAACCCCGCATGCTTTAGTATCTTCGCTGAGTGAGTGTTCAACGCATCTTTTAGATATCTTTCGTCATGCGAGCGAAATATACCGGAATTATGCTGTCGGAAGGCTCAATGAGAAAGATGATTCGCATTTGAAAATAGCGTCACATTTGATGTAAATATTTCACCGCGCGTTATGATATAGCGACACAGAAATGAAAAGCTCTTCTGGGCCACATAACGCAACGTAGTCGGGGCCGCATAATAATTATGAATGGGGAAATGCGCACTTCTAATGTTTATTTACACGAGAAAGCGCTGTATTTTTCGGAAATTTATTCGCCAGATTCCCCTAGCCATCATGATTCGTTCAGATATTCAGAGGATGGGTTATCTTGATAAGCCTATGGGTCATGTGTAAGCGAGGCGACTAACGCATATATGCTCATCAGGGAAGAGTTGGACGTAACAAGCTTCTTCACTGTCAATTGCATGTGGAACCAGCATCATAAGGTGACTAGAACAAAAGATATGTTTTAACGCGAAGGACTGAGATTGGTTGAAAAGCGTTGTTTTGTCATTATGATGTATACCTGATGCTTCAAAGGTGCTCTGCAATGTTGCACCCAATGCCAAGAAGCTGGTACTTTAGTTGAATGGAACTTTTGTTCATGTTGATCATTTACGGCACTGGCTGACTTTGAAACGAGAAAGCTAATTGCAAGACGTTCATTTATCCTTTTGCAACGGCGTTTGAGCGTAGATGGAACGACATGAGCAAACAAGTCATAAAAAGTAGAAGGAGTAACGCGAATTTGAGAAAGGAGTTCGGATGATCTGCGCTAAAATGGTCCTTCCAGATTGGGACTATGTAACTGATCCCCCCAAAAAGCAATACAATGACAGCAATAGCAAGAAAGAATATTGCGACACATGATAGGAAAGAGCCTGAAGCGTGGACAAAACCTTATTTAAAATCCCAGTCTAGAAAGGTCTAGTCACAGAATAAATCTTTCGACTTGGCTAGCTGTGCTTGAGAATAATGGAGTGTATGAAAAGCTTAAAAAGAGAATTTGGGGGAAATCCTTAGGGACGGATGTCTAGAGAAGGCATCGGGGTGTTTTTCTAAAGCCATCAAGCTCTTTTGAAAGAAAGAAACAAGCGCAGCGAGAGTGGGGCTTTTGTAGAAGAGTTCTTAGGTAAGCCAGGCATACTTTGCCACTAATAACGTGAGCTTCAATATGCGTAATGAAGAAACATTCAATATTTAACGTTGTTGTTACTCTTTTGCAAGCAGTTGTTTCACCGCCAAGCTCGGAGGCAGTCAGATTTCATTTCACCCAAAGTTCTTAAAGATCTTGTGTATCGCGCCCAATTCTCGATATTTAGAATTGCATTTCCACCCTCAATCGAGACAATGTCGGAATTGATAGGGCTTTATAGAACTCGCATGGTCTTTGTGGTGGTGTTCTCATCAGAAGCCCTTTTGCACACATCATATCGAAGAATGGAAGAACGAATGAGTACGATCCCAATATTTTAAAACGTCACCTCAACTGCAGGCACCGTGCAGTCGTACTATCTGATGTGGGCGTCCCATTGTATAGTAGGAAGGGACCTACATTGCTAAGTAAGCCTGGTCAAGGAGTTCTGCAGCTTGTTGATTAAGAAAAAAACCGTTATTTTCATAAATCAGTGGCAGGGATGTTTCATATTCCACAAGATTATTTTTCAATAGCAATACTGTTATGGGAGTGTATATTCTCTTCCTGCCAAGGCAGGAAGAGATTATACACTAATGCTGTGTTTAGTAAAAATGAACACAAATGCTGTGTTTAGTAGAAATATCCGGGAGGGAGACAGAAATCAAATATAGAGACTTTTCCAAGTGGCATGCCTAGCATGCGTCTCCAGATGGGTATAATGATGCATTCAACGATATAACGACTGTAGAACACATATACACGACATATACCAAACACATCACAGCACTCAGCAAAGTAAAGTATATCTAGGGAAGTCTCTCTGAGGAAGTATAAGAATGCCTTCCTCGCACGAGATGCGCCCGCAAAGTTCGTCCGAGATCCAAGTACGTGCAATAGTACACCGGGTCATTTTATTTGAGGTATATTCCATCCCGACAGTCGGGCTGTTCTTTGTAACGCAAAATATTCTTAAAACGCAGACTAAAGAGACAATGTCCTGTCGTTCGCTATACGCATGAAGCAGCGGTGATTTGGTCCGTTAATTTGAAACGGAAATCATTTAGTATTTGTGACATGTGACCGAATGCGGCGAGAACATGCCTTATTGCGTCCCTTAGGTCCATGTGTCATCTTAACTTTGCACACTGGATCGTATAATGGGTAATAGCTTCATACTGCTGGTCGTAGTTGGTCCTGTCAGCAAAACAAGACACAAAAGCTGATCGCCGTCGTAAAGAAAGTTATTGGTAGTTACATTGTGCACTCGTGTTCTCAACCAGAATCACTCGGTGCATGTTTCACAGTGCCAGGCTACTCCTCAGTGAGAAAACAGCCGCTGCAGAGTGACGCTATTCTGCATACTGCAGTCTTCAGATTCCAAAGCGTTGATGTGTTTGATAAGCTGGTCAGTCGCTTGTGACGAATTAGGGGATAACACAGCAGCACGTGGGTTTGTAAAAGTCACCCTATAGGACAATGACTGGTTTAAGATTATATCAAAGCTTCTAGCAGAGCAGCTAGCTCCGTGGCATTGGTACATGCCTGTGTCTAAGCTTCAAGGAAATGGTGACACCTGTTGATGGAATCCCCATAGCAATAGCAGATGATTCAGACGTCGGAGTCGTTAGTGTAGATATAACAATGTTGCTCATAGCGGGACGACATGTGCTGTAGCGTCGAATAATTTTTCGCTTACGTCTGTGTTTTGAGAGTGATATAACTTCCGAGTGCACTATTAATGACGCCCTTTCAAAAACGCATGTTTTAATGTTGCCAGCCAAGTGTTCTCCATCGATCATGAAGTAGTTTTCTCGGTTTTGTGTTTATAATCTGTTTCACAACGAAGCAGTACATTCATATTCTGAATATTATTCTCAGAAATGACGTCTTTCTCAACATTATTACACTTACATGAAGTAGCTTGCTGGGCATACTGCCAGTCTAGCCTTACCAATCTGTAGTTACTGATTCTTTCTTGCTATCTCCCCTCTCTGAGGTAAATTGTACCACTGTGGGAGGCGCTGGGTACCCCTTCTCTTCGTTCGCAACACTTGCTGCCTATGGGAGGTTCTGAGAAGACGAGTGGTCGTGTGATTTCCTAAAGGCCGGTATGGAGGGTCGGCGGCTCGGCGGCAGCTTCGATTAAGACGAATGCAGTGCTTCTCTGGACCGGTCCCTTTGGTGTGGATCCGTGCTATCCTTGAATGGCAGAGTCCCGCAGATGCTGACTCTTCCTCTATGCAGGCACAATGCAGCCTAGCACGTAACCAGTTGGCAGACGACACGTATTGGGACCGGAAGCTACCGTGCCTTGTCTTCGATTAACCAACGTTGTGGCGAAAATGTGGAAAAGAGCTTTCTAATTAAGTGCGTCTACTTGAGTATTGAAATGTCAGTTACCTTCCCCAGTCAAAGAATGCTTGCTCATATAAATAATGTTCTTACTTCTTGAGCCTACGTGTGCGTCGTTGAGCTACACGTATTTTCTCTATTGCACCAAGTGCTGCCCGCATATACTACTAGCCGAAATATTTCATGCGCATTTCTGGGATCGGCTCAATAAAGCTAATTTCTGATTGGTTGATTGATTGATTGATCGATTCATTCATTCATTCATTCATTCATTCATTCATTCATTCATTCATTCATTCATTCATTCTGGGATACTTATTTGGCATAGCCAGGAGTGGCCACCCCGTACTGTGGAGCGTTCAAAAGTCTGCGACATTCGTGAATCGCATACAATTCAAAATATTTCTTAATGCCACCTTCATCGCTTTTTTTATGTCTGAGACAGCTGAGATAATTGGTCAGCAAAGGTTCGCACAAACTGTGTGGACTGTCCAGCGGCACAAATGTGCTACTGCAGTTATTCTCATCGTAGATAACCAGCTGATCCTTCTGTAATACCTGCGCCACACGAGCACTGTTTAACTGTTATCTGGTCGATGGTCATTTAAATACTCTAAGGGTATTAATTCGGGACAGTTGCGTCACCACTGCATAGCAATCTAGACGGCAGTGCATCAATAATCCGTAACCGAGCGGGTCGCGTCACAAGCGACGATTCTGCATTGCCTAATGTGAGGCGCCATAATGATTAGTTTAAATGCAGAAAAAAGCGTTTTTTAATTCATTTAGTGATTTTGTTTGTCAGTTGGAATTAATGTTGTACATTCCTTTAAGCTATCGGCACGTGCACAGTATTATTCGTACAAAGTCTCGCCATTTTTGTCATTGTTTTTCTTTTATTATTATTATTGAGCGCCACGACAATCTTAGCGGTGTTGGCTGCAGTGTTTCTGTCATGACGTGAGACTGACGCTTCATGTTTCTGCGAGGAAACTAACAATTCTGGCAAGATACATAGTTTCTCCCTGTTTTTCTTCAAACGGGATGTGTGTTGCTCGTTACGGTATATAGTAGATACGCCGAGTTCACGAAGAGGTCTGTGTTGGCCATTCGAAGGCCTTCGTGAATCTGATAGAATTCCGTGCAACCCCGTCGGCTGGACAGACTGGTCAGCCGACAGCCTTTAAACTGTCTATGTACCAGCCTCCGTATTGTCATTCAGCTGATGGAAAATCAGATTGAAGGCTTTTGAAATTCACGCGTGACACCGCTTTTGCTTTTAGAGCGCCTTCGAATGATCGTAAAGCACTTGCAGCTGCTTTTTAATACAATTTCACAAGCCGAGCTAGATAATGCCGAGAAAGTACTGCTGATAGCTCTCTAAACGCCCTAGATTCAATAAGTATAGACAGTGCTTTCTTGAAATTTTATTAATTATGCATGCAACTGCGCAGATTTCTCCGTATTCAGAAGCTGCCAATCTCGACATTCGATTAGTGAGGTTGTCACTACCGTTGTTTACACTGCTATAATTTCTGCTGCAGATAAAAAAAGAACACCCCGTGTATAATATACAGTTTTTATGCTACATGGATCCTACCAAAAAAAGCATATATATATATATATATATATATATATATATATATATATTTATTTATATTACTGAAGGCATAGGTGGAGGAGGACAGAATGCTAAATGCGCGAATTGATCAGCTCGCTTTTCTTCCAACGTGCTTTTCTTGCAACATACGTTTAGCGCAAAAAAAAAATATGCGTAAGAGAGAAAAGCGCTAGCGCTTGGTCCTGTGACAATTGTTCTCACCAAAATTTTTTTTCGTGCTATAAACAATGTCGCAACTAAAGCAACACCATCAACTAGCTCAAATTTCATCTTTAGACTTCCAGCTGCTAAATGGGCGGGGCCTTAACAAAAAAAAAATAAAAGCGCTCAGCCCCCCAATCTCTCTCACGCCCTTGTCTCTACTATCCTAGAAGACTAAGTCCGAGGCTTAACGTTAATTATTCAAGATGCTTCTCGCCCAACAAGAAGTTACGCTACCTCATTTTTTGCGTAAAGTTGTCTCTCGGAAACACAGCATGTGCGAAAGTGGGTAGCGCTCTCTGATATCGAAGCTAATATTGCAATAGTAGAGCGCGAAATATATGAAACGATCCTTGTCCGCGCGTGGCCTTGTTACAATGCAGCCACTACATCTTTTCTGTTTCCTTTTCGTTTCATGACGTCTGTCGTTAAGTAAGTTCATTGTGCGTGATAGGATCGTCTCTGTGTCGCCTGTCATTCTGTCGTCTGTGAGTAGCAGATAAACTTGCCGGTCAGTAAAAGATAGAGAATAACGTTTAATATTGGCTCCAAATGTCCGGGCCTTGACTTCTTAGCCTTCCTCTTTTTATGGAGAATTTAGTGAATGCATTCCACCAAGGGCTTCAACAGATGTGGTTCTGAACTCCGTCGTGATGCGATACACTCTTACGAGGAATATGATTGGAGGGGTGCTTTGAGTTACTCGGCATTCCCAAAAAGTCAACATGCTACTGTAGTATACGCGGCACTCATAAATGCGTGAAAGAGTCACGTCACTTCTGTGTCATTCATCGGGTGTGACCGAAACGTCTGTGGAACATCACTTGGCGTAATATCAGGACGCGCCGAGGAGCTACATTAAGTATAGGAAAAGCTGCTGAAACAAAAATGGAGATTAGGGCGTTTGATTGATCTAAATTTAGCTGGGGCATATGATCACGTATTTACTCCTGGCATCAGGAGTTTGCGAAGCAGGCAAAACGAAAAGGTCATTTTCTCGGCAAGCCATAATGCGAATTTGCGAATAAAAAATGCCCCGCGAGGTATCTAAACCGTAAACCAAACTGTGATATTCAGCGTCAGGCGCCGTGCTATCCAGGAAATTATTGAGTATCGAGAAACAATGGTTGCCATAAATTTTGACCAAAGCTGTATGTGAGTGCATTCGTGTGAATGTGTTTGTGTGTACGTGTCTATGTGTATATACAAAGCAAGATAGTAGAGGGATGTGGTGTTTATGGTGATGAAATTGCGAGTGTGTGTACGTTTAGTCGTGTCTGTGGGCATGTGTGCGTGTATGGGTGGCTGGGTAGGTGCATGCGCACGTACGGGCGTGAACGTTTGCCTCAATATGTCGCAATAATAAACAGACCATATGCAGTCCACAATAATAATTTCAATCTTTTAGCTATCTTTAGGCCTTTCTTGGAGTTGCGAACAGAATTAGAGGGCACTTACCAAGATGAATGCGTAAGGAAGCATGCAAACAACGTCGCTGCAAATGAATACGGTGTACTCTAGCTGTCCACAGCACCGAAGTTAAGACCGACCTAAAGCCTACATGACCAGACCTGCACACCCTTGCGAGTGTTTTGGAGGAAACGAAACAAATGCAGAAATAACGACGTCGCGGAAGCGAAAAACAAATGTCAATGGGGAAGACAAACGTCATAGTGCAAGGTACATGATACTACAAGAGCAACGCTTCGTTTTCTTTTTTCGCCATTTTGTCCTGTTTTTTTTTCGCTCACCGAATACAGAAACGGCGCTTCCGGGCCCACTGCCCTAAGCTGTTCGTGTAATGCTGGTCACTCTCTGCGGCTTAGCGAGCAGACGATGCTAAAGCCCCTCCCACAAAGTATACAACAGGGCAGAAACGAAATGCAGCCGCGTCTGCCAAGAGAAAAGGGAACGAAGAACCGCAGCAACGCTTACTTTCAGAGTTGGAAACACCCACAGGAATGCGCAGAAAGCACTAGATAACAATGGAAGCAATTCGACGACATCAAAGGAAACAAGTTACTGCACGTGTGCGAGGGGGAAGGTGGTACTCGGTGGCGTTGTTGAACGAATGGGACGCCACTGTCGGGCACGGTCGCTACCGCCTTGCTCGCTGATCCGCGGGGCTTTGTTTCCAGTGGGGACGAACAGGGCAATTTGTATGCACGATCTAACGGCGCTGCCTGAGAATCAAGGCTTCCCCAGCCCGGTGTTGGGGTGTGTCGGAAACTCGAGCCTGACTTCTCATTCGTCTTCATTTGGCTCATGGTTAAGGCTCAACCCCTCTCTCTGCGTGTATTTTCCATAGCAATAGCCGCTGGGCCGACTTCCTCGTGCTTTTGCGGCAAGGTCCGTAGCCGAGAACTGTCATGCGCCTATCATGCCACAATAATCACGTCAGGGACAATAGTTGTAGAGTATGCGTACAGGTATAATGGGGCGCCAGTTTATACTCATGCATAGCCAAAATATTGTGCGCTTTTACTCAGCGGTGCACTAACGGAACATTTTTGAGTAAACCCTGATACAAGAGCTATGTCGTAACTTTGACAAATCACGTTGCACCTTTACTAGAAGTTGCAATGTGTAAATATGACACTGTCGCCTCTTTCGATGCACAAAATATCAAAAGCATACATCTTCAATCAGAGCTGCCAGACTAAGGGTGTAGCCATGTATACCGTTTGAGGTTACTGTTCAATGAGAGCGGCCATGGTGTTTTCATTAGAACTGTAGCAGTGTTGTCGTGAATAATATAATGACTGTTCTCATTATAGAGGCAGCGTTATATAAGCGTACTGCAAATGATGTAGTATCATGTCGTGCCTCTTTTAAGAGATTTACCAGTTTTATTAATCTCAAATATATCTGGCATCTAGATAATACTACTCCATGAGCTGCATTGCTCCACTATTAGGAACTTATTTGCATATTAACTTGATATACATATATGACTATTTAACAAATTTTCACCAATATTTCTTGACTAATTGCTTCGGAGTGTATGTTTCGGTTAACGAATTTATGACGAAGCCGTTCACCAAAAATTTTCAGTTGGAACAAGCTTTGTTGATGTCACACGTTTCCAAATCCGCATTCCCAGAACGAGTGATTAAATGCTTTGGCGTTCTAATAAATTTTGTGCTTCAGTTTAAAGTAAGGCATCCTGTTAAAAAGCAAGCGGAAGTTGAACGGTGTCGAACCGGAAAGAATATCGCTTCAGCACCGGTTTATCTTAAACGCCGCTCCGGCTTCATGCCGGACAGAAACGAAACATAAGCGGTTCGCATGACTCAACTAATTCTCGAAAACGCCCGATTCAGTGCTCTTTATTCTGCCTCATAGAGACATGGCGCACTGCCATATCAACTTGTCCGCACGGAGCATGCGCAAGTCTTGAGAGCAGGAGGGAGAAATAGGCTCCTTGAACGAGGAAGACCGCGATAAATACATGTTTTTACGCACATATCAACTATTGATAGTTACCCTTTCTATGGCCACAGCCGGTATTACCCATAAAGACAGCCGTTTTAGCCAGTGGCGTCGATAGAGTGTGCGGCACGCAACTTGGAGCCTCTCGTTTCCTTGTTGCACTTCGTTCCCAACTTTTCTTTTATCGTCATCTATGCTGAGTATACGGTCAAAACCCCAGCAAATGCTCTTTTTCAGACGCATAAGCGTGCTAACACCGGCATTTGTAGAAGTATGGTCTCTTGGTCAAATCCAAACTCTGATGTTTGTGTCTTCGTACATAGCACATTCAACTTGGCGGTATAAGAATTGCACACATAAGGAAAACGGTCATTCTAGGGAACACACAAAAAAGCACATGACATAAATAACTCATTTGTACGCCCAATATAGCTCATGCATGGGCAGGGCAAACGACTAGGCTTGTAAAAAAGCCCAGGATGCGAAGCATACTAGCCTTTATTTTAACGCGACAGCGTTAAGGAGCTCGTGTCGCAGAACAGCCGGTGTCGTCGGTGTCGGCTCAGGCGTGCGGCGCTTGCTCAGGCGCACATTTCCTTGTCGCGCCGAACGCTGCGTTGCTCGACGCTCACCGCGTCCGATGCGGGGCGCGTAGTCGCTGCGCCGTAGCAAAGCCACCTAGAAACAGTCTCTGTAGCACGCCGCAACCTTCGCTTCTCATTCCAGCGAGCAGCTCTGTCTCCAGGAGGCATCTCACCTCGTGGGTGTCTAGCAGAGGCAAGCGCAGCTGCTTATACCGCCGCGACGCCGCGAGCGACGGCGCGAGTTGGAGCCCCGTTTCTCCTCTGTCGTGACGTCACGGTGTCACGTGGTCAGCCTTGAAGGCGACGCCGCGAGCGACGGCGCGAGTTGGAGCCCCGTTTCTCCTCTGTCGTGACGTCACGGTGTCACGTGGTATTGAAGGCGTCACCGCCGAGCCTGAGGAGCTGGGTTGAGCTCTAGTAATATGCTTCGCATAAAAGAACGGCGCACTTTCAAGAGAGCGTCGCTTACGCTCCGCTCGGCTTACATTTCACGAGGGCCGAAGGTTATCGAGGGCCGATGGCATAAAATGCGTTCATTTCGCCTATGAAGCGTGCTTCCCACAGAAGCCAGCGACACGCTCTCAGCTTGGCTCTAAAATGACAGAGGAACGAAGTAGCCGCACCCTCAAGCTCCGTTTAGCCGGCTGCGTAGCGGGACGGGTGCAGCTTTCAACGTCCCGCTGCCGGTATGACCATTGTGCGCACGCGCAGTTGCGTTCCCGCCAGTGTTCCGTTCAGGGGCTGTGTTCAAATTTGATAGGTCTAGCGTGTCCGCTGTTCCGGTAAGCGTTCAAGTTTTCGTCTCCACTCATCCGGGAGAACGCCCAGTCCACTCGCATTTACCGGAATGCCAGACACGCTAAAACTATGTACTGCTAGGACAGACCAGCCTTAGCGGAGTGGACCAGTAACGCGCTCATAAAACTGCATGTTTATTTCGTTGTTGACAGGAGTTCCGCAAGGGTATTCATGCGGTAAAGACCAGCGTGCTAGTGCGTGCTCGATATGAATTATAAATCCACAAAACGTGTACAGGAACCAAGAATTTGCTTTCAAACGTAATAATTGATCAGTATAACATAAATGGTACCTAGCTTATGTCTCACGGAATATTCCCGCTTATATGCGCTGTTCTTTTAGTCGATACTTCGCAAAAATTTTTTTTTCAGATCATGTTTACCCAGCTCCATGTTGGAGGCCGTGTAGCAATTTCGACGGTTTCGTAGTGACGTAGCTGCAAACGCAGACTTAGTATACTGCGTATAGAACAAAATAAAGGCTGTATGAAGCAGGAGAAACTGGGAAGGCGCCGCCTTGTTGCTATCCCTCACTCTTGTGACCCTAAAAATCTTCAAAGTATGCTGTAAAAACAAAGATTTACACGTACCCGCCATGGTTGCTCAGTGGCTATGGTGTTGGGCTGCTGAGCACGAGGCCGCGGGATCGAATCCCGGCCATGGCGAAGGCATTTCGATGGATGAGAAATGCGAAAACATCCGTGTACTTAGATTTAGGCGCACGTTAAAGATCCCCAAGTGGTCGAAATTTCCAGAGTCCACCACTACGGGGTGCCTCATAATCAGAAAGTGGTTTTGGCACGTAAAACCCCATAATTTAAGATTTACAGGTAACACATATGTAGTGACAGTGCGTAAAATTCATTCCGGTATGTATCTGAATATTATCCAATGGCTATTTATGAAATTTCGATGCAAGATGTATCGAACGTGAAAATATACGTTTGCAGTAGTGTCAACTAGACGGCGCCACCCCACTGAGGGAGGCTGCATTTATTATCAAATAAACATATCTACCCATTTGTCGGTTTAGACTCTGCTGGTCTCTTCGAAGCCTCGGGTCCGGAAGGCGACTGGAAGTTTTGTGGCGCGAAAGTGGAGAGATCTCATATAACGTAGTACAAGGTTCCCAATAATTGTTCAGAAAGTTTAGTGCTGGGAATTTTTCGTTTGATTAAAAAAGAAGTAAAATATTAGGCAAAATGCGAAAAAGAGCTTGGTGGGACAACCCCATCCTCACTTCGCTCATAGCATCCCTCCATTCATCCATCCAGGCTCGGGTACGTGTTGACCATAGAGTCTCTCGGGCACCCAAGGGTCGCAGGGGAGTACAAGAACAAGGAGACCAGTGTAGCAGATTTCTAGAACACTGCAAAGTGCCAGACAACCTGGGGCACCTCCTATTGCACTGCAAGAACACCCAAGCAAGCATCACAGCGACACAACTAGTAGCAGCAGACGCAGACCCAAACCTTCTCGCTGAAACGTGTGAGGCTCCGATTTCCAAGCCGCAGCTGGACGATCAGTGCGAACTCGTCGCCCGGGCCTGGAGCGCGATCCAAGCCAGAGGGTTCCTGGAATAAGGGACGCTCCCACCTCGACTGACAAGTCACTGCTTCAAATAAAGGTTTCGTTCACTAATTCAGTCTAAAACAACACTGTTCGTACCGTGCTTGCGCATCGAGCACGCGTCGCACATGTTTATTCTCGTCGTCTTTCGCAGCCGCTATCAACACGCCGGCTGAGACGACACTACGTAGATAGCACAAGGCCTGTTTAGTCCAATCCATGACGTAACGCTACTTCGCCCGAAACTTCAATTGGCAGGACTGGCATGATCAAAGCGGTGGCGTCACAATCACCATTACCTACTCGGGAGCATCCCCATTAGGTTTTATGGCAGTAGGGCCACCTAAGATGACGTCATTGATCCAAGTGAAAAGGCCTTGCGCGATCGAGGTGGTGTTGGCTGAGAACGCCGACCCTAACGTCCCCGCGTTGAGGCGTCGGTGAACGTTACAGTGTACTTACTGCCTCTAGAAGAAATGCTTGGCGAAAAAGGGGCAACTACAATGGCACTGCCATATTACTACCCCTAAGTTTTCTTTTTCTAAAAATAGTCAAAGTGATAAGAAAAAGCGAGTTTACTTATGGCCAGTGTTTAAAGTTATAAGTTATTTCCCTATATTTTTGAAAAGCACCCGGAGGATATTTATGAAGCTTTGATGCAAGCTTTACGGCACATGAAAGCGTAAGTTTGTGGCAGCCGGAACCAGATGGCGCCACCACACTGAGAGAGGCTCGGCTGCGTGTTAACTGCGCGTCTCGTTTAAATGGCGTTTCGTCGTCTGCCTCTGCGCGACTGCGCAGAGTATCAACACGGCGGCGCTCTTGCGCTTACCAGTTTGAATGCACGGTAACTATGGGCAGCTTCTCCTCTAGAGCTAGTTATAATAACTCTGTAGCTGTAAAGAAGCTTGTGTGAGGTCATCAGCGGTCATCTTCCATTTGTCGTCTCGGACTCGCCCGAGATGCTGCGTACTCGACGCTCATTGACTGAAAGCACTGCTTCGGGCAGAGTGTCAGGTACAGATAATTGGACACTCACCAGGAACAGCCTCCCACGACCGCGCTGGAAGGCAGCATCAACAGGCGATGCATTGCAGTGAGGCTGTGGGCTGCAAAACAAACTTTTTGTACATACTAAGGGTGTGCGAAGTCACTTATTAGTCCCCAATAATGATTATGGATATGATTATTTATTGGCATCTACTTTGAAACGGGGCGGTGACATCTAATCACCAAGCCCGACTGAGTTAATCAGGCATGACATACATCACTTTTATTTTAGCATATTTTTATACCTTTGCTTTATCTTCTTTCTCTTCCTCAAACCTTCTCTACCTACCTTGTGCCTATGCCTGCAACGGATCCGGTTGTAGCAAGCTCTACCCTGCCTTTTTTTTGCGCCAATACTCTAAACTTCTCTCGCTAAACTTATCTCGACTACTGACCGGTTGATGCTTCCAAGCACTTTAAATCTAAGCGTTCGTGGCTAGCCTACGTTACCTACAGGTCCCATTAGTTGAGTCCTTCCGCATTACATTGAGATGTGCTGAGTGATCTGCGGACTTTTGCAGCCACATGCGCATGCGTGATCTTGTTGCGAGTACTTCTTCCGGTGTGTTTTTGTTCTTGGGCAACCAGCTCGAGCCTAAAATACCAAGGCACAACCTTTGTGCTTTCGTACAGACCTAATATTAATATTATATATATTATTATTTATTATCGTACAGAGGCCACAACATCATTAGGTTGCACCTTCTCACATGTGGCGTCAGCGGGTGGACTCAGGCATGCCGCGCGCTCACTCGATAAGTGAAGGCAAATTGAAGCTGTCGGCCGACTTGCTGTGCTCGAGTGTTTTTTTTTCTTTTTTTTTAATGTGAGTCTGCAGGTTTGTGCAGCAATATATACGGCATGCTCTGAAACGTTATTTCCTTCCAAATCGAGCGGAGTTGCCATCGTCACCATTACTCATCAGTCATCAGTGTGTACACGTGCGACATTGGTATTGGTTTCTCGTCACTGCTTTCCGGTGTCGCAGTGTGCTCATAACGATTTGCCTGGCCCTTTCTTTCACGATTAACCGCAACATTTGCCCTCCAGGTACTGCGTCCGCGCCTTCATGCTGTGTATGGCGTCCTAGCGCCTACAGCGTGTTCTCTAGTCCTCTCCGTCGGTTACAGACATTCCGAGTGTGTCGCTTCTCAGCACGTTCAGCATGCCACAAAGGTCATTCGATGCCATTCACAAAAAGCTAGGTTTTCACTGCGGTGCGTTAATGCGTGCATTGCTTTGGTGGTATCGCCACGAAATGCACTCTGCAACGTCTGCTACAAGGACGGACAAAATTAGTAGGCAAAACAACGTTAGGTATGGTCTTGTGCTGCAGAGCTGACTTTGCCAAGATAATTTTAGTTAAACGGTATTACTCCCACCATTACGCAGTTGGCCCGCATGTTAGTCGGCTTAGTCTTCACCCTTTTAGTCTTGACTGCTCCCATGTGCAGTGAGCTCATTACGCGGGCTGCATTGGACCACGGATAAGAATTAATGCTATTTCGTAACAAACACAGGCGACGAGTTTTCAATTCGCTGTATTCTGTAAGCGTATCATACGTACCTAAAGGCCAAAGAAGAAACCTCAGGAGTTTAGATTTGCTGGCACATGAAGGAATCAGCAGCTAGAGTGCTAAACGCACAAGAAAAAGAAAAGAAAGAGGGCAGACGTGCAAAGGCGCTCGAAAATATTCGCAGGATTTCCTGCGCATTCTTTTCTTTGTATAGTGTAATATCTCTGTTCTTACGCGGATAACGTAACTTTTTCCATGTTGATTCTGACTATCTGAAAATAACCTTAGGGTAACCTAAACAAGCAACATTTTTGCATTATGAAAAGTGCTCCCTACGTATATTTGCAAGAAATTAGTTTAAAGAACGTTTGACGATTACGTAAACGTTGCTCGAGATAGAGCACTTGTCACTGAAGTATTGGTATCTTTTATCTCAGAAAAAGATTTATACATGCAACGCCAAGTCACCAGAGCTATGAGCGAAATGTACAATTTGTATGCGTTTAAACTGCCGCTTATTCGGCGCCAAGCTTTGCGAATGATCCCTGCGATCGCGCTTCATTTCCATAGCTGAGTGGACCCTCTTTTACTCGCTGAGCACGATGCCTATGACTGAGTCCTGAAAATCCTGGCCGCAACGGCTGTGTGTATGTGAAAACAAAGGAATTTTTCCGGAGTACAAGAAATATATTCTTGCATTTTACATCTCAGAGCCACCATATATTAATAGGTGTGCCTTAGTGGAGGACTCAGGACTAAACTTTTCCGCGCGAGGCTGATTCATCATCATCATCATCATCATCATCATCATCATCAGCCTAGTTACGCCCACTGCAGGGCAAAGGCCTCTCCCATACTTCTACAACTACCCCGGTCATGTACTAATTGTGGCCATGTTGTCCCTGCAAACGTCTTAATGTCATCCGCCCACCTAACTTTCTGCCGCCCCCTGCTACGCTTCCCTTCCCTTGGAATCCAGTCCGCAACCCTTAATGACAATCGGTTATCTTCCCTCCTCATTACATGTCCGGCCCATGCCCATTTCTTTTTCTTGATTTCAACTAAGATGTCATTTACCCGCGTTTGTTGCCTCACCCAATCTGCTCTTTTCTTATCCCTTAACATTACACCGATCATTCTTCTTTCCATAGCTCGTTGCGTCGTCCTCAATTTCAGCAGAACCCTTTTCGTAAGCCTCCAGGTTTCTGCCCCATATGTGAATACTGGTAACACGCAGCTGTTATACACTTTCCTTTTGAGGGATAGTGGCAACCTGCTGTTCATGATTTGATAATGCCGGCCAAACGCACCCCAGCCCATTCTTCTTCTTCTGGTTATTTCAGTCTCATGATCCGGATCCGTGGTCACTACCTGCCCTAAGTAGATGTATTCCCTTACCACTTCCAGTGCCTCGCTACCTATCGTAAACTGCTGTTCTCTTCCGAGACTGTTAAACATTACTTTAGTTTTCTGCAGATTAATTTTCAGACCCACCCTTCTGCTTTGCCTCTCCAGGTCAGTGAGCATGCATTGCAATTGGTCTCCTGAGTTACTAAGCAAGGCAATATCCTCAGCGAATCGCAAGTTGCTAAGCTATTCTCCATCAACTTTTATGCCCCATTCTTCCCACTCCAGGTCTCTGAATACCTCTTGTAAACATGCGGTGAACAGCATTGGAGAGATCGTATCTCCCTGTCTGACGCCTTTCTTTATTGGGATTTTGTTGCTTTCTTTGTGAAGGACTACGGTGGCTGTCGAGCCGCTATAGATATCTTCCCAGTATTTTTACATATGGCTCATCTACACCCTGATTCCGTAATGCCTCCATGACTGCTGCGGTTTCAACTGAATCAAACGCTTTCTCGTAATCAATGAAAGCTAAATATAAGTGTTGGTTATATTCTGCACATTTTTCTATCACCTGATTGATAGTGTGAATATGGTCTATTGTTGAGTAGCCTTTACGGAATCCTGCCTGGTCCTTTGGTTGACAGAAGTCTAAGGTGTTCCTGATTCTATTTGCGATTGCCTTAGTAAATACTTTGTAGGCAACAGGCAGTAAGCTGATCAGTCTATAATTTTTCAAGTCTTTGGCGTCCCCTTTCTTATGGATTTGGATTATGTTAGCGTTCTTCCAAGATTCCGGTACGCTCGAGGTTATGAGGCATTGCGTATACAGGGTGACCAGTTTCTCTAGAACAATCTGACCACCCATCCTTCAACAAATCTGCTGTTACCTGATCCTCCCCAGCTGCCTTCCCCCTTTGCATAGCTCCTATGGCTTTCTTTACTTCTTCTGGCGTTACCTGCGGGATTTCGCATTCCTCTAGGCTATTCTCTCTTCCACGATCGTCGTGGGTGCCACTGGTACTATATAAATCTCTGTAGAACTCCTCAGCCACTTGAACTATCTCATCCATATTAGTAACGATATTGCCGGCTTTGCCTCTCAACGCACACATCTGATTCTTGCCTATTCCTAGTTTCTTCACTGTTTTTAGGCTTCCCCCATTCCTGAGAGCCTGTTCAATTCTATCCATATTATAGTTCCTGATGTCCGCTGTCTTACGCTTGTTGATTAAATTAGAAAGTTCTGCCACTTCTATTCTAGCTATAGGGTTAGAGGCTTTCATACATTGGCGTTTCTTGATCACATCTTTTGTCTCCAGCGATAACTTACTGGTTTCCTGTCTAACGGCGTTACCACCGACTTCTATTGCGCACTCCTTAATGATGCCCATGAGATTGTCGTTCATTGCTTCAACACTAAGGTCCTCTTCCTGAGTTAAAGCCGAATACCTGTTCTGTAGCTTGATCCGGAATTCCTCTAGTTGGCTTCTTGTGTACCAGTTTCTTCCGTTCCCTCCTCAAGTCTAGGCTAACTCGAGTTCTTACCATCCCATGGTCACTGCAGCGTACCTTGCCGAGCGCGTCTACATCTTGTATGATGCCAGGGTTCGCGCAGAGTATGAAGTCGATATCATTTCTAGTCTCACCATTCGGGCTCCTCCACGCCCACTTTCGACTAACCCGCTTGCGGAAAATGGTATTCATTATCCGCATATTATTCTGTTCTGCAAACTCTACTAATAACTCTCCTCTGCTATTCCTAGAGCCTATGCCATATTCCCCCACTGACTTGTCTCCAGCCTGCTTCTTGCCTACCCTGGCATTGAAGTCGCCCATCAGTATAGTGTATTTTCTTTTGACTTTACCCATCGCCGATTCCACGTCTTCATAAAAGCTTTCGACTTCCTGGTCATCATGACTGCATGTAGGGGCATAGACTTGTACCACCTTCAATTTGCACCTCTTATTAAGTTTCCCAACAAGACCTGCCACCCTCTCGTTAATGCTATAGAATTCCTGTATGTTTTTTCTTATTAATCAGGAATCCGACTCCTAGTTCTCGTCTCTCTGCTAAGCCCCGGTAGCACAGTACGTGCCCGCTTTTTAGCGCTGTATATGCTTCTTTTGTCCTCCTAACCTCACTGAGCCCTATTATATCCCATTTACTACCCTCTAATTCCTCCAATAACACTGCTAGACTCGCCTCACTAGATAACGTTCTAACGTTAAACGTTGCCAGGTTCAGATTCCAATGGCGGCCTGTCCTGAGCCAGGTATTCTTAGCACCCTCTGCAGCGTCACAGATCTGACCGCCGCCGTGGTCAGTTGCTTCGCGGCTGCTGGGGACTGAGGGCCGGGGTTTGATTGTTGTATTCATATGGGAGGTTGTGGCCAAGTACTGCACCAGGGTGGCCAATCCTGCTCTGGTGAGAGAGTGCGTTACCGGTTCTGGTCGCCGGGATCAGGCCGCACTCCAGGCCTGTTTGTGCAATTTTCTCAACACACGGTTTTTTTTGTATTTTTCGGTGGAGAATTGCGCGGCACCGGGATTTGAACCACGGTCCTCTTGCACGGGAGACGGATACTCTACCGTCCCCGCAGTAGTTAAAGGCTGATTAGCGTACACCTAATTGTAGATATACTCGAGCTTTTTCGCCCCCATGAAAATGCCGTCGCTGCGGAAGGGGTCGGATTAGTGACCGAAAGCTTAGCATCACAATGCCATAGCCACGGGGTTAGCTCAATATATGGTTATGTGAAAGATGCAATAAATGTGTAACCTTTGTTGTCCTCTAATGCTCGCATTTATAAGACTAGCACTATAGAAAAAATGCAGAAAATAATCGGAGAGGGTCGTGCTACATGAGAACGCAGTCAGAGCAGGAGTCGACACATGAAAATTAACCTATTCGAGGCTGAGTGCAGCAGAAACAAAGGCGAGTACCTCGGCTGACGTCACCGGAGTAGCATTCACAGAGCCGCCATCGGTCCCGCTCGAGGCTAATGCAACTCCGCTGCCTTCCGTTTAACAGTCGTCAAGTTGACGTACACGTGACGTACACGTAGCTTTCTTTGGCTCTTCTCCACCCTTCTGGGTTTTTGCGTCGGTTGCCGTTGAATACCTGCTTAGGACACTACGCAGATGCCATAGATTTCACTCAGACCCAAATAAATAAATGAATAAATAAGTAAATAAATAAATACGCTTAAACTGCTTAGGTTTAGTCACCTGAGCGGTTTGGTTTTCGTGCTAACTTATCAACCGAATTAGCACACTGATGAAATTAACTGACAGCATAAAGCAGTTTATCGGCAGTGGGCTATGGGTGGTGGCGGTATTTGTTGATTTAAGTAAAGCTTTTGACACTATTAACCACTCCGTTTTGTATGATAAACTTGAATCATATGGAATTCGTGGACCTGCTTTAGCTCTTTTGCAAAGCTACTTTACTAAGAGGACCCAGGTTGTTAGATTTGGAAGCCTCTTATCCTCTTCAATAACAGCCAACCAAGGCGTTGCACATGGACCAATTTTGGATCTTTTGTTATTCCTCATTTACATTAATGAGTTAAAATCATCACCTAACTGTTGTTAGTGCATCCTCTATGCTGCTGATACAACGATATTCACTAGTGATAATGGCATTAACAGTCTACTAAGAAAGTTAAACGCCGATGTCACGAATCTTGTTTCTTGGTGTAAAAATAACTTGTCAAACGTAAACCCTGTTAAAACAAAGTTTATGTTGTTTCACTCATCCCAATATGCCTACGACAACCCCTGTACTATATGTACATGGATAACTATGTCATTACCCATCTAATTTTATTACTTTCCTTGGTGTTACATTCGACCCCTATCTTAAGTATAACATTCACGTAAACTCTGGCACTAAGAAGGCTGCTTTTGGGATCCGCGTGCTCATTCGAACAAGACACTGTTTTTGGCAACATATTCTAAGATCACTTTACTAGGCTTTCATTGACAGTCACCTTACTTACCGCATTTCATCATGGGGCAACACAAATCTCGCGCACTTGAAATCCCTCATTCACCTTCAGAACCGGGCGGTCCGAATAATTACCCACAGTTCATACACCGCACCCGCAGCGCCCATTTTTCGCATCCTTGAAATTCTACCCTTAACCAGCGCACTTCAACTCAAACTAGATCTTATATTGTATAGACGTAGAAACAGCGACATTCCTACAGAGTTACTTCCCCCAACGCAACATTTCAATACAGACAACAGGCGGTTTTCTGAAAATCATAATCTCTTGCTTCCTAAAGTCAACACTAACTACGGCAGTTTCGTTTTGAAATTCCCTGCCATCAAATGTTAGGTCACGCTCTTCACTACACTGTTTCCGGCGGCTTCTAAAACAGTTCTTGCCAACAACATACCTTACCTGATTATTATACAAGTGCATATACGTTTATATATGTATGCATACGTATGTATATGTGTATGTATGTTTGCGTGCGTGTATACATTCATTACTGTGTAGCCACGTTTGATTGTTTTTCTCGTTTTATGTTCATAGAATATTAGCCGTTTGTAAATTAGTTTTGTTGCATTGTTGGATCGCGCACTGTTGTTACATAATCATTCAATTACTGTAATGTTCGTACCTTCATGTGTATTTCAATATAGTGTAGTGAAGAGGAATGCCTGGCGCCGCAGCCACATCGCCAGTCGCCCCGGAGACACGAGCTCGAGATTGCCTGAGCTGCTCTGGTTCAGACACGCTGCCTGCTGCTCTCTTGTGCTGTATTCATATTAGATTCTGGTGGAGGTGCTACGGTTTTCCGCAACCTGGAATTACGCACCCGAACTCTGCCATCCGTCAAGCCTGACGACCCCAGCCCGACATCCCCACCGGTTACTCCAGCCATCGTATCTGCCGGTGCCCAGCGTCAGCGGGATCCTGATATCTTCAGCGGCACCGATGAGAAAGACGTTGAAGATTGGCTGGAATCGTATGAACGCACCAGCAATACCAACAAATGGGACGATCCCCTAAAACTCGGCAACGCGATCTTCTACTTATCGCGCATCGCCATGCTGTGGTTCAAAGACCACGAAGCCGATCTCCGCACGTGGGCTAGCTTCAAAACCGGCATCGCAGAAGTTTTCGGCCGCCCTGACGTGCGCGAACTTCGCGCAGAACAACGCCTGCGAAGCCGATCCCAGCAAACTGATGAAACGTTCACCAGCTACATAGAGGACATCGTCGACCTCTGCTGGCGGGTCAACCCGACGATGGCGGAGGCGGACAAGATACGTCACATCATGAAGGGTATTTCCGACGATGCCTTTCATATGCTACTCTCCAAAAACTAAGGCACTGTCTCTCAAGTCATTGAGCTTTGCCAGAGTTTCCACGAGCTCTGCAGACAGCGCCTTCTCACGTGGCGCCCCCCTGACCCCGATGAAACCTTCGCGAGCGTGACCGCGGCTCCTGAGATGGACTCCCTGCTTGGCCAGATAAAAGGGTTCGTCCGCGCTGAGGTCGCTCGTCAGCTTTCCCTGCTGCCCTCAGCCATGCCACCACCTTCGCCTTTGCCGGCCAAGTTTCGCCAGGTCATCCAGGAGCAAGTGTGCGCAGCTCTCCTTTCTTACCGCGAGACTCCGCCTGTGCCAACTCCCGTTGCTTTTCCTAAGGTGACTGCACCTCTCAGCTATGCCGAGGCTCTCGCGCGGCCACCACCTACGACCTTTGCGCCATCTCCAATGGTCGTGCCACTGCGTCCAGCTCCTCACTTCGTTCAGCCACGGTACAGCTGTGGACAATGGCGCACTCCTGACAACCGGCCAATATGTTTTGCGTGTGGTGTACCTGGCCACGTTGCACGATTTTGTCGTCACCCCCCAACGTCCTACCGCCGTAGCTTCGACGCCGCACCATACGTTTCCCCACACACGTCATTCTCCGCGTCTCAGAACCCCGGCCAGATGTCTTCCTACTCGGACCACTGCCTTCTTGTTGACCGCCGTTCGCCATCGCCTCACTAACCAACCTAAAACGGCCTTTGTAATACCAGATGGCCCTCAGTGCCAACGGCGCAAGGTTCCTGATCAGCATGTGTCTGGTCCACTCCAACCAATGCCATGTGCTGCCAGGCCCTTCGATCACATTGGCGTTAACCTGTATGGACCCCTTCGGAGCACGGCTTCCGGGAACTGCCGGATAGTCGTCGCCATCGACCATTTGACGCGATACGCAGAAACAGTCGCTCTGCCTGCTGCCACCGCTCGCGATATAGCATCCTTCCACCAGATAAACGTTATTCTCCGTCAAGGTGCGCCTCGCGAACTTTTAAGTGATAGAGGACGCGTCTTCCTCTCCGAAGTAGTAAACGCACTCCTTGCTGAATGTCGCATCATTCATCGCACCACCACCTCCTACCATCCTCAAACTAATGGTCTGATGGAAAGATTTAACCACACGCTTGGCGACATGCTCTCCAAGTACGTTGCCTCTGATCACACTGATTGGGACCTCATTTTTCCATTCATCACGTTCGCCTACAACACTGCACCACAGGCGACAACAAACTTTTCCCCATTCTTGCTCTTGTATGGCCGCGAACCTTCGACTACCCTCGACACCATTCTTCCGTACAAACCCGACTCATCCGAATGTACGCCCCTCTCTGAAGCTGCCCGCCGCGCAGAGGAATGCCATCAACTCACCCGTTCCTTTACAGCAGTCGACCAATGGAAACAAAACTCTAGACTTGACGATGATCACCCGCATTCTGACTTTCTTCCGGACTCCCTTGTGTGGCTTTGGGTTCCCGCCGTTCCTGCTGGACTCTCATCCAAGCTTGTCTCCAGATATCAAGGACCCTACCGTGTTATAGCGAAGACATCGCCTGTGAACAATATTGTCGAGCCTGTCACGCCACCTACGGACCAATGCTGTCGCAGTCGTGAAACCGTCTACGTAGAACGCCTCAAGTCGTATTACAACCCCATGACTCTATGTTCACCATGCGTCGCCAGGATGGCTCGTTTCCCTGCGGGGTGGGGGGCGCAATTACAGTGAAGAGGAATGCCCGGCTCCGTAGCCACATCGCCAGTGGCCCCGAACACGCGAGCTCGAGATTTCCTGAGCAGCTCTGGTTGAGACACGCTGCCTGCTGCTTTCTTGTGCTGTACTCATATTAGAATAGAATTATTCTTGCCCATGTTTTTGTTATCTTCAACTACCAGATGTTTTATTAATGACTTCTAATATGTTGACTGTATTTTCATATTTTCACGCTGTTTCAAGCTGTATTTTCATGTTGCTAATCCTTTATTATATATATTATACATGTTGTCACAGGAGGTCCCCCTGACAGTTTTTAGTTTGGAACCTTCTTTCGTATTACATTTGCTTTGTAATTGTAATGTCTAATAATAATAAAATTGATTGCTTGATTGAAAAGGATTCTAGAGTTTGTTTTTCGAACCCTTGCCCATTTGTAGTCTAACCCATACTACGGTCCTTTCTGTTGCGCTTACCATGTTTTCCATCGCTCATAGCGGAATTTTAGTTCCCTCTTAAGTTTCTTTGTTAAATTGCAGGTTTCTGCCCCATATGTTAGTACCGTCACAATGCGATTGCAGTACGCACTACTTTTCAACGATAGGGCTAAGCTGCCAGTCATAATTTGGTATGCCTGCCACATGGACTCCAACTCGTTATCATTCGAGAAAATATCCCCCTCTTGCTCAAGGTCCCTGTAAATAATTGACTTAGATGAGCGTACTCTAGGGCGAAATTCTAGGGTCTGACTGCTAATCACGAATCAGTATCGCCCCGGGCTTATTAAGCTCTGCCGGAGTTTAGGTAGCATTCTGAGTTGCACTGCTTGCGTGACCGCTGTGCGCAAACCTGTCAGCGTTCGTGCTGGACAACTTTGTGCAAAACACACGACGTGCACACACTGGTTTGAGTGGAGAGGACGTTAAGCCTGGAGGTGATTTTATGTAATATTTTCTTCGGGCGATGAAGAGCGCCGATAGTTTCTTCGGTTTCCTCTCTCAGTGTGACCTCTGCAACGCTGCTGGCGATGCTCCTTACACCGCGCCATTTTGCTGAGGTGTTTTCCGCGCAACGCTAAACCTTGCTAACGCTGTCAATGCTTCGCCTTGTCACGAACGCGGCCGCTTCATCAAAACGCGCATGCGCTTTTATTCGATTGACAATGGTGGCACGAACGCGTCAATTTTTCAGTCAGGCGAACAGGTCAGTGTGTCTTCCTAACATGGTTGTCGCCGAACCGCCCATATACCAAAGTATTTAGTATTGTTGATTTCTTATGATGTTTCCTTGTTATATGCGATATCTGTAAAAGAGTCAATGCCTAATGCGCCTTGCCCTATTATCACCGCTTTCGGGCACGGCTTCTTTAATGGTAATAAGAACGTATAGAGGGACCTGGCGTGTTTAGCCTGAACACTTGTCGAGGTTTTATGGCCCGAGACTCGGTTGTACACTGTATAAAATTCTGGTCTTGAAAATTATGCAGAAACCATCGATAACGAATGTTAGAGAATAGGCCCGAACGAACATGTGTCAGTGCATATTTGTATCTATCTATTTTTGCAACCAGCCATTTTCCCACCTACCTGGATCACTGGGTAGTTAGTTAGTGGCCGAACGGGTAGTGCATCAGGCTGCTGGGCTGTGGTGACCGGGCTGAGAACCAACCATCGGGACAACTTGGGTCCCTTAATTTGCGGCAGTGTGTACAGTCGTACCGCCCTCCAACAAAGATGCTTGACTGGGATGTATTTAGGAAATGAAGAGAGCAGAGAATCGAAGATGAGGGAAATGAGTTGACCTTAGAACAGTGGACTAATCAGCTTAAAAGTAACGTTAAGGCGTCCAGTAAAGACCTTAAGACAAATATTGACACGGAGCACGTGGATTGTCGCCTGGCGCATTTGTTAGAAGCGAAGCAGTCGATACTAGCGAGATGGAAGGGTCAGAGAATGAACAGAAGGTTTAGAAAGCGTATAGCAGTGGTTAATCAGGAAATTTAAGACCATTGACGGGTACTGTGCAAGCAGCAATGGGATGAAATATGTGATTCGATTGATGGTCGCATTAAGAGGGAATGCGCCTGGAGTTTGCTAAAACATTTACTAGATGAGATAAACACTAAATCTAATCGGAGGACTGTGATAGGTAAGCTGGTCCATCAGGCGTGTCGAGACTCCACGTAGCAGGAGCTGCTCAAGGATTTGGCTAAGAGATACCTTCCGTTAGAGACCTGGCACGATACACCTGACGTGATTTGGGAATGCAGTGGGGACAAAAATGCAGCTATGGATGAGGAATTTACTGAAAGTGATATAAGGATGGCGCTGCATCGGCATCAGGGCCAGATGGCGTTACGAATAATATGTTACGGAATTTAGACGACGGGTCAATTGAGTTCTTTACGCGGGAGATCAATTGCGGGTGGAAGGAAGGCTCTTTACCGGAAGAGTGGAAACTTGCAACTACTCTTCTGATACCCAAACCGAGGAAGGCCATAGGGCTTGAAAACCTCAGACCCATTTCCCTGACATTGTGTTTGGGGAAAGTCGCTGAGCACGTCATTTTAGATAGGCTAACGCGTTATGTTGAGGGCAATGGGGTCTTAACGTACTCGATGATAGGATTTCGGCCCGGCCTCTCGACTCAGGATGCTATGATCAGGATTAAGCATCAGCTCCTTGAACGGCGGACAAGGGATACTGAGGCACTAATTGGACTTGATGCGGAAACAGCTTTCGATAAAATCCGACATTCTTTCATTCTACGGGTGATATCGGACTTGAATATGGGGCAGCGGCTTTTCCGTTTTGTCAAGGCTTTCCTTATGGATAGAAGGACATGTCTCAGGTTTGGGGAGATAAAGTCGGAAGTCTTTAAATTGGGTTGCTGTGGTACTCCGCAGGGATCCGTATTCTCGCCAATGTTATTCAATCTGGCAATGTCGAAGTTGGCCAATACACTGGACACTTGCCAGGATATTAGCTATTATATCTACGCGGATGACATTACTATATGGAATGTCGGTGGCAGTGATGGAGAGCTTGAGGCTAGGCTGCAGAAGGTGGTAATGATTACGGGGAAGTATCTGGGTCTCATGGGGTTCAAGTGCTCCACTAAAGAGTCGGAGTTGTTGAGCTTCAAATCTAAGAAGCTAGGTCGTAGGCCAAAGGGTTGGGTACCGTAAGTTGAGCCTTGCATTAGAACTCATACTAGGGAAGGGTCGGTGATACCCAAAGTTGAATCAATCAGGGTCCTGGGTTTTGTACTTGAAGCAAACGGATCGAACATTAGAACCATTCAGCGTATTACCAAGAAAACGGAGGAGGCCATAAGACTTATAAGAAGGATCTCTGATAGGCATAGGAGTTTAGGAGAAGAAGGTACGATGCGCTTAGTTCACGCATTTATTATGCGTCATTTCTCGTATGTGGCAGCTATGCTAAAATGAAATAGGAGGGAGAAAAATAAATTGGAAACAAGAATCAGAAAAGCCACCAAGGCTTCGCTTGTTCTGCCTATGACTTCGTCAAATGATATGTTCTTACGACTGGGTTTTCGTAATATTTAGATGAAATTGCCGAGGCTCAGCGTACTGCACAGAGGAGCTAGGTACTAGGTACTAGGTTGCTAGGTGCACCAGCGGGTAGGTATATGTTAGAGTCAATTGAAGAATTGGTGGCTGTGTCGCACAATAGGTCGCCCCTACACGACTTGAACGTGAACCTTAGGGCAAATATCTTGGTTCGTCCGTTTCCGCGGAATGTGCACCCCGTGCACAATGTAGGGAGGCGGGTCCCGAGAGCTAGGGCTTTGTTGCGACAGGCAAAGAATCAGGTGAAGAAGTGCGTTTGTTGACGCCGCATGAATTAATTGTAAAAATGCTTATTCGGTGGTGGTGGTAGATGGCAGAGGGAGCGTTAGAAATGCCGCTGCCATTTATACCGAAATAGCCGGACAGGTGGCTATTGCTCTAGCATTAATTGATTCCAGAAGAGTTTTGGTGTTTAGTGACTCGCGATTTGCGATTAAAGCCTTCTCGAGAGGACTTGTTGCGCAACCGGCTAGCAGACTGCTACAGGATAGGGATATCACTTCGCATACAGTTACTTGGTCCCCGGCGCACATGGGGACAGTGGAGGAAGCCCCGCGTAACCTCAACGAGGTGGCGCACAGGGAGGCACGAGGATTAGTGTGCCGTGTACTCCCTGAAGGGGCTGGATCTCCCGCTCCTGAGTACAGGGACCAACTGTTAACATACAACGAAATCACGTAGCTCTATTACTTAGGGCGCGGGGCATTCGCCCTGCCACATTCTAAAATAAATAGGCCACAGGTGGTTACATTAAGGCTCCTGTAGACAGGAACGTACCCTAACCCGGTCATCATGAATAAAATTGTTCCGGACTGCGTGGTTCAGTCTATTATTGTGAGTGTAGGGGTTTTCTCGGTTTAAGACACATGCTTTGGCACTGCTTGGCGTTGGACGGTGATGGTTATTGAGGTGAACAGTGGTGGCACCGGATGCTGCACAGTGAAGTGCTGGCGAACCAACTCAGGGCTGTCCAGAGGGCCCGTGTGACGGCAGAGGAGCTCGGCCTCTCTGTACCTTCACATCTTCCATAATACATCCTTAACACTACCACCAGTCATGGCGCTCTTTGGCCAAACCTGGCCCTTGCGCCACAAAACAACATACATCATCATCATCATCATCCTCTCTGTACCGACGTGGGAGCGGCCGGCATCAGTCCCAGACTGATCCCTCAGGACCTAAATAAAGTTCTTCATACCATAGCATACGCTCTCACTCGCGTTGATCGCCAGTGACTATTCTAATGAGTTTTCGCTTTCTCTAAACTCACCTGAAAGGTTAGTTAGGAGTGCATAGCACGTCCATTTTCTGAGAACGTTTGGCCATTCTGGCGCCCGTATGCCTAACGAGACGCGTCCAAATAGCAACAGCAAGATGGTTGCTCATGGACCCTTTTGGTTTGGATACGTTTGGCACGAGGCACCCAGAAAGCACTCTGTTTTATAATGTTTTCTTTACGTTTCCGTTTCCGTAAGGTAAATTAAAAGACTTGAACGGACACACACCGTATTTTACCGCAATGGTGCTTAAGTTTAACGTACGTAAGGCGACAAACGCTATTCTAGAACTGGGTAACAGCTGCCAGAAATTTATTGCTATTGCAAAGACAATTGTCGGCTAAGGTATTCGTGCAGCACGATATAAACCTTCGCTTGTGGCTCCCGCTTAATGTAGTGCTCTTAAAGCGCTAGTTCCAGAGTTTTTGCAAATTAACTCAAAAAGTCATCATATACAGCACGAACTTTCAGCAAAGCGATTAGCTTTTAACTAAGCTTGATCATTGAACTGTGCTTTGCTTGAAATGCCGCTATTGTTGCAAATTACGCAATACTTGGCTGTATCAGACTCATCCAAAGAAGCTTAAAATATTCTCCTATCCCTTCTGTACACCTTATAGAAAATGGGAAAGCGATAAGGATTACAATTACGTTTTATGCGTTGCATATTGCAATCACTCAGTTCAGCCCTTGGGCGCGGCCAGGCAGCCACCATTTAACCACGTGACGTGATGTCACGACAGCCGGCGGAAAAGCTGGGCCCCAACTCACATGGTCGCGCGGCCGCAGCCACCACCTGACTCCCGCTCCTGCCGCTAGGGGCGCTGCACTGGTGCGTGACGTCACGGAGGAAAAGCTGGGCCCCAACTGGTGCGGTCGTGCGCGGCCGCATATTGCGCGGCCACGCAATATGCAATGCATTCATGGCTTAACCAAGCTAAGCCTGGCCATTTTTTAAAATATAAAATCGATCACAGTGTCCAATGATTAATGGACGAACGTTATTTAGCCATTACTAAAATGCAAAATGCAATGCATTTATTGGCATTGCACAAATACAGTAAATATGATGAACAGGCATGGCTATTTAAGTACGTCCTCAGCACACTTTTTTATTTTCACTAAGGATTACTTTTCTAATTTTTCGTCGTTCATCTTCCCTCGTCTTTACTACAGTCGACGCCAGCGCGGACACTGAAAACGTGCTCAAGTGCTCCCATTAAAGTCAAGGATGGTGATGTAACGTACAAGAATGTGATAGGAAGGATAGGTGGGCCACTTGGTATTGCATTCTTGTAAGAAAGTTAGAGCGTAGCAAAAGACGAAAGACGAAGAAGGTGAAACACAACACAAGCGCTTTACTCGCAAGTACTTTTTACTGCACGTACGGAAAAAATATGTATTCAGATACGCTGGGCATAGAAAGAAGAGCTAAACACAAGCAAACATCAAATACACATCTTTAATAATTATCAGTGAAGTTTATTTTTCTATGATGCAGTAGCAAATGCGGTTGGCTTACGCAAAGAGCGGCATTTTTCGGTGATAATATATATCTCCAAGATTTCCTGCGTCATCTTTTCAAATTGCCGGAACAGACGGACTTTGCTTTTGAGCCAGAGGTTACGATGACATCATCAGAAATACAATGCACTATGAGAGAACAGTGCAATATATAATCAGTTTAGTTGTTCTCGGAGGCGTTCGGCGTCAGAGATCGTCGACATGACGACCAATGCCAAACAAAGGAATAAATCATGTAAATCTTCGTTTTAATACTTGCTCTGAAAGGAACCTAAGGGCAACACAACGAGTGATGAAGAGGAAAGGGACAGCGGCATCATTATGCAACTTCCAGACGACAGTAGGAATTCTCGAACAAAGAAAATATTGCTGAATTCTTGTTCATTTGGGGTTGGAGTTGAGTTGAGCAAGTCCTACATTGCTTATTATCGCGAAACAAATAGCAGCAAAATGTCCCATCTGAGCGCAGCATGCCTTGACATACTAATATGCGACATACGTAACTACCCATCAGCCAACAGTATGTTCGAAATTGCTTATAGGAGAGTATTAGTCATGTATTAGAGACAGCTGTATGGATGCCAATAGAAGGGAAGTTCAGTTGATTTAGATGGATGTATAGGTGCAGAAATACAATGCTGTCGCCTTAACGAAGTCTTCATGAAGGTGACAGTGGCTATCATTACAATCGGAGGCCTACAGTAGACTTCATCCTCTGGTCAAGCTTTGTCTCAATGCGGTAATCCATCACCGGTAAGATGAGATTGTGTCATGGTAGGTAATACAGGTACTGAAGGTCAGTAGCACAAAGGAGGCTTCGAAACAAAGTTCTCGGGGTGACCTTCCAAATAGGAACCAGGAACACCAACGTACCGCAAGAAGGCCAAAGCCTAAGCACATGGTTCAGAACATAAGGTGAGCATCTTTCCTGTCTTGTGTGAATTTAACATGCCTAATAACACTAACTTGGCGTTGTCGTTGTTTCTCCTTTTTCAGGGGGAAACTTGAAGGTTTAATACTTGAAATTGCTGTTTGAAATTTTCTAAGAAATCATCATATCAAGCATTACACAGCCAAAAGCCGTGTTTTAGCAAGAAACTACTTTAATTTTTCAGTACCACTCACACTCTAAGCGAATAAACACGAGCTATGAACGGAATCCTGCTCGCACGGCTATCTTTGGGCCTGAAATTTGGGCTACCGCTGGCGTCACCTTCAGCTACCAGTAAGAAGTTGTGTGAGCTGCCAGTGGTTGCAAACGGAGACCTTCCTTTCAAGCGTCAAAAACTGCTTGGAACGAGTATGGTGCGTCGCAATACTATGTTATCCAAATAGTGCTCCAAAAGACCAAGTACGAAGCGTAAGCTCTATGAATGCCATGTTTACCTTTCTCATTCCCTCAAAAGTCCTCCCTTCAGAAGGAGGGGGGCAGTGCCGGTTGTGGTGCCCCAAGACCTTCTAGACAAGATATGGCAGTCTCCCACGAAACTATACACAGATGCCGCGCAGTACCTCCAAAAAATAGTAATGACGGCCAGCGCTGTCGAACATAACCTTCAAGAGGTGGTTGGTCTCAATGACTGTCCGTACTGCCAACGCCCTCGAAATGGAAGAGACAGCCATCGTCGTGGCGATCACCTCTATTCTAACTAATGAGCCTGTCACAATTATTAATAACGGCCAGGCAGCTTTCCGTAGCTACGGGAGAGGCAGGAAATCTTCCATCGCCGGCCGACTCCTCAAACAAGCCTCAGTTCCTGGATTATTATTGAAATAATATGGACTTCAGGACACGTTCCCTGCGTGGAAAAATCAGCATTCGCACGCTGTAACTCGAGCTCATGCCTTCCTGGCGCCACAAGAAAGGGAAATGGCTGCGTCTATGGAGCCCGTACCTCTACAATACAACGCTATGCTACAACACCACAGATTGAACAGACTGCAATACCCACTTCCACAAAAGACCCTCTCATGTGTAGAGGCCACAGCATGGCGACAATTGCAAACCATGTACCCCACTTTAACCAGAGTACACGCAATACGCATTCGTACAAAAGTCCCGTTTGTAACGACTACGCCTCCCTATTTCACACCACATGGGCGTGCCCCAACGTAAAGGCGCACCCGAGCAGTGGGACGCCGTGTTGGCTAGCTCGGACTCTCGTGACCAGTAGCAACTGGTGCGGCGGGCCCGGAAGACAGCAAGAGCCGCAGGAGCCCTGGACTGAAGGTGCCTTCCACGCGCCAGCAGAGAGACGCCTGCTTCTTCTTTTTGTATGGCGATAGCAATTATATGGACACTCCAGGCGCATTTCTTCCGTCTGCGTCACGCGGAGGTTCCGTATCAGTGAAAGCGTGCGAGGGTTAGCGGTGAGCCGGCGAACCCGGTTCAATCACGCGCACGTGAGCGAGGAACGCGGCCCAGATGCGTGCCTTCTCCTGTTGTGCACGAAGCAGGGAGGTCAGGTGAGGGAGGGGGGCGTTCTTCTCCGGCGGCTGCTTGGGTGCCTCGATGGCCTCGTCGGCTGCTGCTCTGCAAAGAGACGAGATAACTGCGGCGTCTTCTACGGCGTTGGCAACGCTAATCCCGGACCCCGTAGCAGATGCCTTGGCGGACGCCGTATGGACGTGTTGCCTCCGCTCGTGTGTCTTGAAAGCGATCTGCGATGTGGCCAAAGGGCGCACCCGCGTGGGCCCCATCTTCAATGCGATCTGGGATGTTTGCAGAGTGCGTGTAGTGCCAATACCTTCGTATGCGATGTGCGTTCGACGTTTCATTCGCGTTGAAGCGACAGATGCACGGAGGTCCATTGGCTCGTGGCTGCTGCCGCGACTGCGAAATACAGAGTTTTCACAGTTTCCGGTGTCATCGAGTGAGTTGTGTTCATGTTTACCAGTGTGTGCGTGACACCGTGCCGGTTAATTTAGTTAAAACAAGTTGACGGCAAGTTTGTTTGAATCCATGATATAATGTGTAAGCGCGGCTGAACAAGGATGTAGAAAGAAGCAGACACAAAGACAGCGCTCTCTCGGTGCGTGTGTTCCTTTCTACGTCCTCCTTTAGTCATTCTTACGCATTCTATAATTGTTAATTTAGTTAGTAAGCGAGTGTTTACAAGTTTATATGGCCAATAAAATTAGTATCCTTACTTGGCACAGCTATCTGCTTATTCGGTATAGCAACCGGTGCTTCACCTTTTAAGCGTAAATGCGAATTTTCTTTCACAGAACGTTTTTCCGTAGGGGGGGGGGGGGGGGGGCTATGGCATTTCGTCACCTGACTTCAATGTTGCGCTTCTGCCTGCAGCGAAAGTTGTTGGGCACCGTAGGCAACACACACTTAGGGTCGCTAGTTATAGAGAAACGTTGGCCTCTCCTTTTTCTTGAGCTACAGTTAATCAGATAGCTACGCGTGACTGCTTTTTCTCGTACCAATTGCAGCGCAACCGTGTGATTACGTAGGCGTCTGATGCCTGTACGAGTTGTTCCTGCGTGTGTGGCAACTTCAGGGACTGGAGGGCCACCCTTGAGTTATTCAAGACAACTCAAGACTCAGCTGTCTCATCTATGATATTGTTACAAGCACGGGGAAAAGGGGTTTATTCAGGCGTGCGAGAGCAGGAACGGCAGGCTACGAACAACAGGAATGGCCGCTGCACCGTCCTCGTTCTCCTCTTCCCCTCCCTTCTTGATCCCTGCGTCCCTTTGACGCGCTTGGACGTAACATACCTCCCCTCGCAGACAAAGCCCCCTGGGCGAGTCAACTAGCTTGTCGTGGCGTGCATGATTTCAACCGTGCGACATGCGCGACTTGTGTCCTAGCAGAACGTCTACCAGTGTTCGTGAGGCGCGCGAGAGTATAGTTCACTTCGCTGACTTTGTCGATGACAACATACGGTCCATCGTAGTTTGCCAGCAGCTTTTGACACAAACCGCGCTTCCTTGTGGGAGTCCAAAGCCAAACGAGATCACCAGGGTTATATGTAACTGGCCGATGTCGTGCGTCGTAGCGGGCTTTGGAGTTTTCTTGTGATGCCAAAGTCCGAAGACGCGCAAGTCTCCGAGCCTCTTCAGCGAGGCACAGCGAGGCACAGCGCTTGGACGTAACAATATAATTAAATGCTGCCCGCATTGGAGCTAGTGCAATGGCTGTAGCTGAAGTGCTGTGATGGAAAGTAGCAGCGATCGCAGACGAAATCTACACACCAATGGCACATGATGTAGGCGTAACGGAGCCGTCAGTGCTAATATTATAACGAGCTTTGTAGCTTGTGTTGACGTGCTCTTGAGCAAAATGTGCCAGCGCTGGACTGGGTGTACAGCCCTTGCTTTTGAACCCAGGCACGAAAGTGAGAATTGACCACGAAGGAGTTTTCCACCATGGCTCCGACGGCACAGATGCGCTTTCACAATGCAGCGGAAGCAAGCACCGCGCCACAGGACTACTGTCTGAAGCAAGCGGATGGCCAGGTATCCTGACAGTAAAGCGCATATCGACTTGGATGAACTCCTCCTGCAGAAACACTGGAGCCCATAGGCAAGCGCTTGCGTGTAGGATCAGTGAATATTATTTTGGTTTGGCAAGTTCCCTATAGCACAGCAAAGCAGTATCCTAGGATACCTTCACAGAGAGCCGTATACACGCGTAGCAGAGATTTTACGGAGCAGCCCTCAATGATGCTTGATTCGCGGCCAATTCGTGTCCCTAAAGAACGTCTGCGTTTTTTTGTAGGGGTCTGTGACAGGTCTGACATACCGGCGCACACTGACGTCTGGTTCTTCGCAAGACGGACCACTCGCGGCTGTCGTGGATTGCGACAGCCGGCAGCAGTGTAGCGCGTCATCACGTCCGACAATGGGCACAAGAGGGAGCACCAGCTCCCGGCGGCAGCCCAGTTACAAAAGGCCCTGCTGATTGTGCACAATCAGATTTGCGGCCCAGTTACAAAAAACCCTGCTGATTGTGCACAATCAGATTTGCGGCCATTTCGACCTCCTAAACAATCTCTCGGTTTGTTGTAAGGGAGGGGAAAGCTGTAGCTTTTCACAATATAGTTCTGGGAGTCATATTTTGCCCCAAATATCCTTGTATGTTTTCTTATTCTTAATGCTAATTGTGACGTAATAGGTGTCCGTATTGCTGCGTACCAACGCCCCACTATCTCTTTGAGCCACAAAGTGCTCTATCAGAAGAAAGTGTACTGGTGATTTCAGAGTGCTGCGTCTTTATTCTTGAAATGCTGTACGCGCGGTAGAATTGTCGTTGCGCTCTTTTGTCTCGCTCAGCTTGTTGTATGTACTGGCGACGTTGAAACTAACCCAGGGCCCGGTAAGATGGACCAGATTCTTGACGCTTTGAACGAGGCTAACTTAGCGTGAGATAAATTTCAGAAACATTTGTCTGCTAAGATGAAGCACATCCACACGGGTATCACGGACATCAAGAAAAGCCTTACGAAAGTGGAAACAGTGCTTGAGGAATTCAGAAGCAACAAAACTACTATACCCGCTCTCACAGACTTTGTCAGAACCATTAAGAACGAACTTTTGACTCTTTCGAGTAAAATGGTACGCAAACAAATTTGGTCCACCTTGTTGATGACGTAAATAATAGAACTTGGTATTGAAAGGTTGCCTGGAAAAAAATTACGATGTTTCAGAGTCATTAATTGTTTATTTTTATAAGAACCATCTGGGCGTCGAAATCGGTGACATAGAGCGGGTTCATCGTACAAGGATACAACCGTTCCCTAATTCTTAAATACCTTGGTTATAAAACAATACGTTAAGTCCTTGGCAATGCCTTCAGACTAAAGAACTTAAAATCAAGCTTGGCCTGTATTGAAGAAGACTTTTCGCCTCGTGTTCAGGTAACGCTGAAGAAGCTTCGTGACTATACTCGCGATAAACGCGGCCGTAGCGAGAAAATGAGGCTGAATTTCGATACGCTTGTTCTAGGTAACAGGGACTACTAATATGATGATGCGAGTGACAGGGTCTGCATTTTATCTCTAGAAAAAAAGAACACCTTGACAACTAATCCTTCGCAGATAGCAACGGAGGCATCCAATGGCTCGGTAATATGTGCCACATTCCGGCGTATATTACACAAACAAGACCATCTGGATGACTTCGTTCACATGTGTTTTGCTGATATCATTATTTGCACAGAAACGGGGCTAAATCCGCATATCGGTACTCGTGAACTTGTTATATCTAACAGATTTTCCATGTTTCGCAAAGATATACCCTGCGGGAATGGAGGTGGCTTACTGATCGCTGTAAAAAACATTATATCAAAGCCTGCTTTTTTTTAAAGTCATCTTGAAACTTCATGGGTCGTGTGCTATCTACAGCATATAACACTTGTAATAAATCATTGTTATACGCCCTCAATTTATCATGAATACTTAGTTAAAGGGCTCACCAATGTCATTGCTTATTTTCAAACAAATTTAATGCGCATTGTGTATGCAGGAGATTTCAACTACCCTGGTATCAATTGATTACCTTTACCGCCAAGTAATACTGGTACAATTTAGGAGTGCGCCGACTTCATTGACATGTTGCCATTCTTTCAAATAGAGCCTACGCCAACACGGGATGATACGATCCTTGATTTATTGATCACAACGCATCGCGATCAAGCTTCTGCAAACGTCCTGCAATGGATAAGCGACTAAAGATTCATCCACTCTCTGCATAAAATGAAAATCAACAAACAGCAGTCCCGCCCTAAGGAAATACACAGCTTTTCTACAGCTGATCATGATAAGGTAGAAAACAGCATGTAAAAGTTCTCCTCAGAGCTTTGTTAACATATGAAGATCAATCTCTTTTAAGTATATTGGACATTTTTTCGAAATCATGTAGAAACGCTGCAGGAAATATACGTTCTAAAAAGGGTGATCACCGGCACTAAAGAAAAACAGTGGTTTACCAGAGATGTCAAACGCTGCCTGAACTAGAAAAGAACCTCTGTATGCAAAAGCTAGTCCCACCAAAGTAGAAAACGATTGGATTGGATACTGCCTACCATGCCTACCTACTGCCTAACATGCCTACCTTCCTAAAATGTACCCCCAAAGAAACTTTGTAAGGTCATATCTCCTGAGCATTTGAGGGAATTACCCCTGCTATGTTCATCAGATGGTTCTCCGTTAAGTGCAACCGATCTGTCGCAGGCTTATAATTCATATTCTTGCAGCCTTATTGTGACAGAAATGCCCCTTAATGTTGGCGGGCTGAGCAATAATATGACAGCTGATTGTGATGCCTTTCCAGTGCCTGGTATAATTATAACCCCTTTACAGATAAAAAAGCTGTCGACCATTCGCCAACATGCTCAAGTGCTGGTCCCGATGGTATTGCCCCAAAATTATTGAGACTTACTAAGCATTACTCAACACTTACACTTGCACTTATTTTCCAACAATCGTTAGATACGACTTATATTCCTGATGAATGGGCACTTGCTCATGTGGTGCCGATATTTGGAACGCGTGATAAGAATTAAACGACAAATTATCGTCCAATGTCCTTGACATCTATCACTTGCAAGCTGTCAGAACACGTTTTGTCATCTCAGATTATGGGATATATGGTCGGCAACAAAATTCTGTTTTCAAACCAACATTGGTTTCAAGAAACACAGCTTTTTGAGCTAACTACTGAAATGTGCACCAACCAGGAAGAACTAACACAAACTGATGCAGTCTTCGGTTATATTCAAAAAGCCTTCTACAGCGTATGCCATAAACGTTTGATATATAAAATGAGTCCTTTTCGAATGGACACTAAAATCGAGGATTGGGTTCTATAGTATTTATGTGAGAGGCGCCAAGCGGTATTGATTGAACGCGTTGTGCCTGAATTAGAGCCTGGCTCGTTGCAGTGTACCCAGGTGCTATGTGTTGGGGCCAACGTTGCTCCTAGATTTCATTAACGATATTTCCATTGGTATAAACTCTAACATTCGTCTATCTGCAGATGACTGCGCTATTTATTCTGATGTTGCTACCATAGCGATGGTATCAATTAGATAATGCCTTGCGTAAATTAAATGAGTGGTGCCATGATTGGGAGACGAATATTATTATTGAGGGAACAAAGTTACGCCATTCACTACTTGTAATAACTTTGCGTCGCGCACTTATACAATAAATAACTAGCCCAACTTGCGGCTGTACTGAAACTTAACCATTAAAGACATTTAAATATTTAGGTGTTCATTTACCTTCTGATCTGACTTGGAACATACATATTGGCTGGCTATTGGGAAAATCTATTCGTTCTCTTGGCTTTCTCCGACGCACACTTCGCCAAGCTAATCAGGACAGAAAACTTCTTGCATACAACTGAATTGTTGGATCCAAACTTAAATACTGTTTCGTTATTTGGAGCCCTCATCAAGCGTATCTCGTCAAGAAGCTTTAATCATTACAAAACAAAGCTGCTAGGTTCAGTGTCTCTTATTGCTCTTCCCATTCAACTGTATCTAAAATCAAAGACAGCCTTGACCTTGTAACACTAGGAAGACGAAGGAAGGCGTCTCGTTTAATATTCTGTCACAAGATATATCACAACTCTAGACCCTAGACTGAGTAGATGCTCAATTGGTAGAGCATCGCACGCGTAACGTGAAGACGTGGGATTGTTCCCTACCTGCGGCAAGTTGTTTACTCATCTACTTTCACTTCAAATAATTTGTCTTTTCTTTCATTCAAAAATTAAGCACAAGGAACTTCCTCTGTGTTGACCTTTGTCTCTTTGTTGGCCTCTTATGATATTATTTTAAAAAATCGGGCCCCTCAGTTAACCCCTTTCTTCTCTTTCATGACACAACGAGGGTTTCGAATCCGGCTACACGGATGCCTTCAGGTAGCACGTGCGGGTTCATTGAGCAGTTGCGATCACCCAAGAAGATCACGTGATCGTGACGCCTGCGGAAGAAAAAATGCTTCACATCCACCGCCGAGGTTTGTGAGTGGGGGCGTTGGCTAACACTCCAGGGTTAGTTCTAGTAGTAACACATAAATATCCCAAGAAGTGGATGGGAAAACACAGCCGCGGTAGCACATTTGATAGAGCATCGCACGCTTAATGCGAAGGCGTGGTATCGTTCCCCGCCTAGGGCAAGTCGCGTTTTCATCCACATTCACTTCCATTAATTTATCATCTCTTTAATTCAATTATTGGGTACAAATAATTTACCCTGTGCTGTCTCTGGCGTATTTGCGTGTTGTCATCTTACGATATCTGCATACAAAGAGATTTAAGTCGATGTGGGAATGCAGTTCTACAGTAGAATAAGACAGATGTTAAATAAGGTCGGACTTAAAACACCGCCCTGGTGAACTCTTCGATGCACTTTGTGCGGAGATTTGTCTCCTTCCTTCGCGGACATATTTATTGACTGATCAGTGAGGTAGTCTGAGATCAAGCGGTACATACGACCATCAGCTCCAGCGCACTTCAGAGCGTATAAAAAAGTATCGCGAGTCACGTTATCGAACTCTCCCTTGATGTCGAGGAATACGCCGATAGGGATATTGCGTGCAGTTCTGTTGTGTTTTGCGCAGTTGACAAGGCTAGCCACGTTGTCTATGTGGCTGTAGCCCTTTCTGAACCTTGACATTTGCGGAGAATTGCCAGACCTGATGACAGGGTAACTCGAGCTCGTTTTCAGCAAGGTTCAAGGCGGCCGCTCTCCTAGCTGGCATCGAATATTCTCAACACGAACATCTTTACCTTGTCGCCCAAATTTGTTAACCAAAAGCAAACAGTACCTGCCGATCCGTGTACACGTTAATGACCCCTCTGGGCTCAGAAATCAACAAGCCTGAAAAGGAGAAACCTTTTGATGTTTCAGTTTCCATATGGATGTTGTGAAATAAACCAATTTTTTGTCTTCAGTATCAGGAAAAGGAGCGATGAGTGCCGATAGGGCGCGTTATGAATATGAGTATAATTTTCTTATTGACACTGTTCATCTAATTATATGATTTGAGAAGTTCATAAATTAATTAAGAATAATTATCTAATTAGGCGGAATGAAAAATCTAGGTTGAGCATATCCAAGCGATGACACACAACATTACATTTGTTCTGTCAAGCTACGTGGCATTTGCATAGTTTTAAACTCTGGCTAAAGTTAGCTTGGACACCCTGCACATGCGTACGTAATTCTCAGATACACAGGTCTGAACAAAGAACGCTGTTACAAGAACGCTGTTACAAAGAACGCTTCTCAATATGTCCAACTACCCTGTGGGCGCAAAACAGCACTGACAGTCTTGCAAGAGGAAAGGAATATTTCAAATTGGCTGACCCCAAAACTTTATTTTAACAACCCTCATATTTGAGTTCACCCATCCCCAAATTCGCATTGGCCCACCCACCACCCCTAAACTTCAAGTTTACTCACCTCTACATTGAAATTCGGCCATCCCTAAGTATAGGTTGGCCCACGTGCAAACTTCAAATTCGCCAAGCCCTAAATTTAACATTGGCCCACCCCAAAATTTCGAGTTGGCCCATTTGCAAGAACAAGTCAGCCATCCCAAAAATTTCAAATTGTCCCAGACCCAAATGTCCAATCGAATAGCCCCTAAATTTAGGTTGGCCCACGCCGAAAGTTCAAGTTGGCCCACCCCCGAATTTCAAGTTGCCCCAACACCAAATTTCAGTTAGACCATCTCTAAATTTATACTTGCCGACTTCCAGATTTCGGTTGGCCCCCCACTACTGCGACCTTCACCAGGCATTTCCTGTGCAGCCCTATCTATCCCCAATGGTATTCTCCTTGAACGCCATAGCGTTAAGTGCCCCATGTCGGGGAAAATCCTGCGTTGTTGTGCTTCGCCGCTAGTGTCCGCGGCCAAGAAAATCGTGCAGGCTCCCCACGTGGTGCAGAGGCGTTACAGAACTAATTGAATTTCTCGAAGTAAAATGCTTTAGAAAATGCGAAATGTAAAACTTACATACAGCCTACAGACATGACGGCATCGAATTGTAGTTTGAATATACAAGAAAACATGATTCTGTAACGCGGGAACTCAAACACAAACCCATTTTCCGCTGGCCGTTTGAGGTCTGCCTTAGTACGAGAGGTGCAGCCCGCTCGGTTGCTAGCAACACAATAAAAAAGTCCCCACCCCTTCCAGTCCGTGAAGAAGGTCGAACAGCGAGGCTGTCTGTGTTAGTTAAACACACCATGCAAGTCGAACTTCGCAAGGAGTCTATACTGGAAATATTTTGCTTCACCATTCTTTCACCTCATTTTCGATTTGGCGTGCTTCGTGTGGTGAGCATGCTTTAAGAGTGTTTTGTTTTGTGGTTGTGCGAATGGTTTTTTTTTGCGCGTGATGCTTGTGCTTGTGTTTCGCCATGCTTTTTTTTTTTGCCTTGCAAGTTGCTGTACTCCGTGGTTCTCCCGTAGTTGCAGCTGCGATGGAATGCTCGGAACCACTAATCCATAGCTCCGTATATTGGGCGGAAGGCCCACCACTGGAGATACGGCGCTGCAATCGTTTTGCCGATTGTTTGGATTGCTTTGAAGATTGATGTCTTCCCGTTTCTTAATTAGGTTACACACACGTTCGGCTGTGACGGAGAGAACGACATCAGTGACGCTGTGCCCGTAGTCCGCCGTTGTCGCTTGCTTTCGATGGCTCGAGTTTGCTTGGTGGCGTGATTAGTAGCATCCGCCCAGCACTGCCGCTGGTGATTTCTCAAAATAAATACTTCAAAATTATACCTGTCTGTCACGTAAGACAATTACTGGCTCATACCTCCACAAACGTGGCCTCCCCATTATGACGACGGAAGTGCAATTCTGCGCTGGAAGGACGAGCTGTAACGAAGTCAGCTGTGGAAGAAGACGACGACGACAACAAACGCGGGAGCAATCTCGTTCTATTGCTGCTGATGGTAGTTTTTCGAACACCCACAACGGCGGCAAAGGGTCAGCATAAAGAGCATCGATGTAAAAAAGAACCAGACAGCTCCCCTTCGCGCATAGCATGCGTCGCCAGCGTTTCCAGGTAAAGAATAGAGTTACATCAGCTGCAGTCGCCAGGAAGCATGAGAAGCAGTCTCAGAACTTTGAATTCTCCTTATTACTTGTAAGTCTACGAATCACCTGCACTTACCCTATTTTAACGAATAAGTGTCTTAGCGTAGTAAGCATTTTTGCGCAGATGAAAGGCATTGCACTTCTTGCGTGACGGGGCCGGAGTACTCGCCAGAGAATGCTTCCGCGTTAAAATTGCGCTCGCTGTGAAATGCCTTCTGTGTTACACCCAACTTCTCACATGTAAGATCATGCCATCTGAAATCAATAACTCTCAGTATTGACAACAGAACTGGACTGCTATTCCCAACGGTGAAGACTGCGAATGTATACGCATAGCATGATATAGAGCCTCTCTTGTTGCTCCCATGTGACGCAGTGCTCTTAACGCACTAGTTCTTCAGTTTTTGCAAGCAAAGTCATTAGGAGAATATATGCTATATCAATTCGCAGCAACGCGGTTACCTTTTAACTTATGCTGCTCCTCAACTGCGCTGTGTGTGAAATCCAGCCATTGGGCGATTACGTAATACACGGCTGTTTTAAACTCGGCCATAGAAGTTTTCAAACATGCCCCATTCTATACTGGTATACCTTATCGAAAAAAATTCGGAGTTCGTCCCAAAATGCTGAGCACCGGTTGCGATAACAAATTAGTAGATAGCTCTATGAAGTAAGAACAGTAGTTTTATCGGCCTATGAACTTGTAAACAATCGCTTGCTCACTAAATTATAAATGATAGAAAGTGTAAGCGTGACTCAGCGAAGGCTTAGAAAGAAACAGACAAACAGAGACAGCGCTGGCCTTGTTTGTCTGCTTCTTTCAACGTCCTTATAACAATTACAACTACTTCCTTTCAAAATAAATTTGATCTCACTGACCAATGACCGTCGTGCGAAAGTAATTTAGGAGTTTTTAAAGTGCAATCGATTACTTCTACGTTAGCTTCGTCCCATCCTTTATAGACGCTGCACAAAAGTAAGTATAACGAGCTGGCACGACTATTTAAGTACGTCCTCTGCAGCCCCTCATACGTTGTTTATTTTCACTAAGGATAGCTTTCGCAAATTTTCGTCGGTCATTTTTCGACGTCTAAACCACGCTCGTCGCCAGCAGGGACACTGAGAATGCGCGCGAACGCGCACAATAAAGCGAAGGATGGTGGTTTACCGTATCGAAGAATCTGATCGGAAGGATATGTGGGCTGCTTGGTATTGCATTCTCGTAAGAAACATAAAACGCAGCAAAAAAAAAGGACGAAGAAGGTGACACACAACACAAACGCTCAACTCACAAGTGAGTTTTACTGTAGGCACCGAAAAAATATATATTGAGATACACTCCGCCAGACAAGAAGAGCGAAAATCAAGGAAACATCAAAGACTGATTTCTAAGGATTATTGATCAAGTTGAATCCTCTATGATGCAGTAGCACCGGCGGCCGGCTTAAAAAAGAGCGGCATCCTTAGGATATTATACATTTCCATGATTTCTTGCTTGATATGATCCGAGTTCCAGAACAATTTGACTGTGCTTTCGAAGCGGAGGTTACAATGGCATTACTGGAAATTTCATGCAGACTTGGGGAAAAGCGCGGCATTTAATGAATTTAGATGTTCTCGGAGGCGTAAACAGGCATCAGCCTGTTTGGCTTCAAAAATCATTGATACAGCGACCAATGCCTAACCCAGGAACAAAGCCAAGTAAATCTAGGTTTTAATAATTCCTTTGAGAAAAAGCTAAAGGCAACACATTGAGCGACGAATCGGAAACTGACAGATGCATCATTAAGGAAACTGAAAATGACAGCAAAAATTTTGAAATGAAGATTATATTCTCGAATTCTTAAGCATAATTGAAGAAAGGCGCGGAGTTGGGCAAGTCCTACATTGTTTGTAGAAGATTATGGGTTATCTGCTACAGGGAGCTACATAGGTGAAAAAAGAAGGAATATTCAGTTGACGGAGATGGGTGAATAAGTGCAGGAATACAATGTTGTCGCCTTAACGAAGTCATCATGAAGATGATAGTGCCTATCATTACAACCGGAGGTCTATAGTAGACTTCATCCTCTGGTCAATATGTATCCGAATGCGCAGCACCTGTAACCTTGTTAATCCATCACCGGTAACATGAGATTGTGTCATGGTAGGTAATACAGGTACTGAAGGTCAGTCCCACAAAGGAGGATTCGAAACAAAGTTCTCGGGTGACCTTCCTGATAGGAACCCGGAAGCAGGACAAAGCCTAAGCACATAATTCAGAACATAAGGTGATCGTTTTTCCTGTCTTGATTGAGTTTAACATGGCTAACAACACTAACATGGCGTGTATCCATGTTTCTCTTTTTTCAGGTGGAAACTTGAACGTTTAGAGAAATTTTCTACGAGATCATCATATCAGGCATTAAACAGCCAAAAGCCGTGTTTTGCCAAGGAAGGAGTTTTGTTTGTCAGTATCACTTACACTGTAGGTGAAACAAGGTGAACTTTGAGCGGAATCCAGCTCGCACGGCTATCTTTTGTACCTGAAATATTGGGCAATCGCTGGTCTCACCTTCAACTGCCGGTAAAAAGCTGTGCGGGCTGCCAGTGATTGCAAGCATAGACCTTTATTTCGAGCCTCAAGAACCGCTTGGAACGACTTTGGTGCGTGCTAATTATGTGCTACATAAAGAATGCTTCAAAACGACCAAGTAAGAGAGCGTTTCCTTTGCGAATGCCCCATGTTTATCTTTCTCATTCCCTCAAAGTCCTCCGATCAGGAGCGGCACGCTGCCGGTTCTGGTTCCACGCCTACGCGGTTCCATCACCTGACTTCGATGTTGTGCTTCTGGCTTCAGCGAATATGGGCGGGCACCATTGGCAACACATACTTACGGTCACTCGTAATGCAAAAAGGTTGATTTCACCCCTTTCTTGAGGTACAGTGTTTAAGATAGCTCAGCGTGACTGATTTTTCTCGTACCAAGGGGCACTAGTAACATATTTGCGTTCGCCACCTAACTATACACAAATCACTTACTTTCAGTTGCTGCAACAGAACGTTGTACTTACGCTCCTCTTGCGAGTGCGTTGGCAGCGCTTACTTCGACTCAGCGATGGGTGCCGCATCCCGTGCGTGCGTTGAACGCATTTCTAATGTAACGAGCTTCAGGCATGATGGCAAGGCACCTGGAAGACAAGGCTGGGCAGTGTTGAAGTTACATGTAACTGAGATACTACCTCAAGATAATGTTTGGGTGTTTTGCGCCTGTATTATGATAGAATCACCAAGACGTGGTAATATCAGTATTTTCGATGATTCGTACAATCTGTCGTGTATCTTAAAAAATAAGGTACATCTGAATCGAAGTCCACGAGGGCAACCAACGTAATTCAGGTAAGAGATTGAAAGCGTTCGTTCTAAGAAATGCAACAAATTAAATTCTTTGGTTTTATGTTCCAAAACCACCAACTGTATCCGAGAGACGCCGTAGTGGGGGACTTCTGAATAAGTCTGACCACCTCGGGTTTTTTAGAGTGCCGCTAAATGTGTAATTACGTGAAAGTGTTTGTATTTTGCTCAAATAAAAATGCAGTCGCCGCGGTCGAGATTGAACCCGCTACCTCAAGCCTTTTTGAGAATGCGTTCTGAACACTTGTCGCACCATGCATTCGCTTCCAAATTTTGCGTACTTTGAGTACACAAAATTTGGAGTGGTGACCGAGTCACTACTACATACGGGCACAAACGTTCCATAAAAGCATTCGACGCCACAAAGGCGGGCAATAAAGAGGGAACGCTTTATTGTACCTATTCTGCTAAACTGCCTTATATATCTCCCTTCGCGTCGGCATGACATTTGAAATCAGTCGACCTAAACGACAGTGTTTGCCAATTGGTTATATGGCAGCTGCACCAAGTTTCGTCACCAGTTCAACATTACGAATGCTTTGTAAACATGATAAGGTGCGATGAGAATTACTGAGCCGCGTGGGATGTACATACGAGGTAAGCGAAGAAGCCTACTTTCGCTCTACTCCTTAACTCTATCCACTGTCTACTGTGTTTTAAACACAGGTTCATTTAGCATTTTCTTATTGTCGTTCATGCTGATGCCCCACGACAAGCCATCCTATTTGCTCCATAACGCTATTGGACATAATAACAATGCATGTTGTATGGTTTGTGCGCTATTTCCGAAAGCCACCTACGAATAGTAATTGGGAAATTTTCTGTTACAATACTCTATTCAAAGAATCAGGTACCACTGCAAGAGTTATAACAGTAGGGCTCGTGCGAGTTGAAGTATCTTGCCGCTGGACGCTTAGGCACCAAAAATGCACTTATAGGAGCCTCTAACAGGCGCTAAAGCTATTGGTAAAGCAAATATATGCACAAAACGCTGTTATTTAGAGATATATAGGCTCAATTAGCAAAAACGTGTACTGTGCATCTGAAGATAAATTACGATTTCTTTAAGGAGCAAGCCCAGTTTTTGTGAAATTAATGTTATTTACTCGATAAAATTGAACGAGGCAAGTTGCGTAAACTACAACATTTACCTAAAATATAGTGCGACTAGAAACCACAGGAAAAATTGTTAAACCAGTGACAAAGAAGTACCACCTCAAGATTTTGAGGTGCCGTTTTCTTCCTCCGTTTTTTTACAGAGGATAAGGTTGTTTCTATACACAAAGGAAACGCGAAATATCTATCGAAGTTAAGGGCGCGTACTTGTGCATTGGAACATTCGATATTCCAATGCCCTCTGGAATTCTAGGATGTGCGCCAGTGAGAACGTTTGGCAGTTCTTTCATTATAAAAAAAAACATGAATTTTGTGCGACACTGAATCCAGTTTACAACAATCTCTATGACCAGCAGGTTCATTAAGGATAGTCGTGAACCTTTCCACGACATCCAAAACTGTCCCACATAGCAATGTTGCACCTTAGCACCAATTGTTTCGAAGTTGTCGGCCTAAAAGATTATATGGGCACACGAGAATGCCAGCTCACCTTCCGATGTGCAGTTACGTATAGCAGTTAGAGCCCTTCTCACCGCAATCCCGTATGCATATTCACCTGCAAGGGCTGTTTCATACCCGCAAGGAAAGCTCGCAGAACAAAAAAGTACCGCGTGACTTATCGTGCGACACGTCCCGCGTGCTTTTGCGGGCTTATTGCGCGCTGGGAAAATACTTATACGTAGCACGTATAACAGAAAGATATATTGGTAGTTTTTGATGATGGCGAACAATTTTCAGTCACAAAATAGTCTTTCTTGCTACAAGCCATGGCAAACAACATTACGTTGGTTCCGCCCAGCTACGTGGAGCTCGCAATTTTTTTTTAACTTAGCTACAACTTACGTGGGACACTGTGCATACAAAAAAGGTGTTGTAGGCATACGTTAGTGTGCCAAATTTATTATTTACGCAGATGATACGAGCAGTTTTCGGACGTGAGAGAATGAGAAACAGCTAATAAAATAACCTGACGCCACTTTGACGGTAATGATGCCAAAACAATGTGCTAAACAGAACATGTGAAGGATAACTGTTGCGAAGACCGGAGCTGTACTTTCTGCACTAAGAACAAGTATGTTACAACAACAATAATATATCATTACACGGAACTACTATGTAAGTTGTACCAAACTTCAAAACATTGGTAGTAATTTTTTCTAACAATGGGTTATGGATTATACGTATAGACACTACACAAGTTCAGTTGTGCCAATATCTTGGCCTAGCTTTCCAGAACCATAACATTCTACCACGTGGTATTATTAAAAGTATTTATAGCATATTTTCGCTATCTAGGCATATGTTATGCAAACTAGAAGAGAGGCGTGCAGACAGGACACAAGAGTAGAGAAGTGGACAACACGAACGCCGACTATCAACTGAAGGGAGCACTGAGGCGAAAAATGAAAGAAGACACAAAACTCATCTGCGCATGCTCAGGAATGGTAACACCACGTGTCAATCGGGTACACGCGCTGGTCTAGGTGAGAGATAACTGTTAAGACACTTAATCTCTTCCTTATGTAAAGTAATCGAAGGCTGACTCACGCACGCACTTCCACCATTATAGATATGCCATGCCTCTACCATAAGACGCGTATCTTCATTCTTATGCCTGTACAGTATCGCGCATTCATCTAACTTTGGCTTGCAGTTACAATCTCGGCAATGTAGCGAAAGATTAGAAGGCGATCCACCGGTTAACGACCTTTTATGCTCCATTAGCCTCTGATTGATACACCGTCCCGTTTGCCCTACGTAGAACTGGCCACAGCTAAGGGGAATTTGATATACCACACCCATACGACATTCTGTAAAACTGTTGTTCTTATTGTGCTTCACTGGACAAATATCTGTTCGTTTTTTGCCTTTAACCCGCTCCTTTTTATTCTGTACGGCAGCGCATATCTTACCTAGCTTATTGGGAGCAGTGAAAGCAACATTAACATCATATCTACTAGCAACTTTTTTAAGCCTGTGCGACACTGAATGAATATACGGAATAGCCACTACTCTTTTTTTGCGATTACTGCTTTCTGTGATTACGTCCGTCCCCCTGGAAACCGACTTCTTTAGGCGCTCAGCTACAGTGGCCACCGCTACATTAGGATAACCTGCTTCTAATAGGCGCCGGACCTGCGCATTAAAACTGGCGCTCATTTTGTGCATGCAAGATCTTGTGAGGGAAGACTTAAGGCACGACATGGCGATTCCGTTTTTTACTAATTTAGAATGCTTGGATTGAAAGTTTAGCAACGGCTTCGAAGATCTTGGGGAGTACTGCCAACAAACATGATTTTGTTCGAAGATCAAGGAAATGTCAAGAAACTGAATTACGCGTCGCTGAGGTAATTCCTTGGTAAACTTTAATCCTCCCCCATAAAGTTTAAATTGCTCACTTACTGAGGTAGCAGCCGAGTCTAATTCTTCCCTATTGCAGAAAATCAGGTAATCATCAACGTAACGAAATATCTTGATAACGCTATCACCTAAGGCTTTCTCTAAGCAGTTGTCAACCTTACTCAGGTAAATGTTGCTAAGAATAGGGGCAACCTTTGAGCCAATGCAAATGCCTGATTTCTGCAGAAAAACGCCATCTCTCCACCCAATCAGCGTCGACTTCAAGTACATTGAAAGAATTTCTAGAAAAGCTCCCGTGGAAACACCGAATCTGTCAATAAAAGCCGACTCTTGCACTTCTTCTTTAATGCACTCATTTACGGAATTTAGCAACCCGTCATGCGGCAAGGAATAATACAGGTCTTCGATATCCATACTAAAAGCTGTACAATCACCCGGATTCTCCTCTCTTAAATAGTGAACTAGCGCCTGAGAATTACGTAGGCAAAAGGGGTCTGAAAAAATTAGCGAAGCTAGGCAGTTCTGTAGGTAACTAGCGACACAGACCTGCCACGTCCCTTTCTCTGACACTATAGCACGAAAAGGAATTTCTTGTTTATGGGTCTTGGCCGAGACCCATAAAAATGAATCCTTACCAACTAGCTCAGCTTTCTGTCGTTCTAGGCATATGTATTTTATTGTGTGGGGTTTCAACGACGCAAGTCAACCTGTAGAAGTACGCATATTACAGAAGCGCTTTCTACGAGCCATAGAAGTTGATAATACTTACACTCACATTCCTTCTTTGATTTGCGAATACGGCATTTTCCCATCAGTAACCAGACTGTATGCTTATGAGTTTGGAAAATGTATTGGCAAGAACTACCTTGTTGCAGAAACTACGTCACCAACCAGACAACATGGCCATCTTTTCTACGAGTAATAAAAAACCTTCGCCAAGTGGTGAACATACAAAACAACATATTTGACGAAACGGGGTATCGAGACTACAGAATATCTTACTAAAAAAAAGTTTAATTTACAAAGCTTGAGCTAAAAGAAATACACATATATTTCAAACCTGCTTAATCTCTTTTAGCGTGTTTTTATTTTACCATTGTGTATACCGTGGAACTTTTGGTTAAGCAATCTTTCTTGTTGCTGAGAATCTAAAATGTTTTCTTTCTAAACTGTCAGGATTTCTTCATTCTGTCCCTTCTTGTTTTTAATACGTTTCTGTAAACTTGCAAATGTTCGTGTATTTGGCAGGATTTAGCTGTGGAGCTGTATTTACGAGAGCGTGCGACTTCGTCAAGCTGTTGATCTCGACAGCTTCTGCAGCTGGTCTCCAGCATCATATATGTTGCTTATGATGCAAACCAATTTCATAAATGCGAAGCATTTCTTGGCGGACGTTTGCCACTTTGACAGTATCTATTTATCTAGCCGCCTTCGTCTTGGTGCTTGCTCTCATGGTGGTTTTGTTATCTTGGTATGTGCCACAACTGACATTTCTATGACAAAAGTATATCATGAACATAAATGATAGGTCATGATATGAATAGCGTTACATGCTTGTCAGGTAGCTCATGAAACAGCCGCCTACATCTTGGAATGTACCAAAAGTGGCATAGTATGGCAAGAGTGTATGAAGAACATAAATGACAAGTCGTGACATGCATGTCGTGTACTTCATGAAACTGCCGCCTACGCCTTGGTTCTTAGTTCGTCTTGGTTTTACGTCTACGTTCATTAACTTGGTAGGCTCCACGCTAACTGCTTCGCATAACTTCGATTCCCACAAGGCGGGGGATCTGCTGGCAATTCTATTAATATTTATTTCTGTTATTACATGGGATACCGAACCAACGTAGCTTTCACGTGCAATAGTTGCAGTTCACGTGAGAAGTATTTAGGAAAAAAGATACGCTGGCTACCTCCGTCAAAGAGGAGACGGGTGAGAGCTCTTCTCCCTCTCCCTCCCATACTATAATGGTTTAGAGCTGCCCATCCGGTACTTTTTCAGATTTGTTTTCTGGCGATAAATGCAATTCTGTGGCTCGGTTCTCGGGTGACTTCCATGTCGGGGCACACATTTGAGTCAGATGGCTTCTGCAATGTTCCTTACATTTTATTCTTTTGCTGCGGCATTCCCTTGAAGTTCCTTCTTTTATGCAACACCTGAAGCGCCGACCAGCCGCATTCAGCCTTTTCATTTTTTTTAATCCAATGAGATCTGCACATGACACTCGTGTGTCACATGATCTTTTGCAGCACGGAATGCACACGGATCAGGCTGCTTTTGAATTACCCGCGTAGGAAACAAAAACAGCTGAGCCTTTTGGCAGTATGTTCTTTTCTTTGTCCTGATGTCTTGGGCTGTATTCTCTGCCTTCGCGATAACCAGTCAGCAATGCCTTTTCCCGGCTCTCTAATATTGTGTTCGGAAAAGCTTGCAAATTATTTTTGCTCAGCCTGTCTTCCTTGCTTTCAGAGGAAAGTTCTTTATGGTGTGCGACAAGATCTGTTGGCATTATTCACATGCTGGCTGGCTGGCTGTCCCTTCAGAATGGCGGATGTGCGATAAGGCCAAAGCTAATATTTCAGGGGAACGCTAGCATTGATTAGATAGAAACGAACCAGACCTCACTGCAGGTTTGTCCAACAACTTACAAGTTTTCCTCGGGGAATTGCACGGCGGATGCGCCGCAAATATATATCCCTCTTTTTCAACCACGTATTTGAATATAGACACTAAAGAAGTTAGAAGAAGTCGCCTCTCATGCATGACTAATCTTCTTTGCAAGCTTTTACCTTCGGTAAAAAAACCTAAACCAACTTTTGCGTGTTCAATGAAAATAAAGCAAGGAAGGAACAAACACATGTTAAGAAGTAGGTGCCGGTAGCAATGTCATACACCGGGAATATGTGTACAAGTCATTTGAAATGGTAATGAATGCAAGTACTCTCAATGATGAACGACCAAGAGTGCAACATGAAACCCGCCTAAAGAAAGCTCAAAGACGGGCTCTGAATTCATCCTAAAGGACAGGCCCCTAATGAGCATTTAATTGAATGGGTGATTAAGCCGTTTCGATTCCATTACGAGTTGGCTGAAAAGTGCGAAAGCAACGAGGTGCGATGAAGAGAAAAAGCTATGCCGAAAGCAGGGAAACTTGAGAAAATGAAATGGTACACAAAACAGGAAGCAACAGCTTCAGGTCGTAAGAGCCTGATGTCGACTCTACGAGCTCTTTGCAAAGAAGACAACAGCAAATGTTAAGCCTAACTGTTGGGTAACAATTTTCGCGTTGCGCTTTCGAGCACTTCTTATTGTATTGAGAAGGGCTAACGTCTAATTAATTATTCAGGAGTGCGTCCTTTCACTCGTACAGAGGAAAGCAAAACAAAAACAAAGGCGAAATGGGCCGCGTGCACCACTATTTAGGCAAAGATAGATCTCTAAAACTCGTTTTCCTTTCAAGTGTCATCTGTTGCTTTAGGTTTTCTGCCACGCTAATAGGATGATTAAATGATGAGCTTTAGTTTAACGGGGGACAGAGACTGTCTACTGTCGCTTACTGATGTGCCATTAAGATTATAGGCATTCAATGAAGACACTACCTAGCCTCCATTTTAGTATACATTGTCCTAGTTGTGCTTTGTGTAATGTGTACGTAATCTTGTACATTTCGCACAGCACATGATCGAGTGCTTGTAAGTACGTTGAAATACAATAAAGCTAGAGCACTTTTGGAAGCAGACAAGATTCTTTATTGATTGCTTTCACGTTTGCTTTATTTCTGAAGCATATGAACGACGCGCGCTGATATGTACGCGGCACTCGCCTAAACAAAGAAGGCTTGACTCATACACGGTTCATTTTAAAGCTGCCGCAATTACAAACTGCTTTCGAAATGTTCTCCATTCAATCCTTTGTCATTGCAGTTTGCGATTGGTTTCTTAATACGAGACATAAAGCGGTTCCTTTCGTTCAATTGCTCCGCTGGTACACGCCACAGCTAAAGACAGTAGTGCATAAAAAATATATTTTTTTATGAATTCGATTGTAGCCTCACGTTGCATTGATTCCAAAACAAGCTTCGTACTTTCAATGGACGCATTTTCAACGTCCTAGATAGCAAAATATGGCAGGCACAAAATGCTTAAAAATCCTCGTTCCAGCGCACAATTGACCACGGACGAGAAGATCAAGACAACACGAACGCCGGACTCCTAAAAGGTTGACAAAGGTCGAGGAAGGTTTTGCACATAAAGGAGGACCCTTTATGACAAGGGTCGCCTCGACCCTTGTCAACTTTTTAGCAATCCGGCATTCGTGTTGTCTTTCTCTTCTCGTCCGTGGTCAATTGTGCGCTGGAACGATGTTTCATAATGCTAATCACAACCAACTAGCCCAGCTGTCCATACTCAGTTTAAAATCCTGTTGGTTCGCGCTGTATTACGCCTTAAAAATTAGTACGAACCAGCTCATCCAATTCGTCGTCTTGCTTTCGATATTATTATTATTGTTGTTATTATTATTATTATTATTATTATTATTATTATTATTATTATTATTATTATTTGTTTTGAACACATATACACATATACACAGGTATTAGGAAAGGGAAAGCGAGGAGAAGGCTGGCAACTGCCACCGGAAGGGGCACAACGCCTGCCTACTCTTCTGAAGGGAGGTGACAGCAACACAGAAATAGAAGATAGGAAGGAGGGGAGGAAAAAGGAAAGAGGAAAGGAGAGCAACAGGACACTGCAACAGGACAAATCTAAAAACTAAAGTAGAACTCAGCATCCGGAATTAAAGTGACGCCGGGTCGAACAGCCTCCACAATTATCAACCGCATCCATGGCTAGTTCGCTATGCGGCTGATTGTGTTCTCCACGATGAGACGCCAAGTGAAGCTGCACGTAATCACCGTTTCACCGTTAGTCGGTTCACAATATACACTGTAAGGTGTTTGAACCCGCCACCTCCCATCTTCGATGGAAGAAGCGTTAGGGTACAGTACAGATCACACACAGTAGGGCCGGTCACTGAAGGTCACGCTACTACAGAATGTCCAATGTTCAATGTTCAATGTTCATGCCACAAACGTGAACCTAAGTTAGTTAGTTCTATAATTGTTGTGGCGAAAGAACGAGGCCATTTGATTGTCTGCATTCTGCGAGCATCATTGATCGAATTAGCTGATTCCCTCGTATTTGCCCCGGCTTAACGCCCTTGCACTGATCAACTGTCCTGTGCACACGCGCGCAAGCTTTAACTAATAGTCACGCCCAAGAATTTGGGACACATACCATTGGCGCAGTCTGTTGGAGGAGGCGGGTACTAAGCATACGCCTCAATGAATAGTTAAGGTGATTTCAAATTTTTCTCACCTAAATGATTATGGCTTTATCCAAGAGGACTTCTGCGTTCTAGGACCGCTGCAGGATCGCGTTGCACCTCCATAACGATGTGTCGGAAGTTTTGTCAGTGAACTCAGCCTTCACCTGCTAAAATAATTTCACTGTCATTACCCCTAGTTCCCGCCCGTGGTTCGTGTCACGTTTGGCTTTCTTCCACAAACTCGATGAACGTTCGGAGGGAACTTTTGAACAGTAACTCGGCAACAAAGGAACATTACGGGGGCGCGTGCATCCAATCCTTGGTAGCTCAAAAATCCACAGAGAGGGCGCAACCGTTGCGTTAACTAACCTTTCCGAAAGGCAGGAAAGACATGGCAGCTGACATCTCCACAGAGTAAACTGCGGGGTAAACAAGTTCTTTCAAGAGATGTAGCTTTGCTTTAAAAGAAGAAGAACGCATGTAATTCAGAGTTTCGATATATAGATAAGCGTACTAAGGGCTCTCTACAGCACACTTCAGCGGAGTCAGGTGTTGATTTACTTTAATGGCGGCGGTTGGCAAAGTTCTCCTTTCGTTTGCCATATTCCGTGAGCGAAGCGACGAGGAAGAGTTGGTCTAGGATGACAGCACTGCGGGCATAGCCGAAGGGAGGGAGGGACGAAGTAAACGCAGTTGCGAGCATTCAAGATGCTGTCACAGTAAGTTGCTCGAGAGAAGCTGCGTCTGGAGCAAAGAACTGAACACGGTGTCCCAGATTTTCGGTTATGGCCACTCTCTTTGCTCGTGCATTTTATTGGCATGCTGTCATGTTTATGGAATGTGTATGAAAATGGCACGTTCATATACACCTTTGTTTGCAAGAGGTTTCGGGATTGTTCACTCGATTACGTCTTATGGTGAAAAGGCTTGAAATGGTGGAAGGAAATACAGCCGCACAGTTAAAAGAAACGACCACTGATTTAATAGTAGTAGCAATACACGCAACATCATTGGCAATACGGTGGCGTGAACGCATTTAGCAATTAAGAGAACGCCATCGTAAGGTAACTTTCTCAGCGCCAAATGAGCCCAGAAAGGAGCAGCAGACTGTAGTATAATCATCCTAAAATATGGGAGACAGACACAGGTCCACACAACAACGCATAAATAATATGTATATCCTAAACGACCAAGAATAATCGCCGTCCATCGTCCCGGTATCGCGCTCATTCAACACCCTCATTCCATTGTTGAACCATTTCCCTTGAAGCCTTAGCCTTCACCGTTGCAGCGGCAGGTGGCAGTTTCACGTAGCTGCGTTCAGATGGCACTAGGTGTCTGCGCCGCTCTCTTATTTCGCACGTGCACCCGGCGTCTGGCAATATCACCTGAATCAAAGCGAGGCGCTTGCTGCCTCCCCACTTCAGCATCTCGCATTCTGATTTGTGTTGTTGCCTCTGAATCCATGAATGACATTGAATGACGAGCATATTTTAACTCAGTCGCAGACTAAGTACTCAGTGCAAACTCCACCCCCAAAAAAGAATTGCATCCGCCCTCCACTTTCGAAAACATATAATGGCCGAGTCACGTGAATGAAGCCAACGCTTCTCCCGCCTTCAGTTCGGAAAAAACAACACCAGCTGGAGTCCGCTCACACTTTACGTGATTTTGCTCTGCTATTAATTCTATATGTTTGCTGTAGTGCAAATGCTACTTAAAAGAGTAATGAAAGGTAGTTGTTTCTAGCTAGAATGTTACGTTTGTCTCAGTACTGAAGTCATGATCTTCCACAAAACTTGCGCAGACTTGAAGGTTTCAACCTAAATCAAAGAAAAGAAAGTACACTTGCACGGTGAAATCAGCCGTCCTAAACTGGCAGAAAAACAGAAAGGGCTCGATGACGTAACATAATGGTGTATACAAACTGCCTTTGAGTTAGATGGTCCTGCATATGGCGTTGCATTCTTAGATAGCCGCTGACTTTACAGTTACGATACAATAAACATTTAGAGCTTTAAAAGCAGGAAGTACGTAGAAGAAACACACCACACGCGCTCACTCACAACTCATGTTTAATGCACTTACGGAAAAATACATATGCAGAAAATGGCCGCTTCGCGCATGTCAAGACAAGATACGAAAACATCATTCATCTAAGGCAAGCGTGAACATCGATTATCAAAACTGAATTCTTTATCATGTAGTAGTAAGGATGGCTGGCTACATGATAAAGACGAAAATCCTCCAAGGAAAAAAAGACAATACATTTAAGTCACTAAAGTAATAAATGTGTGTTTTTGTGTGTTTACGAAATTTTTCTTTGTTAGTTTCAGATACCACACTGTTGGGAAGGTCGTTCCACAAGCGAGTGACACGTGAAAGGACATATTCATTAAAGGCATCTCTTCTACCACAGATGCGCGTGAATGAAAGAAGATTGTGTAATCTTCACGAAGTGAATGGCGCAGCTTGCAGAGTTATCAATGATGGCCTCGGTCCGTGAAACGCACCTGTGAAACAGCCATACGACTGCTACATCACGAAGGGTATTCAAAGAATGAATCGATAAATAGCTTTGATTAAATTTGCATTCGGTCTGCGTTGTAGTTATAATCTTTTGAGATCAATCGAATGGCTCTGTACCCAAGTGATTCTAGTAGAGTCGCTAATTAAATGTAATTATGGTGTCATACCAAACAAGAAAATTCATGTTTAGGGCAAACAAATGCTCTAAAGGTTATTGTGTGCTACATCACGAAGAGTATTCAAACAATGAATTGATAAATAGCTTTTATTAAATTTGCATTCGGCCTGCGTTGTAGTTATAATCTTTTGAGATGATTGGTATGGCTCTGTGCTCAAGTGATTCTAGCAGAGTGGCTAATTAAATGTAATTATGGTGTCATACCAAACAAGAAAATTCATGTTTAGGGCAAACAAATGCTCTAAAGGTTATTGTGCGCATTTTAGTCGGCGTCTTAAATAGGTGCCGACGTAAATATGCTAGGTCCAACCTTCAGTGCTCTAATTTTACAGAGTGTGTTCTCGTTTTACACAGTGCGAGTATTATCTTAACCCTTCGTCTTCTTCATCTGTACGCATTCATCACCATCGCCAGCGTCGTGTTCTTCAGCGCGTGGCCCCTGCTGAAAATGCCTCGAGCTACAACAGCTGCATCGCAAGTGATGGAGGTTGCTCAAGATCCCTTGGCCCTCTGCGACTTAGCTCAGGTCGCCCCATATTCCGCCTATCCACCGCCATGACCCAAGAGGAGCCAAGGGGAGCCTCCAGCGTCGTCCTCTCTGCCCAACCGGCCACTCCGTCATGGACCGTCAGCACACGGCAGCGCGACCCTGTCATGCTCGCTGGCCTCCGTGAAGCCGATGCTGAAGAGTATAGCTGCACAACTATGACCGAGTGAGTCAGTTTAACCGGTAGGACCGCAAAAGTCCGCTGTGAAACGCCTTGGAACTGCGCCCTCGACTCGACTGAAGTCCGCCGACCGAGAAAAGCGTCTTATATCGACACTATTTTTAAGTGTGCTTAATAAAAGCTCAGTCATTTAGGGTGGATGTACGTTTCCGTTAATTTTCCTCATCAAACGTTTTACCTCAAAAACGTTTACCTCGACAACGCGGCCACTGTCAGCTATTCCAATGACAGATCAAGTGGGATTTGTGTTTGAGGTCTGGCAACGATAGCGTCCTAACATCTGTGGGCGTGGCACACGGCTGAATAACGATAACAAAATTTGCGGCCGCACTTGCCTTCTGCTCTTTGTTTCCATGTGCTTAATTTGGCGTTCACGTTGCCGTTGTTAACCTTGGTTATTATGGGTGATACTTTCGGTGCGTGTATCGTGGCCAAGCCGAATTGACTTCGTAGGACACAACAGATGGAACTGCCGTTGAGCAGCTTCGTTTGCCTTCAAGACCGAGTGCTGCTGAAAGCTTCCGGAAAGCTTCTTGTAATCTTTCTGCAAACAACAGGACAGAAAATATGGGTGAGTGAGCCATTTTTGCATGGAAACGCATTAAGTTAACATTTTTTGTGAAATTGCCGCCTCGCTGTCGGTGGAGCGTTCGGCATGACAGGCTGTAGTTAAATTGCTCATGATGTCGGCTGTAGCAGTAGCTGGACGCAGGCTAGTTTCAGTAATGGCAATAAATCGTTGCCATGACACTGGTAGCCAAAGAAAACTTCAACAACTTTTGCATATGTGGCTTCATCTTTTCAGCCTACATATTAACAAACCAAACTGCGCAGTTATCTGTAAAAATACAAAGTGCTTTCGGCTACTTTCGTTTTCGGCCTCTTATATCTTTATTTATACGCTTCATTTGTTGCGCCAAAGGGTAGCGCTTTCATTCTTCTTGCTTCAGCTGCCATTGTGTATGTCTGCTTCACCGCATTCTACGCAAGTGCACGTTTTTAAGGGTGCTCTGCAGTTAAATACTGTCTGTTCATGCAGACGTGCCGCCAATGTCGAAAAAACTTAGCAAAGGGCACCAGGCGAGCTGCACGGCTGTGTGGCGTGGAAACTCGGGGAGGAACACAAGGGCAAAATTTTCCTAATTCCCTGCTTACGAGAAGCAAGCACACCCTTTCTGTCGTCGTTGTGAATAAAGAAGCGTTATCCTTATCAATACAGCTATAGGACCAAGCGAAGGATTTTCCGCGGTTGTTTTCTGGCAAGCACATTTTTGGTTTAGCGAGGCGTATTTTTTGCGGTGTTGTAAAAAACAGAAACTAATTGGCCGATTTATGCTATCTGATGCGCAGACAGAAATTTCGCTTCAGTGTATGTTAGCGGTTGCTCTTCATGTTTTCCACGAGTAGAAAACTTGCAATTTATATTTTGCAGATTTGAATGCTTGCTGCACAAACTCGTTAACCCGGAGATCATTCCGGTGACTGTTTTTTTTTTGTGACATTACCTCCTTTGAATGTTCAATAACACGGCAAAAGCAAAAAAAAAATCAATTACCCAGCAACCCGCCGTGGTTTCTTAGTGGCTATGACGTTGGGCTGCAAAGCACGAGGTCACGGGATCGAATACCGGCCACAACGCTCGCATTTCGATGGGGCGGAATTGCGAAATCCCCGTGTACTTAGATTTAGGTGCAGGTTAAGGAGCCCCACGTGGTCGAAATTAATCAACAGTCCCCCATTACGGCATGCCTCATAATCAGAAAATAATTTTGGCACGTAAAACCCCATATTTTATTTTAATTACGCAGCAGTCAACATTCGGGATTCGAATTGCAACAAGAGGTTCAAGTTGCGTGCGCGACGACCGAGGTGCGCTTCACTATTTAACCTGTGTCAAGAAGGACAATTTTTTTCGTCACTTCTTCGTACTCTAAACCTTGGTTTCGCTTTTAGGTGTTCTTTAATCATGACCACGCGACATTTCGCTCTGTTTACAAATGTAACATATGGCGCAAGAGAGGGAAACATCGAGGGAAAGGTAGGAAGGATAACTAAGGACGTGCTCGGTTGGCTACCCTACACTGGGGGATGGGGAAAGGGGAAGAACGGATAGGGAGAGATAAGGAGGACATACGGCCCAACTACGCTAAGTGGGGAGTCGTGGCGGGGTTGACCAGGGAGAAGATGTATAACAGCTACTGCCTCTGCCCGAACCACTTCCCAAAAAGGGACTGCGTCGACCTGACCAAAACAAGACTGTTGTGGTCGGCTGCTCACATTGTTGTAGTGTACGAGCGCTCCTGGATCAATGAAAGTGAGGAAAACAAGTTGTTTTGGCTCGCGAATCTGTGCTTCAGCTTCATAGTTCATTTCCGTAGAGAAACCAATTCACAGGGAGGGGCGCAAGTGCCGTGAACACGGTGAGTGCTCTTCTGCACGTCGTCTGACACGGCGCTGGCCACCATGTTACGTCATTCACAGAGATTTCTGCCGCATGCAGCAAGAAAACGTGTGCTTTTCAGTATCTTTTTATCACTAGCTACCATGTTACGTCATGCACAGAGATTTCTGCCGCATGCAGCAAGAAAACGCGTGCTTTTCAGTATCTTTTTATCACCAGCTACCATGTTACGTCATTCACAGAGTTTTCTGCCGCATGCAGCAAGAAAACGCGTGCTTTTCAGTATCTCTTTATCACTAGCTTATTTGCGGTTTGCGATTTTCTCGATTAAAGGCTAAACTAAAGAGCCGAACAGGGGTGGTGCTTGTAAGAGTCCACCTAGTGGACTGTCCATTTCGGCCGCTCTGATTGGATACAGCTGTACGAGAGAGGAGGAGACGAGCGGTCCTAGCCAATCAGGAGCGGCAGAAATGGACAGTCCACTAGGTGGACTCTTGCAGAATGCCTCGCCAGTTTTCGCTGACAACGATCCAATTCACGTTCATAAATAGCAGCGTCGCGCTTGGGGCGACAGCATATGCCATGGCAAAGACAGTTCTCGCCAGGCGTGGCCGCGTTCCAAGATTGGTTGCCGCTTTAGAGCAGAAATTCTTCCGGAGCGAAAATTCCAATGCTCAGCTGCCCAGAAGCTATAAACCATTGCAAGTTAGTTTTCCTCTTATGGGCATTGTGCAAGAAACGGAATCCAAAGTAAATGAAACGCTCAATTACTTATTCCTTATCAAGATGAATCAAAAGCTTTCGTCGATCCAGAAAACTAACTAAAAAAAACAAATGTCTAGTATTCTCCGCGACCTATTTAGAAACTGGCAATGTTTAACATCCCAGTTCTTTGTGTTAGTGCTGCCGTGTATTCGTGCAACTTTGCTGATTAAATTTTGCAGACATATTTATAGTTGAATTACCGCAACAAAATGTAATCAGAACTGGCCTGCATGGTATGATAGTACTATTTTGTTAGCATTGCATTTTTTTTTCGCTACTCCGAGGCATTGAGTGCGCGTGCATGGAATGCTGCTTTTTTAGTGTATTGGTGTATCAGAATGAACTAAAACAAATTGTCGTAAGGTTTCAGTTCTTTATTTATTGTCCAAGAAACTCAGTGCCTTTCCACTCAGTGAAGAAGGATGACCAGCGAAGCTGTGTATGTGGGTCGCTTAATAACGAACTGCACATCCGCCATGGGTCGGTCCGGCATTGCACTGTCTTTGGGATCAGCGAACGTATATTTCGCTGTGCTAAACGCCTGCTTCACCTCCGCCGCAGTTCGGGCCGGCATTGCGCTTTCTTAGGGATCGGCCCACGTAATGACGTTTTAACGCGACAGCGTTAAGGAGCTCGTGTCGCAGAAAATCCGGTGTCGTTGGCGTCGGCGGCGTTGGCCATGAGCGAAAAATCCCGGAAGGCAATTCATCAATAAAAAACTACTTGCAAGATGGGCTGGCTGGGAATTGTACCATGGTACCATTGTACCAGTGTGAGACGGAGACGCTACCACTCAGCCACGAGTTCAATAGTTCAAACAGGGACAAAAGCGCCTCTAGTGAATGCGTTGTTGCCTTAGAAACGTGCCGTATAAAGTTATACTTCGGCATATATCGGTAATTATGAGAATGTAAATTATAGAAGTCGCAGTTACACGAGTAGCGAAGAACGTTTCTGCTACATTTCTAAGGCGCTCTGCACACACGCAGAGCCATCTTGCGGCAAACACAGAAGACCCCCTCCTCGCGATGTGCGGCGCTGCCTCGACACGTGGTGCGCCACTCGCCCCATGATCGCGTCCGCCTTCACGGCGCGTTGCGGCCAGGCTGTCCGTGCCGATCGCGAAGTTTGGCTCGCGTAGATCGTTTGAGTGGGCGGTGCGAACGGGGTGCGATAACGCTATCGCGTTCCACTCTTGAAGGCGACGCTTAAGCGTCCTCCAATATTTTTCATGTTCGACTTTTGTGTCGACACGCGGGCATGATCTTCGGGAATTAGCCCTTAACAGCTTCGCTGTATAACAGTAGCGAATATCGCGGTGCAGTGAAGGAAGAACCTGTAACCAGCCTTTGTTTCAAGAGGAGCTTTTTTAATACTTCTCAGAAGTTCAGTTAAGAGCTGGGTCTGCATTCAACTCACGCGATCGGCACACTTAATGCAAAAGAGTATTACAGCGTGGTCGCATTCCGTTGTATTTCGTGGTTTCATTTCTATAGAAAAACTAGAGGGGGCTTCCTTTCTTCCAAGCTACGAATAATCTTAATAAGCAAAGAAAGCGTGCTGTGCCAGAAACGAGTGTTCTAGGAAAGTTGAATTGCCTTCTTTTCGTTATTTTGAACACATCGAAATTCACATGATGGATGACCTCCAATCAATGACATAGTTCTGACACATATCCTATGCTTCAAGAAGGTCGCACGAAACTGAGCCGATGGGCCCTTTTAAAGAAAACGCATCATGTATGTACGTTCAGTGTATTAGAGGAAGGTCATGAAAATTGTTCAAAAAATCATTGTTCTGAGCCGGTTGGTGTGATTCATTGTTGGATGGTTGCTGGATTCTGCCCGAAGTTATTAAAAAAATCTTTTTGTTATGTGTTTGTTATTTATCGCGCCTTATTGTCGATAAGACGCGACTAAATGTTATAAAATCGAACGTACATGTGTTCGCCCCAGGGTCTACATTGAAGCGACAATGGCATTCCTACATTGGCGAAATGTTCAAACGCAAAGGACCTTAGCGGATCCTGGAGGCAGTACAACACGGCATAGTTTCTATGCAGCATTAGCTGCTATACATAAAAAATACTGGGGAATTTCAGCCGATCCCATTTGCCCTGTGGTCTAACAGAGCGTCTGAAAGTGCTAGCTGTCACAACGAAACAACACAGAACACGAGAAGCTGGCAAGTGCAGCACACGCTGAACGTCTCAACGCGCTTCTCTGCTTTGGCACGAGGTGAATATGCGTGTTATCGTGGCCTAGAAGTGCGAGCATCAAGATGCCACGCTCGACGGCTTAGGTCCGCTTCCACTGTGAAATGCGCATTACTTTTTATTAATGGAGCCCTAATGAGGCAAGCGAGGACCCTACATACCGCGAAGTGCCTATAATGATGGCAATAATTCTTCGCAACGAAACGACGTAGGAAAACAGAGATCAGTCACACCGCGAGGGACTGCTTCCTGTAGAAAGCTGTCCCCGTTGTCGCCGCAGCAAAGGACACGTTGAACAGTAATGGCTTCACCTGCAAATTCAGTTCCCGTGAAAACCTTACTGGAAAACCCGCCCATTCTGTGTGCTAATTTACAGGACCTAGAGCAAGCGCAGGGGTTCTGTTTGTGCACGCTGTTTCGTGTGCACAAATTGGTCACAGGGTCTTGAAAATCTCAGTACGGTGAGTCAGTGAAAACATAGGGAGGTATTAGATCCATTTCATATTTGTGCTTGATAACTTTTACTGAGAATGCACATCACGTGTATAGGGCTACTGTAATATTTTGGTGATAATAATTATGACGGTGGACACCGTGCCTCCACTAATCCTACGCAGGCTTCGCCGAGTCCTATGCATGAGGGCACTTTTTTCTCGTGGGAGGCAACAGCTACGCGCCATTAGAAGCTCGCGTGCTACGAACAAACATAATATAACTCTCTGTCGTCCTCGTAAAATATCGTACGAAGGGAAGTAATGATGTTTATTGGCATCCCCTCTGAAACGGGGTGGGGACAAATAGTCGCTTAGCCTGCTTGAGTTATATAGGTTTTATTACATCCATCGCTAGCCTTTTGCTCATCGGATCTCGATCTTAATTTTCTTATTCCAAACCTTTATCAGTGTACTGTACCATTAAGTACACATGTAATGAGTCCGATTCTACCAATCTCTTCCCTACTTTTTGTCCACCAACACTCTAACTGTCTCTTGCTTATCGCGAGTGCTGACCATTTAATCCTTCCATCTTGTTTGGATGCCGATGCTTCTGGAGGGTGGACACTCCTCACGGGTCTCGCTGGGTGGATATTTTGGCATCCCGTTGCACTGTGCTGAGTCGTTTCCGGGCTTCCTTTCTTTTTTTTTCGTGGATCACACGCATGTCTCCTCCTTTGACCTATATTTGCTACGGTGTGTATTTGTCCTGAAGCTACGAATTCATGGCGTCAAATAAGGAGGCGCTCTCCTTTTTGATATGGTACAGATTTTCCTTCCTGATTTCTTTCTTGGCGGGATCGAATGGCTACGGTACCTGCAGCTTCAAACTGCAGCATTCTGTTTTCCGACGCATCGCACGCCTCTTAACAGGTAAGTGCAATCCACGCATGCGATCTATTTACTTTGGCGCCTGACGCCTCATCGGGACCTTAGGTATGGACGCACTTCTTAGTTTGTGCTACTGCATGCTATATGGGAGCGGCACAGCCTCAAGGCTTCTCGGGTCTCGGCGTTCGCAGCGCACCCCCGACGGCAACGTGAGAAGGAAAGAAAACAAAAATCCCGACGAACCTGGGCTGACTCCAGTCGGAACTGGCCGGAAGCTTGGCGCGTAGCTCGCGCGAATTCACCGCGGTTGCGTAAACCCTTACGGCTCGTTGAGCGGCACGAGGAGAACCATTAATAACAATCATTTCTCGCGGCTACGCTCCTATTTGCGCAGAGCTCGGGAAACGTCTCAATATTCTCGGCCGATCGCCGCCATTCCTCTGTAATAGCACCGATCGCGGCGAACGCAGTGCCAAAGTAAAATGGAAGGCTTCCGGCTCTGGACAACCAAGTCATGCGTACGCTGGCAAGGTATTAAAAAAATCAACATCTATGATTTTGCTAACCACTCCTGCGCGATGGCTGATTTCTACGGTTACCTCAAACAAAGATATACTAGGTCGAATGAGCGAGCACCTTGCCCTTTACGCACCGCGTTGCTGTATCTACTGATCGACCTTGTTAATGCCAACCCATTTGTCAGAAGCTGCGGCTGCAAGAGATGAAGCCGTTTCACGATGTGGATGCATTCTGTAGGCCTTTCTGACACTATTCTCATCGTTGTACATCTGAAAGGTGACATCGCAATATCGCAGCATCCGAAAGCTTTTGTGCTTTTATGACTGAGTCCTTGACCGCCGGCCGACGCCTATTGGATAGACGGTTGAAGAAAGCGCGATGCAAGTCGCGCAGTGAGCAAGGACCATACACGAGATTCCACAAAGCCATGTACAATTTCGAAACAATGCACATAATTTACTGTTTTCCTGCATTTATCGCAGTTGCTTTGAGGATTTCACTTTTTGAGATGCTACGTCTTGCTGCAAATATGTGAATAACAACTCTGCAGAGTTTTTATCATCATATTAAGTGAAATAGTTGCATGCATTATCTGATCACGTAGGTGACACCATAAATAGCTGAAAAAATACATTTTGGCAACGCGCTCTGCAACGGCCGTTTGCAAATAGAACACCTTTTCTCAACATGTCTTTAATCAGTGGTAGAGATGCTATCTACTCTCTCTCTACGATACTGGAAGAATTAAACTCCATAGCAGCTAAAACTGTCGTGAACATCTCCCACTTTGTTTCACACCGTTATCCGAAACGTACTGTCGCAAGTTTCTGCTCCATTGATTATAAGCGCCATAACTGGGCTTACGGGAAAAGCACCGTGAGCCACCGCCTTTAGGCGGTGGCTCACGGTGCTCTTTATGCTGGCGACACATGCTGGCGACTGCGTAAGGGTGTGCCGGTCATCATGATCGGCATCTATTTTCGATTCCGATGACAACGTGCTTGACTACCCGCGCAATCGTCGATTACTGCCCAGCCTCTTACTGTCAGCTCCGCATCGGTTACCATTATGTTGCCTCAGATTGCTTATACCTTAGGGCGTCTTGCAGCTGGCATTACGGGTTGGACCACAGGGCGTAGCTACCAGACATCGATGCCAGTTGATGCCGGCATACCTTTATAGGCATCTCGCTGTCCGAGTTGAGATGGGTCGACGACCGAATTTGTACAGCGCGGCCACAGCGTGAACGAACTCTCATGGAAACGGTGTACCGTGACTTCATGTCATGACTCATCATGGCACAGCACGAATCATTATTCAGCTCATGACATCCCCCACCAGTGCACATCTTGCAAAAGAAATATCCACAAAGTGTTCTCAGTCTATGCAGTAGCATAGCACACCCATTTCTACGTCGCACATTACCGGGGAAAGAGTTTTTTCAGAGCACACGCTTGTTAGAGTTACGACTGCAATCGTATACCAAATACCGCAACCAAGAAGTTTCAAAAACGTTCCAACACTGTGCAAAAGTTGCAACATCCATTTTTTGCAGGTGGCACTGAAGGTAGGGACTGCACTATGCTATACGTGTCCTGCTTGCCCGATTGAAGAAGACCACAAAGAATGTTCCGAAATACGAGAACCGTTGCTGTCATAATGCTGTCGTTTATTCTAGGCGACAAGGTCATATGATGTTGTCATGGAGTTTTCTTGTGGTTGGTGGTTGGTGGTTGTGTCTACTGGAGCGGCAAGCAGGGCTGTTCCGCCGGCATGGTGAAGATGGGCTGTGCAAATATTTGCTTAACCTTCGTCCTTTTGGCTTCGCAAATATAATCATTTTGAACTGAACCTTACGCCACAAATGCACCAATTCGTGATGAATGTTCAAATGCACGGAAATACATTGGTGTCATGCGCATAGAAAAAGCATACATTTTTCGAAGCCTAGAAGAGTAAAGCCTAATCAATATAGTAACAAGAACGTCGTGAGCCTCAAGCAAGAAGATTATACAAGTGCCTATACAATGCCAATCGCTGCTTTGTTAGGTGAATGATTTCGAAGCCAGAGTTCCCACTTGCACTTTTAGTAGTAAATTATGTGGTGGGCAAGACTGAAGTGTCCTTATCGTTAGGGTTACGATGGAACGACGTCTGTGCGTTCACAAAACGATAGCCCGCCGTGCAGATACCACTACATGTGTATGCAGCTTGAACTGTGGCGGAATTTTCTGTTCGTACGGCACGATCATCGCGGTTGTGTTTTTCGATCGGATAACCAAGCCTTCTAAAATTTCTTGAATTTCCGTCTCCGGTGTGAGTTTCACTTTCATTACATCTACCATGTATGTTCACTAAAGCTGTCACATTGTTCTTCAATGCTATTGGCATGCTTTGGGAACTTCACCCAGTTTGCGCTATCTTTCAATGTACGTGCGCGCCTTTTTTTCCGCGAACTAGGGTCACTAGGCATTCCATGGCCAAATGGGGAAAGCACAGGATGGTTGGGCTACAGAACCTGGTTCAGAACCAACAGTTGGACCAACCTGGGTCACTGGGTACGCACCTCTGACTATGTGGTGCTCTTCAGCAAATCTATTTGACGCTAACGTAGGTCACGGGGTTTGTACCGCTCGGTATGTGCCGCTCTTCATTGACCCTCTTTCCCGCCAACCCGGGTCAATGGCTTTTCAATGTCACTTTTGAATGAACATCTTTGATGCTAACTTCTCTCACTGGGTATGTGAGAAGGCCTTTCATAATACTAATTATGTAAAACGTAGCATCAACCGCCAATTGTACCATCAACCGTAAAGTAGATTTATAATAGCATTAAGGTTGCCAGTCACCGCTACAGCTTGCATGCACCATGATTTTCTTTTAAAGTCGCCTTCGTATAGCCGTTTACCTTTGCACTTCTGTAGCATCGCACAATGCACGATTTTGCATCGGGTGCCCGCCTTCGACTGATATTGCCACCAATGATTCCTTATAATGTACGCTTTGTTTTATGTTTTATAAATGCCTTCGTTTTGGTGTTGTGGATCGTATTAACTGTACTGAAGGCACTGGGCAGTGGGCATAGTGCTGGTGAAAGAGAAAACGACGAGAATCGCAGGCTTCCCCGTTTCGCCATAGTACCGGCCTGTTTACGACTACCCCTACAACCTAGAACTAGTGCTGCTAGGCAAACACCCCCGTTTTATTTGGTGGAGGTGCGAACTTTGTTCAAATTGCGGCAAAGCTTCTCACTAATAATAGAAATGGCGGCTCCGGTGTCGATAAGTGCGTGTACGATGACGCCGTCTACGGACAGTTCAATTTCGTTCGCCGGGTTAGAATGAGGCCTTGAAATGTTCGACGTGAACGCAGTTCTCAACAATTTTATTTTTCATTTTGGCCAGTACCACGAGCACTCTAAAATTTCACAGTGCGCATTATGCCTAATGGTGCCACGCACTGTGGCGTGCGCATTCATCGTTAAGCTGCACATACAATTTATTTCCCACTCTCTCGAAGATGGAGTGAGAAATAAACTCAACAGTATGTGCTTCATTTCAAAGCTGGTTGTTTTGTTAAATTTTTTAATAAATTATCGACAAATTTTTGCGGCATCCCTTATATTTTCTTTCCGCTTTATTCAGTCTTTGTTCTTAAGAATTCAAAAACAACCAATTCTATTCGACGTCCAAAAGTAGCGTGGGCGCTATTTCGGTCATTACAGGTTCTTTAACGTAGGCCTGGAGCAAAGCACCCGAGGGTTTTGGGATTGTCCCAGTCTCAGATTGATAGGCATGGTTGGAAAATGAACTCGTGACCTTTTGCTCACGAACAGAAAGCCGCAGCAAATGAGCCACTCTGGCGGGTATGCTCAGCACGTCGAGTAACCCGTAAGACCCATCATTTGGTTGACTTCTCAAGAGCACGTTGATGTATCACTCTCTCTCTCTCTCACCACAAAGATATGGCAACAAATGGGTGAATGCCATAAAGTCGTTTACACATTGCTGCCACAGTAGCGGGTATCCGTTGAATAAACGTCATAGTTTCGCGCTAATATACATTGTAAAGTCGGGAGTAAAGGGTTAGACGTATGGTCTAGACACTAAGGAACCCTCGGCAAAAGTCGCAAATAAGATCATGTCGGAGCCATAGTAAAAGAGTCAGTATCTTGTTTTATGGAACAGAAATAAGGCTCATTTCGGAACAGAAAGCTGTCTCTAAAGTGCAAGGATGTGTGCCAGTTTAACTCGTACGGAGACTGTAACTTCTTTCGCCATGTTTTTCTTCACTCACAAAAATTCATTCAACAAATACTGTCAAACTACAACCAGGTTCACTCGAAGACAGAAACCGCAGTGACTTCACATAAAGTTGGAATAATAAATAGGACTTGACTAGATCCCCTTGAGCAAGGGTACGTGTTCTTTCGTGATCATGATCATAGCTGGCCGATTCTTGTGCACGTTGACAAGCCTGCGCTAGCAAGGCGCATATATTGAGGGCCTTGGTGAAGCCATTTCTTTTGCAGCAGCAAGGTAGATTGGCCTCATCTATAGCCTGCACTCATCAGATGAATGCTGCCATTGAATCATTGTATCGAGAGAATCCTGGCGAGTCTTATGCGATAAGAAGCGTTCCGACATTCCTACGCACACGTTCCATTTTTTTTGTGTGCTAACTCCGAACTTATGATTGTTTATCGTAGGAACGAAGAAAAACTAAACATTGCGAAACCCAAATTCCACTCAAAAACATTTGTGTGAGCACACGTGATTCAAATTGTTGTACGGTCGAGTTGATATTGACCTGTAAATCAATACCACCGACACCACAAATATTTTCTGAAAAAAAAAAACATATCTCGGAGGAACCCATGGATTCTGACCAGAGGATTCTTGCAGTGCCCACCCACGTTGAGTACAATTTGTTGCTCTAAATAAATACTTTGAGCGCGAGACTAGCAGGACCTATCAGGAATGAAATGTCATCATTTTCAGTTAAGAAGAGCCGCCGTTTGTACAGGACAATTAAAGTAGGCCATTAGGGCTGACAGGCTGAGTCAGAGGGACTAACTGTCTGCGGTCCTGAATTGTGAAATAAGGAGATCCTCATAAAACATTTGCCATGAAATTCTTAGACAAAATTGATTTTCTCTACATAGGTGGCAGTTTGGGTTAGTTGGTAAGCCACTCAAGTGTGTGAACATTATGTCGATTCTCGCGCACAAAAAGAGAAAATGATTAAACCATGCTGACAGTTGCTGGTACATCAGAACTGGGTGCTATTTTTATTGTGATTCATCTCATTGGCGTGGCTAAATTACCAGCCTACAAGGTCAAAACGACCAAGGCAAAAACTGGGATTCATCAAAATGTATCGTCTTTGTTAGCATACTAGGATAATTAAATCAAGCAGTCTTCTCACAGGCATGGTCGATTGCCCTCATTTGCGCAAATGACACATGACCATATGTCTACAAATAAATATTTTCATCACCCAGGGTAAACCACCGCAGCGGCTTGGTTTCTGCTGGTATCCGATTGGTTAATTTCATGGGAGAATGTCTCTATCCTACGCATTGCGTGTTGTTTCATGCTGTGACTCTATTTCAAATAAGAAATATTTCGCCATCACGTCTTGCCGCACACCATACCGCGGTCTTTCTTACTCCTTAATTTGCTGCTTAAGATGCACTGGTGTCCTCAAAAATCTAACAGGAATTCCAAATTTTATGCAACACGTTGCCTGATACGTTTGAAGGAGCCCAAACATAGGAACTCAGTGTCGTATCTCGTTTTCATTTACGTTCTGCAACTTTCAGTAAATTATTCATGTAAGACCGTCTGACCATTTTGCACGCTCTGACATTTGTGTATGTGTCATCTTCAAGCCCGACTGTTCTCCCCCGTCGCTCAAAGATGGCTCATTTCTTTCGTTATCCATTACAATTTCTGTATGACCATTTTTCTTCATCCTAGCCTGTCACGCGAGGAGTGTCCCTTTGAAGATATGAATTACACGAAAAAAATAATTTGAGTCACCGGTTAGCGAGTCGTTTACTAAAAATACGGAGAACTTCGTCTTGCAGAAAAAGAAAAGACTGTAGCGAACCAAACTCAAGCAACGCTGAAAAAATACACCGAGAGCACTCACTGAGTGAAACATTTATTTAAGTACAAATGCAGCTCGGCGATAGTTAAAGAAGAAGCCATGCTAGCAGACGCAATGTCGAAAAACGAGCAAGAAACGAGGGAAGAGGCTCATTTCGTTTTACAACAGCAGACTTGTTTTTCGAGTTGTCTCCTCTGCGTCAAAGTAGAAATCCTGCCTGGTTACAGCAGCCATACATCACCGGTAACTGTCTTCCGCAGACGCGCTCTATTTCACTTATTCCGGGAGCCGACTGGAAAACACGGCTGCGAGCCAGAAGTCAAAGCCGATCATGTCAAACCGAGAGTCGTACAGAGCGCCGGAATCCATTACCACCGTCAGACTAGACATGGAACTGGAGTGTAGTGTACCGCGGAACCGGAAGAATGCGGCTGCATTTTTCAACGCTGGACACCGAGAAAAAAAGAGGTAAAAAAGAAGGCAAGAGTGAGCGCATGTTAGAGCAGGAGTTTAACGCTGAGAAATTGCACAGTGGTCAGGTCATAGGGAAGGCATAGAAGACAGAAATAACAAGAGACGGCTAAAGATTTTTAAAAAACGGGCTAAAATTTGACGTTTTTCCAGAGGGCAATCTGTGCTTCGCCAGGAGGCTACAAGACGACAAGCGCCTCACAAACACCTGACTATGGCGGCCCATCTGCACACAACTTGCTGCCGCTTGTTGCGAGCCATGTGGCCCTGTTGTTTCGGCCTATTGACAACAGTGGGCGCCCTCCCCCTTTGTTAGCTCCCGGCGAAGGGGGTGGTGGGCGGTTGGCTGTTGGTTCAGCTGTGCACTGTGGTTCGATCTTTATCTGGCACTCTGTTGCCTCGCACCAGAGTACAAATCGTTTCCTCGTCTCGGTATAACAGCATGCACGTGTGGCTTGAGCGCTTATTTTTGTTTAAGCTTACCTAGAAGGCGCGGCCATTCGTCAAGCAGACGCCTGTCTTTGAGCCGCTCCCTCTCCCCGGCTTACTTTTGTTCTTTCACCTAACACTAACGATGGAGACCAGACGAAGCAGACGACAGGCGTGAGGTTGCGGGATGGAAAGAAGGCGAGCGTTTATTTTCTTCTCTCTGAGAGCGGATAGCAATCGAGACGAGCTAACTACAGAGATACCACCCTCTCCCACCGTAAGAGAAAAGTGGGCTAAAGGCAGCTCGAAAGCAGTAGCACAAGTGCTAGAACGCCGTTTATGTAGCAGAACTCCTTTTGCGGTTGGCATCGGGTGCCGGCGCCGCTGGCGGCGGCGCCAAGCGGCGAGGTGCAAAACTACGCGCTCTGTCCGTGTTGTCAGCGTCCCGCGGCGAAATGTCATTTCGCCCCATTTGTCAAAACAAATGAATCGAGCGGCAGTTGGAGAGCTCGTAGCACGCTACGAGCCCGCAGTCGCGCTAGTAAAGGTATGATTTTGAGAGGCTTCTGCACCCGCTGCACTTAGAGGCGTCTGTTTCTTCCCTTGGTTTTCTCGATGGTCGACTTGATAAGAAAGAAAAGACCTGACTGATATCTGCGGTCACTGCTGCTCTTCCTCCGTCGGAGATACTAAGAGCGCGATCGGCCTCTTGTGATTGCTCGTAATAAGCCCCCTTTCAGAATGTAATTTCATTGTTCCCCCGTCGTTGAACATCCCTGAACACTCGCTGACACGACGGCTCGGTGGTAATCGCGCGCACTTTGCGGTGTCATTAGCTGTCCGAGCCGGCTCACCATTTGCATGATGGCACTGGGCCACCCGCAAACTGTAACCGGCCTGTGGTTGAACCTCCCCTAGAATGAATGGTCGGTCCTCTCACGTAAGACAAATTTTTATGCGCAGTTTGGCGGGTGAAAGACGCGAATTTATGCCAACGAGTATAGTTGGCGTTTTGAGGCACCAGGCGTCACTCCACCATTTTGCTCGCCTTGTAGCTATCGCATCTGTTCAATGTTGCATATCTGAACACTGATTTCTTTATTTCGTTATTTTCACAAGTCTTTGCACTTTGGTTGCAAGGTTATGCTGTCGTCTGTGTCTGAGGGGATTTATCGGCATTTATTTCAAAACTCGCATTGATTGTTTAGGCTTTTTTAGTTATAGAGCACGAGAATATAATTTTTGCCCAATCTTGAATTTTTGCTGTATACGGCCCCTGCTGCTTGAATAACAACGATTGTAAAGGCGTGCGTCATTTTACTCCGAACACCCGACTTCCGGGATATTTTTACATTTCACCGAAAAAAGAAACTGTCATTCAGCACCTATGAATCTTTATTTGTGCATACTGGAGTGTTTAGCTGACGCAGCCTATCAACCTATTGACTTTGTTCACGACAGCGTTGACGTTCTACAAATACCAATTTGCACTTTGGCAATCTGCTATCACGAGCTGTCGAACTTTTAGGTACTTTTCACTTAGTCGAAGAATGAAGCTTCAGTTTTGTACTATTCTGGCTAATATTCAGATGATTATTTCTCATGTTTTTCGTAACATTCTTATTCGTGTTTATGCACGCTGTGGGCCTGAATATTAAAGGAACGCAATTTTCCCATAAACCCATCGTTTCATAGAGCCACTTTGAAGTTTATTGTGGACTGAAAGTATTAGTTATACCAGTAATGTTTTGAAGTGTAGGCTACATACTCTTGTTCACATTTCTGAAACACATGCTCAGGTGACCGACAATCGCATAGAAGGCGCGCGTGGCGCTTTAATGCTGCTTCACAGCAGAACTTTTCTTTAAAAGTTCTGTTACAGACTCGGAGACTTTCCGGAATACAATTCAACTTGTGCCGTACATCTTGTGTCCGTTGAATGATCTCAGCGCATTATTGCTTGACACTCGCATATAAATTCTGCAAAGACTTCGCTGCAGCGTTTCGTCGTATGCATAAATGTGGCCATGGGAAGAGAACGCTCTTTCAACACAGTCTGCCAGGTTTATACCGACCACGTGATGAGCGCCTATGTGAGGCCGCTGTTGGCTGTTACCTTATGCAGTGTCTTACTTTCGAGGCTGCCAGGACGCTAACGCGCATGTTAAAGTTTTGCTGTGGATTTTCGTATGCATTATAACCGACGTTCGGCGGCTTGTACAAGCCTAGTCCGAGTGAGTAATTTGCGATCGAGTCACGTATATTTTCACTGTGATCTACTGCTGTTCAAGTTCATTACCTGCCTGATATAAATTCGCAAGAGTTACCGCAAGTGAGAAGACAAAGAATGTAGTGGCAAACGAGTGTCATTTTATGCGTTCTACGCGTATACGTGCTTGTGCGTGTTCACGTGCACTGTAGGTGAGTGTGTATGCTTGTGTTGTGCAAATGGTTAGATACATTCACGAGTTGTTTGCATTACACACATTTCGGATGCATTCGTGAGTGCGAGCATGTGGCAGTGTGTTCGGGTAAACGCGAGCATGGATGTGCGGGCCGGAAGGAAATATTCATGAGTGAGTGTCAGTCTGAGCCCGCAAAGTTTGTCAAGTATGACTGCAGGTAGCCTGTAGCGCAATTTCTTTCGCCTGGTACAGTGGCGCGGATTGGCTCGGACCTGACAATTAGCGTGGCAAGTGACCCGCAGAATATCGGTATCGGTAAGGCAGAGCTAAAAGGAGGACAACGTCAATACCGTGATGGCGTTACGTTACAACTGGCCCACAGCGACCAGCTACTGCACACCGACCGCTACGCAGGCTTTTGATATCGAAACGTGACACCTGATTTTTGAAGTGCATCGCGTGACCCACCAAACTCGTGCGCATGATGTGCGTATGCCATAGAAAACTACAATCGTTGACCTTCAACATTATGATGCATGAAAATGTGCCGTAAGGAATTACAAGCTTGCTGAGAACTAACTGCCTTTGTAAAGCTCAGAGTGATCGGCAGAAGTCCATTCGTGGCGTTGAATCTTGCTAATCAAAACAAGTATTCTCTAAGCAGTATAGCTAGACAGGGACGGCCGGTAACACCCGGAAAAACACTGGCCATGGTGGCGGAGAACTTGACACTATCAACCAGGCGCACGTGACACGTCATAAGGAGCGCACGAACTTTTGCTCGTGCCTATATCGGAGCCTGCGCAAAAGTACTTCACCGGACTCGGGACTTCGAAAATCCACAACTGTTTTCCGCAGAAGGCGACTGAACTTCGACACTGAAGACTTCAAAGGTAATAGGAGAAGAGCATGCAATACGCGGCTTCGGCTAGGTGCCTTCCCGAATATGGAGACCAAGGGAGAGCCACCGTTCAGCAAGCAAGGAGAGGGTGGCCAGCACACGGACGGCCCGGCTTGGATTATGCTTTGCTCAAATTAGTTGGAAATCCATTTTGGTTCGATCGTCCAACTCGGCAAATCAGATAATGCGCCAACTTGGCAAATAGCGGACTCGTGAAACCGTGACGCGTAAGGAATGCACGGTAGAATGCGACCGTTATACTCAGCAAATACAAGCGGTGGTGTGACCATGGCGCCGGCGGGATTGCTAGGCCGCCGCGGTTGGCTACGTCAAGAGGGGGGGGGGGGGGGCGGACGGTATACTTCACTAAATGTAGGCTATGCTTGCCGGCGCAAGGGTCATTGCAAGGTGAAAGAATCGCCAAACTATCCGGCAAGATATATGTGTCTCGTCTGCCTTGATGATTCGCTTACATGTCTTTTTAAGCTACAACAATAGCTTATCTGACTATTCTTTCAGTGAAAAACGTACGAGCGGTATCTGACGAATATTTAGACGCGTTAAGTTTTTTCTGCAATCGGGAAATAGTCGCAGTCATCGTTATTTTCCTGCTGCTTCCCTTGCTTTGCTCGGTTCTTCGGGGCAGCTAAATTGGCCCTGTTTTGTGCGGTTTTTTTACCTGCAGAGTTCACATCATGCAAAATTTTGTCCAAGCTATAAGGCTCTTGTTTAGTTTCTGACAGCATTGTTCTTTTTTTTTACTTTGCCTTATCAGTAATTTGATACGACGCTGGATCTTCAGTATGCGTCTCGCCACCCTTAAGTGGTAGATGGACTTTGTGCTCCTGTGCCATCGTTCCGCACAACGGCGAATTGCTCGGAGCCACACCAATTCTGCTTCGAATCCAGAAAACTTAGGTATAGGCCTAAAAACTATTGTGGCTTTTTGAACAGCGTCGTTAATTAGATGCTCGATTATCTTCCTGCAATCTCTAAGATGCAAGAGTTTCTGCAATTCCCTTGACCCACATAAGCCCCTGTCACATATGTGGAGAACGTTGCGTGGTCTTCGAACATCGTCGCAAGAAGGGCACCCCATGAAATCCATTGCCCTCTGGCCAGGTCAGCGGGAGATCGACGTAACAGACTTCTGTTCGTCAATTGTTGGTCAACCTTCCTCGTTCCCCGCTCATGCTACCCATGACGCTCCGATCTCGCGGGTTTCTCGTATGGACAATCTGTTTTCCTTCGAAGAGTTGCAAGTGGCGTTGGCAGCGTACAGACGCTCCTCATAGCGTGGGCCTGACTGTGTGACATACGCAGCTCTTGGCAACCTCATTCGAACAGCCCGGCATGCTCTTCTGCACATGCATAACACTTCGTGGCGCAAAGGAGCGGTTCCTGCTGCATCGAAGTCCAGCCACCTTGCGCCCCTGCTGAAACCAAAAAAATCACCCTTAGTCGTGGCGTTTCATCGTCCCATTGCTGTTGCAGTTGTCTAGGAGAGGTGATGAACAGGATGTGCTGACACGTGTAGAGTGGTATCTGTACCACTACGAGATATACCATGACGCTATGACAGGCTTCCGATGCGCACACTCTCCAATAGACAACGTCATAGAGCTTGCTCCTCTGTTCAGCACGAATAAGCCTAAGGAGACTGTCAGCGGTGATGTTCCTGGTCGTTAAATAAGCTTATGACAATGTAACTCATCGATCCGTCCTGGACGGCCTGGGCGATGTCGGCCTATGTGGGGTTGTTTTTCGATGGATATTCAGCTACTTGAATGACACGCCATTTTTCTGCAAACAGAGGATGGTGTATCATCAAAACACACCACCTACCGCGGCGTACCACAAAGCGGAGTCTTGAGCCCCACTCTACTTAACCTCGTGCTCATCGACTTGGTTCGTTCCCTTCCGAAATCCAACCCTGTGTTGACCTATGCATATGATATATGCAATTGATTATTTGGAGTGCGCATGAGACTCCAAAAAGCGGCCTCACTAACCTCCGATTATCTTCAAGCACGAGGCCTGGAAATGTCCTCCGAGAAGTGATCAATGGCCGTTTTCACTCGAAAAGCAATGGGACAGTACGTTGCCAGAATTAATGAACACCCTATCGCCTACGAGAAGACGCACCGCTTTCTAGAAATGATAATAGATCGAGGCTTCTCCAGGAGTCTCCGCACTTCTCCACAGACTGGATCCATGTGTGCAACTCCATCCTTCACCAGGGGTACCACGAGCAGAAGCAACACTTCTGTGACGCCTGTGGCTCGGCAAGGCATTCACGAGCGGCGTGGTATTCCGTCCGGTTTGGAGTGGCCAAAAGCCCTGCTTGCGAGAAGTGTGGCTGCGAGGAGATGATCAAGCAGCTCCTTTGTGTCTGCCTCCACTACAATGCGGCAAGAAACGTGCCCGCGACCTCGCTCGGAAAACTGGACGATCGCCCCTACACGGAGGAAAAACTTCTAGGATACTGCTTCAGGTGAGTTTCGGCATTCAATGCCTTAAGGGCTTTGCTCAAGTCCTTAAGGGCTTCTGAATTGTGCGACAGACTTTGAAAGTTATAGCGTCTAGCATGGCGTTATTGTGTGAATTTTCTCACCTTATTTTTTTATTTGTTTCTTCTTTAACCTTTTGTTCCCTTTACCTCTATCCTCAGCACATGGCAGCCAACCGGTAAATACAGTGACTAATCTCCCTGTCTTTCATTCCCCTTTGTATCTCTCACTCTCTCTCTCTCTCTTCTTTTATCAATTCAGTTGTTCCAAACAACTTATTGAAGTTTGATTTTTTTATTTATTTTATTTTCATTTAATTGCCTTTGCCATTTCAGCGCAAAAACTATACATTTCAGACCAAAATTTCGTGACACAACAATAAGGTGGACAGCACACTGAATGCGACTGCACAAATTGTCGCGCAGAAGGCATATTTTCTTTGTTTCCTTCTTTTCTCCGGAAGACGGTCCCAGCAATGGGCGCCTTCCTTTTCATACACATGCCTCGCGCATAATACAGTGCTTGTTCTCGTTTGCCCTCAGCTGCAGGAAATCGAACACGTATTCCTTTCACTTTTCAACAACGTCTTGCGACACGGGTGATCGTATTCATAAGCAATGTCCTTAATTTATTTTCCGAAAGCGATAAGTAATGTTTCTTTTTTGAAATGCAGGATGGTAAAATGCGTAAACAATTTGTGCGCCATTTCACCGAGCTAAAAGAAGCCTGGCACATGTTTTCGAAATTGTACAAACTCAACTGCTCATTTCTCACCGGTATAGGGATTGCACTAAGCAAGTATGAAGGTTTTTTAAACGCTTACAACATGCGTTGATTTTACACTGAGCCAGGAATGTGGGGGGAGGGGGTGTATCCTGTGAGAGTCTTTTTAGTGGACTGTCCATTTCAGCCGCTGCTGATTGGTTGAAGCATTACAGGCGTGAAAGAGACTGACTAGGAACGCTTAGTGCTTTCTGACTGGCACCGCAGCACAGCCAATTAACACTTTAGCACCAGCCGGAAATGGACAGTCTTTCAGGCGGACTCTTGCAGAATACGCTCCCACCCCCTCTGGTATCACAATCTCTGACCTGTCGTCATTTGCCTGATCCTGATGGCGTAAGACAAAAAAAATTGCTGCCAAGCAGTAAGCTAGGCAGTGTTAAAGCCACCTCATCATGCCTACTAACAAAGGTAGGCAGCAAAAAAACGTATCAACGTCGTCATGCATAGTATTAAAGCTAGGAATGTTGAAGTTTCATATATAAAAGAATAAGAAGTGCACGCGGGAGCCGCAGTGATAACACGGGAACAGTGAGTCAACGTATCATGACCACGTGACGCATTCCCATCTTTGGCACCAACACATAAACTGATTCCTAGGACTAAGGATTAATCATACATTCGTAGGATTTTTTTTTTCAAGATAGTAAACTATTTATGGCGCACTTGTTTTTCCCAGTAATTCTTCTAAATTTCACAAAACTTGGACGTTCGCTTGCTTTTCGGTAGGTCGCGTCTGTCCTTTCATACAAAGTGCGCTGCACAATACAAGACCGATACTATTCGCAGTCAACTTTGCTAACTGGCTCGGGGCTACAGGAATGGTCTCGAAGCAGTGAGGACGAAGCTCTAGGCAGGTATTAGGCGGCCAGGACGACGCCGACTTTCCAGCGCTGTGCAAATTATTAGCCCCGATACCGCGCTTCCTCTTTGCAGCCTCGAGAAGAAGAAAAAAATTGTAACGCTGCTCTCACGCGAGACTGGCGTGGAACACTTAAAGAGACAGCGTTTGCCTGCCGCGATCACTTCTGCGTTTTGCCAGCAAGAAAACACGAGTGGGACCAGAAAGAAAAAGCTGTTACGGGAAACTTAACTGACAAAGCTGACAAATGAATGGGAGACCCAGGAATACAGGCGAACACATGAAAGAGAGCCGCGCGGCAAAGTCGACGGCCACTCGCTAACGGTGCGAAACGACCATTGTGCTACCACTGGGCGTTTATCCCGGGCGTTTCTCCTTTGCGAACATTATAATAAGGTCCACGGGGCAGGCAGGGGCGGTAATTCGAAACCATTACGACAAACGCACGGGTACAAAAAGGCAGTGACGCGTCCAAGAGTGACGCGCCTCCGTGAATGCAGGTTGTCGTCCATTGTTTCCTCGAAGATCTACCAGAATAAATGCTGGCGCTGCGAACGTGTAGCTGTAGTGTGAATGTTGCATTGCATATGAGTTTGCCTCAACTTTGTTCACGTAGCTTCAGCTGTTGTTGCGACGTTGCGATCAAACGCTTCGGCTTTCTTAATTTACGGGCGAGTATATTTTCTCGCGGAGGGACGATGTCAATACGTTTTAGCGCAGGTGCATAATTATTGGCTATTGTTGCATTTACAACGCAATATTTCGTAGAACTTGATCAATCAGATGAGTCGCTGTTGTTGTCGTAGACTGTGACACGTGTGGCTCCTACGGACGATGGGGGATTGGCCAAGAAATGGGTGGATTATTCCAATTAGTCCCAAAGCCATGTCCAGAGGGACGTAGTTAAAAGAAATTCATGTGCCATCCACACTTGTCAAGCGGGCGAGACCACAAAACTGGCCGGTCCCACAAACACTAACGCCAGAATTCCCAGCGTATTGCGGTAAGACACTCTGTGTGGTCTTCGGCTCACAGGCGGCCAATTTCCTGCCATCTTCTGTCACCCACAGGATTTCTAAAGCTAACACACACATATGTGTGGCGCTACTGCAAACGCAAACATCCACGGGGGTGGCAAAATGAGCACGAGAATCCAGAGAAGTGCGCTCTCAACACAGTAACATTAAAGGGCACTGGTGCACCGGAATTCCACTGTTATGGTATCGCTGCTATATTGCCGGCGTTCGCGTATGCGCAGCTGGCTTCTCATGGAAGTGGAGCGCGGTCATGTGGCGCAGAACGCTGTGCGGTTAAAGCTCCCGATCTATTGAGGTGCACGTTTTCACTATTTTTAATAAGTTAGCGAATTTTTACGGTAAATACCGGCAGCATCCGAATGATTTTGGACGTTTTCGTTCTTCCTCGTTAAGTCTCAAGTATATTATTACCATTTGCCGCGGCAATCTGTAAATAAAATCGGTGGCAGCGATGATCTTATTCATGAAGTTACATTGCACCAGGCACTGAAGTTACACATTGTTGTCTCCTGTACATTTGAAATTCGATGCAGCGCCCGTCCAGTCAATTTCTGTTAATATCATTACCATGAGGCCAAGAAGAGAACGACGTCGTTCTTGGAGACAGCGAACAGGGGATGCAACCGGGCTGGGCTCTCTTCCGTCTCCGCTAACGTTCGCTCTTTGTAAATATATTGTCAATTGTTTTATACCGGTAACATTAGGTCGAGGTGCGGGGTAGCTAGCTGCTTTTTGGCGGCTAGCTGTCGACCAGAGGGATTGCCAAAACAGCTGGGCAGCTCCCAGGTAGTAAGTTCCACTTTATGTTTTTGGAACCAAACGCGCGGAGTTTCGTCCTGATAGAACATGACATCGGTTAGCATTATGATCGGGTCCCACCTGTTCCCCTTGCTGACACGTTCGTACATGCTGAGTCATTCTTCTACGTCCACACCATGGAGATCAGAGAATATGCCGGGGTGATGCGGATGTGGAAAAGCAACGTACTGGGTCTGCGTAGCTGATGGTGCCGTTGCAGGCGTAGATGTGTCGTCCCCAAGAGGCATTGTCATGAGGTGGATGTGACGTCCGCTGCGGAGTTCTGTTGCGAAGAAGACGGGTGCCCGCACCCAAAGTGCTACCGAGTTATACATCTCCTATATTGAAGACATCCTCGCTTTCTGTCACAAAATCCATACGCCGCAAGCTTACACCGAAGTCTGCTTATCGCTTTAGCCATGCTTCATATTTACTTCGACAAATTCGTGGTGGCGGTGGGGAACCCTAGGTCTCATACTACCTTTGCTTTTTTAGTAGTATTAATTTGACCAAACATCGTATATTTAGGGCAGAGTACTTAGGCCAATTACGCGCAGGTCTGCAAGAAACCCTCAAACTGTTGACACATATAACAGCCGAGTTCAGAGTTCATAAACACTGCCTTAGTCTGGCTAATTCCTGGAATCGCGATGCGTTCATACAATACGGCTGTGTGCATGGTTTCTCTCACGTTTCCTTGTGCTAGTCATATGTCTTGCTGGTTATGCCCGTACAACTTGGGCCACCGCATATGTGCAACTGGGCATGTGGCACTTGGTAACTTGTATGCCAGTATCCCAGTATCTGAAACTTGTATGCCAGTATCCCAGAACGGGCATGTGCCACTGCTTAGGTGCCCGATCAGACACGCCGAACACGATGCAAGAAGTGACGAAATCAGCAGGAAAATAATTGAAGATGTCATCTACAGGGAAACGAGCGCGAGAAAGACGTTTAATAATCGCAAAAAAACATGTGTACACATAATAAAAGGCAACCCCTGCGGCTTCTTTGTTGAGGTCGCGATATGCCTCGATTAGGCTAATTGTTTCGTTCCTTTATAGGCAGAGCAGCAAACTGTCATATATCGCTTCACAGTCGGTAGGGGTTTCTTTTGGAAGGATTCAGTCGTTTAGTTTGACGACAGAGCTTTGTAGCACAGCAAGGCAGATTCTTCGCGGTAAGGATAGGCCAGGATAAGTCCATAGTCGATAGCATATATAGTAGTAGTCCATAGTGTGCTCTGGAGGGCTCACCCGTGCCGCAACTTCCACAAGTCCGGTACAGCTGCTCAGGACAGCGAAAGAAGTTAGGAGAACGGAATGTGACAAGAGCCTGCATTAGGCGACGTGTTTTTAGCGACACGGGGACGTGACAAAGTCGGCCACAGAAAATTGAAGAAGTCGTCGACATAGTAGTGAAAGAGTTGACAACAGAAGCAACTGAGTGAGTAGGAAAGGGTTAAGTCAACAAAATCGGACCATGGATCAGCGTTCATTGATCGAAAAGCGTTGCGCTACATAGAGGCGAAGAGGGCAACTGAAGACATTTCAGTAAACAAAAACAAGGCTTTACTTATAACAGTCTCTCACACTTGCGTGGGATGCGCCGATATTTTCCTTTTGGGTTTTTTTTTTCTAGACAGAGGAATTGCAAGTGCGTTCACCCATCTTCCAGTAGCATGTATTTTAAGAGTCTCAACGATCTATCTTGCAATCTGGTCAATCACATCCGTCTGCGCATTCGAAAACGACTTAAAAACACATGTTGACGCGCACAGTGGGCTTCGTTAATTTTAGTGGGGTTTTTTTTGTCCAGTTTACTTCGCTGTCATATGTTGTTGTTTTATATTGGCGTATAGGGCACACCCCGTTACTCCATATAAACCAGACACGAGTTCGCGCCACAAGCATGTATGTCCTCTTATGTCGCCCCTTACCTGTCTTTTGTTACGACTTCAAGGGGTCCCGAAACACTTTTTTGTCGTATGCCGACACGCAGAAAGTATTTCTCGAGGGACGTTTTCTCAAAATAATTTCATTTCAGCGGGTTACAGTAACATGAGTGGTTAAACATTACCCCTTCTACAGCCACGTCCTTCTCTCTGAAATTTTACACCGTACAGCCGCTGCCATATCCGGTCTCCTTGAAGCGGTGAGGCAAGGTTGTCTGCTTCCAATTGAATTCAACCGAGTGTGTTCTTGCATGTCTTTCCTATGCAGTCTTTCATCGTTAATATTGTGCTACGTGCAGCGAAATTTAACGACTAAACCCGTACGGCGGATGCAGACGCGCTGGCACTACGCACAGTGTCCCCTCGTCTAGTTGCTGTTGTTGTTGTTGTCGTTGTAATGCTACATGAAGCAAAAAGAAAAACGCTGCACTGCTGCGAGTGTATATGCAATTCAAAATTCACAAATGAGCTCTGCCCGGTAATATATCGGCTTAATAATCACCTGATAGTATGAAAATGTCTAATATGTGCGTTTGCGATAGTTCCTATATTACCTTCGCATGATTTCTTTGTAGCCGTCAACAGAAGAAAAAAAAGCGCTGCCACTAATTAGTCAATGTGGTGAAATGGTTATTTATAAAATATTATAAGATATAAGATAAATGGATATTTATAAGATATAAAAGAAAACAAATTCTGGAGAATAAAGAAACATTGCATCCGTCGGGAATCGAACCGGCACTTTCTGCAGAGACTGCTACTTTTTTTGATCGAATTAATGTTTTTTTTCTTATATGGGTATTTAATGCATCATGCACAATACTATATGCGAGAAATCTGCGAGCACTAGCCAACACATCACAATCTTGAGGACCTAGGAAGGACCAGTAGATTACAGTGCACAACATGCACCACAAAAAAGTCAAACTCAAGATGGCGGCTTTCTGACGGTGGATTAGACACGTTGTCAAGAACGTGCCCTTTCCTTCACAAGGATTTTTTTTCCTGTATCTTGGCTTCTTCAAATATTCATAGACCATAATTCTTGGCAAATTATATACAAAACTAGGCTCTCTAACAAACGCGCAACCTGCGGTGACCACTAAAAGCGTCTTTATTTTCAAGACTGTGGGTAACCGCTGTGTGGACCAAGGAGGCTGGTGTTTATTGGTGTGCGCTGCACATTTATGTGCAGTGTTCCTGCTTTCTACAGCGTTTATTCGCTGCAGTTCGCTTCCTGCACACATCTGCAATGCAAGCTGGGAGTAATACAGCGTTCGTAATGTCCATATTGCTGCCGCCAAAGAAGCCATCACTGCTCCTAATTTATTGTCAGACCCTCCCTCTGAGTTCATCAGCTGCAATTGCCTTGCGGAAGTGGGTCATTGGTTTGAAGAAACATCGAAATTTATTAAATTTGCGTGCTTATTTCGTTGGTTTAACCCTTTAACAGCGCGTCTATTCATGACGGTTCATCAACTGGGCCTCGTCGCAACATTACTATCCTTCTACAACACCATCCGATAGTGTATGTGATAGCCATAGTGATAACGGCAGCGATCAAATTGAATTTCAATAGAAGTTCTGTAAAGGCGAGTTAGTACATGTCCAGTAAAAGAATGGTGCCAAACCAGGACGACCACAAAATGAGAGGGACACACGCAGAAGCGCTAGTAACATGTTGTGGTCGTCCTGGTTTTGCGCTTTTCTCTTTTACTGCATCAGATTGAAGCAGGCTTAAATATTCCACAAGACTACGCAGCAGTAGCCTTGATCTACCAAGATGCCACCAAATGAAACTTCATCAGAGTAGAACAAGCTAGATGTTTCAGGTGAGGCTGAGGTCTAATCATTAGTCAGCACACGATCTACGTCTTATCTGTGTAGAAAACTGAAACGGTCGTCTCTGTTCCTCATCGTTCCTATTTTGGCGAAGCACACTGCAGAGTACCATTTTCTTGCACCTAAGAATCTCTACGGTTATCACGAAATGTGTCTGTTCGATGCCGATCTGTTACTCTGGTTGTATAATCTTTCCCAGCAGGTTTAAGTCGATGCAGGGCAAGTTGTGCCGGTTTTATTTTGATATGTATTCATTTATAGTACCTTACAGGCTTTTCAGCGAAGCAGTGTGGCTGTTCTGATTGACAAAAATACAGGTGAGGACGAAGCCACAGTGAAATAACAAAACTATATATAACTAAAAAAAAACCTAAATTATGCGGTTTGACGTTCCAAAACCACTTTGTGAATATGAGGCACGCCGTAGTGAAGGACTCCGGAAATTTCAACCGACTGGGGTTCTTTAACGTGCACCTAAAACATAAATACACGGGTGATTTCGCCCCCATCGAAATGCGGCCGCCGTGGCCGGGATTGGATCCCGCCACCTCAGGCTCAGCAGCCCAACACCATAGCCACTGAGCAACCACGCGGGTTATCTAACTCACACATAGGATAGGGCATTGCTACTAGCCAAAGTACCAGTCATCTATCCGCACCCACGCCTCTTTGTGTTTGCTTCCCCTCCCGCCTTTCTTCGTATTAGTTTCTGCATTTGTTTGGCTCCATGCTTGACTGCTTCACGCCAATGCAAACAAGTCAACTTGTCCCGGCGATTTGCCAATCCCTCCGGCCATGTACATCCGCTTTCACGGTCACATCCTGTCCCCACGTTATGCGAAAATCAGCGTCACGATGCCCCTTCGTAAGAACCACTACGGGTATTATTTATTCTTTTGTTTTGCGCGGGAATCTTATAACGCAAATTATTCTTGCCTAGGGCTCTACTACCTTCCTCCTTGCTTCAGTTCTCGCTTGCAGGTGTGGCAGTCATTCCGGTCAGCGTCTTAGAGTCGCCGCCGGCGACTGACGCTGATAGCTTTCAGACTTCTGTGTAATTGAAATATCGAGAGAAAAAGTTACAACCACTCTATTCGCGTGGCCGGCGTTGCATAATCGAAAATTGATTATTAGAGTAATAATCTCATTGGCACGCCATTGCCCACAAAATAAGACACGCTTGCTTTTCCATCGTTGTAGCTTCCGCGAAATTTCCCGTTGTTTATCGTATCAAATCATCAGCGTCAAAAACGTTTATCATCTCATCGACTTTCGCATTATCATTTGTCAACACCCTCTTCGACTGGCATGCAATGTTGTGGGCTGACAACGTGGCGTCAACTCGGGCAGCCATGAGGCTGTGGTGTGAATGGCTGTGATGTTATGTTCACATCTTCATGGCCGCTTGCAACTCGACCTTAAATGTGTCACGCCGTGGAGGCTCGCTCGTCATAAACGAATCAGTCGTTTCTGGAAAGCTGGAGCTGAAGGCTCACCGACTTTTACTTCGACCACGAAACTTTCGTGGTGACTATACCGATGTCATTGTTCAGGGTGGCGGAGTGACAATCATGAGACACGATACTTCATATGTAGAAGCGAGAGGCGACCAGCATGAAACAAATTCTTTAGTTCTGAACCATCACTAGTTTTCCCGTTCAAATCCACATATAAAACGCAGACACCCCCTTAAAAGAAGCATCCGCTGTGTCAATTTACGTGAAATTATTCGCATCAAGAAGCGAGGTCAGAATTTGTCTAATGCCTGCCTGAAAGGTTTGCTTTCGAACAGTCATAAATTTGGTTACTTCTTTTTAGTTTCCGGACTATCGCAAATACGTAGCGTGTCAGGTGGACCACATCAAATTATCGACAGTGGGTGTACTTACAAGGGAAGATGCAGCTTGGCGCCAACGTTTTGACAAGGAGCTTGTAAGACTGCTTCGAAGGATCTTCACGAAGATTGCCTGAAGCAATCCTCCTGTAGCACCTTTGTCTTCGTTGAAGCTCACAAGCTCGCTATTTCTGAAGAAAAAAAGGAAGATATAGTTTGGCAGAGAGAGAGAGAGAAAAGAATGCATAGAAAGGCAGGGAGGTTAACCAGAGGTAGTTCCGGTTGGTTGCCATGCACGGGGGAAGGGTTAAGGGGGATAAAAAAAGAGAGTGGAAGGGAGAGATATAGAGAAAGAGAGACGAGCACGAACACAGCGGGTACACTATAGAGTGGAGGTGGCAGCATTCTTAAAGTCTATCGTGAAGCCCCGTAGACCGCGGGCACCTTAATAACGCGAGTAAAGCCTTCAACGTGGATGCTCTTTTGGAGCAATGACGTAATGCTTTGAGTTCTGATAGTGGATGATTGTCCAACTGGTCCAGTACTCTGCACATCACTTGTCTCTGGGCACTTTATTGCGGGCAGACACAGAAATGTGCGAGCGTCATCGATGTCGCATATGTCGTACGTGGGGCTGTTGGCCATTCCAATGAGGAAAGCATATGAGTTCCTAAAGGCAACGCCTAGCCACAGGTGGTACAGTATGGCATGTTCACGTCGTGGTAACTCAGGCGGGAGGTGCATCCGTATGTCCGGAGACCGCAAACGCAAGCGACACAGGGTGAAAACATTCCACTCTCACAGGGGCAAAGTTCGGCAGCATATAGCTAGCCACTCTGTTATTTAAGGGAAGAAAATGTGGCATTCCAGTAACATCCCCAAATTCGTCCTTTAGATTTAGCTTGGGCATGCTTTCTGTATAACTCGTATGCCCGACGTGAAAGCGTGTCTTAGACTGCATGGTTTGAAGTGAATTTGTTTGCTTTAAACTCTGTTTGGATAGTAGTTCAGTGACATTATATGCAGTCTTTCTCTTTCTTTTTTATTTCTCTTTACTGATTCACAGTAATAGGTGCCATGATCATAGAGTAAAGACATAAAAACTAGTTTGAGTTTCATTTTAAGCAAAATAGTGCCATCTAGATGGCACTATTTTGCATGGAAGAAACGCAGAGTTCCGGACGTGTTGATTCTATGTATGTGTGTGCATATATATATATTTATATATATATATATATATATATATATATATATATATATATATATATATATATATATATATATATATATATATATAATACAGTTCTGCAAGTGCTTCGAACCGCACTTACACTCATCTTCGGCTGATTCAAAATACAGTTTGGCTGCAAAAGAAACACTCGAATGAGCATTGAGCAATAATTTCAACAATGAACTCTTTTTCAGCCACTTTTGTGAGTTTCAAATACTAGAGGAGCAGATACTGCAGAAGCAATAAGTAGATATACTTAGTAGACTATGTTTCTTGGGAGAATGTGCAGTCAGAGATTTCGTGATGTCTCGCTGAAGACTAGATAATTTATCTTTCTAGTACCGTGTTGCTGAGAGTCAAGCGAAGCTTGTCGGCATCACGTGGAGAGCCATTCGACACGGTGTGCCTCGCTTAAAGTCTGCACATATTCTTCCTACCAAAAAGACATAAAAGAAACTACATCATAGTTAACAACGAATGCGGAAAAACATATAGGGACCTCTGGGTGCAAAGTACGAGGAAATACAACGTTCCCAGCAAGAGGTCGTTGCAAGCCGAAACGCCAGAAGTGGCGCCCAGCGTTGGGAAGCGTGCGAAAATAACTTACTATTTGCATAAATTCCGCGTTAGACGCAATTTCTCACCTACGGGTAGACTAAGCGGTGCGCTCCGCTGCACGCTCTAAAGGCTCACTTCGCGAAATTCATCTGGCGCCACTTTCTAAGCTAATCGAGAAGGCATGACGCATTTTGTGTACGTGTTAACGCTGCTTAGCCTACTCGTTGCGAGAGCGGCGCAAACTCTGTCTTCAGCTCCACAACCTGATATTTCCCTTCGTAAGACATGTTCGAGGAGTCCGCTAATATTCACATAGTGAGCATGTCGTTCGCAAGACAAAGTAGGCAATAAATAGAGTGCAATATTGTGGCCCAAAACCACGGCCTCAGTGGTTATACCTAGGGATCTATAGAAGGCTACCAGGCTGGTGGAACAGTAACTAGATTAGTGCAGAATGCGCTGTATGCCCATGCGAATTAACTGTCAGTTCAATTCATTTCTTGCCTTCTTTTTAAGGCCTTCGCGGGCCTTTACAGGTACAGACCATAAACCAAAACCGAAGTACAAAAAACGCAAATCTAAGCAACATTTTGGTACTTGCATGAGCGATGCTTTAGTAACGCGGCTAAATAGCGACTTTACAACAAAGAGCAATAGGATAAATTCTTCACTGTCATCTTATGCAGCACGCAACTTCTTGTAACGTGCATGTTTATCCACCACAAAGATCGCCCCTTCATTTCCATGCAGTTTTTATGTTTATGCTCTACATCATTGACAAGCTATGCCGAAACGCAAACATTATGTCAGGCGGATGCACCCTGTTTACAAGATGTAGAGCAGCTACAGCAGCATGCGAAACTGATACAAAAACAACGGGAATTCACCGCTAAATTACCGTATATTTTTGACGCTCGCATAATTAGAGCGAAATTATTCCGTTCTTCAATAACCTCATCAACGCTAATCATGCAGCCAAATCAGAGAGCAAGGCTGTTCCGCCAAATGCGCAAAGGTAAATGTCGATGTCAGCGTGTGCTGAATCAGACTGAACTCTAAATTCAGGGTAAATGCGAGGAAATGCGTTCTTTAGGTTTAATTATTGTTCTTGTGTAGCTATTAAGATAATGTTATAGTGCAAGAAAGAAAGTAAGGTGGCAAAGGGGGGGGGGAATCTTGCTATGCTTTCGAACGTGTTCTTCTAAAGGGAGCTTCTAATATTTGAAACCTTGTGCATGCGGAATAGTGGCTCTGGGCTAAGGCGTGGCGGTGGCCACCGTGTCGCATCGGTGCAGCGTCTGCTATGCGGCGTCTCAACAAATCGCTTCTCTTGCGGCGGGCGCCTCAAGTGGAGCGCCATCCCAACCGAAACCACCACAGAGGAAGACGGCATGGGTTTATCTGAAGCCTTAGCTTCCCCCAGATCCGCTGGTCTCTAGTGCTTGCGATAGCAGAGCCACGCATTTTTCGCTCCATGGGCAACTTGATGCTTGCGCATCAGTAGTTATTCTTGTTTTGTACAAAACTGCAAACCGGGAGCAGAAATCAGTATGAGCCATATTTGGCACACCGGGCAAATTCGCGGGGAAGTGCAGCTGGAGTGAAAGTTTAGACTCACGCGCGTCATGATAGGCAATATATTTAGGCCACTGATCGAAAGTATCAATGAGCGGTACCTTCCTCTGCTGTCTGAGGAGAATCGATCTGTTGGTGAACAGATCTGCGCCTGCAATAGAAGGAATCCCCTAAAAACAATAGTACCCCACAAAAATTTGCTCTCCTGTAATGGATAGTAGATGTAAGTATCAAATGGCAACCGGGAAAGCAGATTGGTTGGAGATGATGCAAGCCACAATCCTAAAATGAGTGTAGTGCATGTTCGCAACGGCACGCCTCACCACCCCACACCACATCTCACCATACTGTGCAGTGGTCGATATGGACACTGCATAGCTAGAAAAAAACTGGCTGAAAGCCGCAGGACAGGCAGCGAAATACGCCAGGGAGACAGAGCGCGCGGCCTACGTAGAAAAAAAAATGAATTCATGAAGGAAGAAAAAATATAGGAGGGAGCATTACATCACGCAGCCTGCCTTGGCAAGCTAACGCTCCGTGAAGTCGTAGTGGTGGCCCAACACGTGAACCCTTGCGTCGTGATCACGGAGCAAGAATCGTGATTTGCTGAGACGTTTGGTTCTCAGTAGCTGTGCCAGTAGTTTTTGTTCAGTGCGCGCTAGTTCAGCTGCCCTGCCGTGGCTCTGCCTGCAGAGCGGGTACCGCGAACTGTGGACTTTCACGTGTGATCGTGTGTGGGGCACCAGGTCGGCTTCAGCCGCGTTGCAGTATGCTTCCTCCTATCGTTTTTCTTCCTACATGAATGAATTGAATTCTGGGGTATTACGTGCCGGAACAACCATTTCATTATGAGGCACGCCGTTATGGAGTAATTCCACGATTGATTTGACCCCCAGGAGATTTTTAACGTGCCTCCAATGCACAGAACATGGGCGTTTTCGCATTTCTCCTCCATCAAAATGCGGCCGCCGCGGCCAGCATTTGATCCCGCCACCTCGTGCTTAGCAGTGCAACGCCATAATTGCTAAGCAACCGCGACGGGTCGAAGCACCTGAAGGAGGCGCCACCCACCCTTGCGCCATTTCTCCAGGCGACGCCAAAGTCACGCCACGGAACTCACGGACCGCTGCCGTTCAGCGCTCAGCGCCAAAACATGACAAAGTGCATGGCGCCCTGTATTTTCCATGAAACGTTGCTGTTGGCAATGACAAATAAACTTCAGCGTACTAGAAGTTACCGCATCAGTGCCATTGTGAACAAACATTAGGAAGAACTCGAAAGCAATATTTTTTGTAATTTGTTTGGGCAGTAACTAATGTAATGCAATGTAATGTAATGTGGTTCTGTTCAAAGGGTTGGAGGCCAGAGACGGCTTGTATATGTGGAGTAATGGTTCCAAATGAAACGTTATCTTTTGTTCTGTAAGGCATCCGTATTGTTTATAAGGAACCACTGGTGTAGAGTTCATATAAATAGACATTATATAGACATCTCGTTTTCTTCTCACAACTTGCCCGGAATTTCTCGTTTGTGTACCCGCACAAAGGCCCTGGCATTTGGCTCAAGGTCGCTTGAAGGTCGCCTACAATGAGAGCTAAAAGCATTTCATGCTTAAAAAGATGCACCATAGTCGGTATACGATTTTTTGTTCTTTTGGAAGTTATTGTCCTATTCAACTTTATGCTTGGCAGTGCTCAGAAAAAAAAAACATTACCACGGGTGGCACCGTTGACTGGAGCTAGCTGAAAGGTTGTGCTCTGCTTCAGATGCCCTGTCGCATTTGGTGTATGCCACAAGTTGTACCTTGAAAATCTTTAACTGGCCTAAACAGGAAATACATCTACAAGGATACGAATCGTACAATGTGAAATAATCAGGGCAAACAGGGTACCAGTTTGCCCACTACATAGTATCGTGAACTGAAAATTCAAGGCATAGGAGCTTCCGAAGAAGTTTCTCGCGCTGTTGATGTATAGCTATCCTGTGCACGCTAGTACAACTGAGCCATAACATTTTTGTCAGGCTTTGTTGGATCGCCCATTCAGACTGCTAAGCTTTGGTTCTTCACTTTCAAAGAGTTCCGTGATGTTGACTGCTCAAAAGTGTGCAGATCTACAACAGACGCATTAGAGGTGTGGACTCTTTTGAAGTCCCAGCTCAGAGTGTACCTCATACATGGCCGGTCAAAGAAGGACAATTTTTTTACACAGGTGCTACATTTCTTCATAGTGACTGAATGATTTTTGTACAGAAAGGCAGAGGCGTAGCTTGGTGCATGTGAAGGACTTTCTCTTGCTCAGGCCCAGACTTCACTTTCACTTCACTTATGTCACATATTACGTACTTAAAGAACGAACAGCGCTACAAAGATGCGGACTAAAAGAAGGTCATGTACATGTTCTTCTTTTAGTCCACGTCTTTGCAGAGTTGTTTTCTCTTCAAGTATTTTGCACCAACTCGCCCACATCAAGCTCCTGCTGCTTCAAGTCAAGGCATAAATCGCTGAGTGCCTTACTTCCTGCAACTGTGTCGCAGTAAATACACTTGGAAGGCCAGCTTTGCAAGCGATGGATGTCCAGCACATGGCGAAGAAATATCTTGGACCACTGGTGCCTCCTAAGAGTGCCTCCACTGTGCCTCCTGTGCCTCCACTGTGCCTCCTAAGAGTGCTCTAGCAGCCCACGTGGGACACTGGCCCGACTTTGACGACAAAAGGCAACGCTGAAAACACCCGCCTTGCACGAAGAAATCCGCCGTGGGCTCAGGCAAATGCAAAATTCGCCTGCAGTTGAATGCGGGAACCATTTATCTTTGTTCTTTTGATGAAGAAAGATAGTCCAGGTACTACTTTCCAAATCATACTTAACCTGATGCGGAGAAATAAGTGATCGGTGATTTGCACAATGTGCCGTATTTGGCACCTACCAATTTCAGTGCTTCTATGCGATCGGTAAATGTAATGATTTCTTTAGATTGCTTTCTTTTGATGAAAGAATGAAAATATAAGAAAATTAGCACAACGTCGTAATCATTCGTGCAATCGAGGGCCAATAATAGATCACCAAGTTTTCTTTACTGATTACTTCTCGCAGAAATGCAGACGTAGATGAAGTGGTGGCAGGTTGAATTGCTCAACTATCGGTCTGCAACTGTAAAGTTGCAGATGCAACAACCTTTACTCATTTTAGGTGTGAATGGCGTCGAACGACCGAAGTGCCGCTGAATTGCGCTAACTACTGCAGGGTGAACATGTGAACTGTAGTTGTTTAGTCCAGTGGGCTCAGCTCTGCGTCCTTTAACTGCCATCACACTCGCTCTGTTTTGTGCGCCTAGTAATTATCGACAAGGGTAGTACAGCGCGTCCTAGCGGTGGCTGCGTAAACCATTAACAGATGACTGCAACTAAGAAAGGACCTCAGGGCAGACGCATCGCCGGTTAGAAAACAAGACTGCCAAAAGGTGCCATGTGCAGACGACCCACATGGACCAACAGCCATGCAGTCAAAGGAAGACTAGATCAAAAATAAAGGAAGAAAAGGAGAACGCGCGAGCACGCGCACGAACTCGCAGAAGCACCGCACAAATACGCAGGCACACAAAAACACGCACAGAGGAGAGCGTGTCGCGTGATCACTCTAATTGAGGGCTGGTCAGGGAACGTTCGGCAGTGTTCTTGAAGGTGCTAAATTGCCGGAAGCGTCTCACGAAACGAACTCCAGCGAAACCGTGAAATCTGCGGGTAGGAAGACCGCAAGGAAAGCTGTTCCCGAGAAGGCAGGGGACTCTACACCCCAGAGGCACGGCGAAAATGAGGCAGGACTGGAAGTCATATTTCTTTGTCCATTTGAGAAAGAGTGGCGCGCCATCTGCTGACCGCCGGCTTCAGTGGCCGCATTGCAAACCAGCAATTAGAATCACTTTTGCGCTTGCGCCTGGTTCAGACTGCGCCGGATTCGTTCCTGCAGGCGCACTAATGGTTCAGGATAGCTGCACGACCATTCGCTTCGAGGCATTACTAGAGTCTGTCTAGCTCGGGCTTCAGAGAAGTAACAGGTGAAGTCAAAGGTATAGAGTGCGTATCGTGAGTCGAGGTGAGGAGGCAAACCGCGTAGTCCGTCCACGTCATCGGAATCAAGCTTTCGAAAACCGAGAACGCGCCCTCTCTCTGGTGACGCCGCAAACTCCCGCATACGGACACCTCTACGCGCAGGCACGCGCCCTCGTGCCGACGACGCCCATCGATCTCGTCCTGTTGAGGAGAGTCGTCGACAGCCAAGATCTGTTTTCAATTACACGTTCCGAAACAAAGCTCCCGAAGAATGCATAGTGTTGCTGCTTGGTACTTCAATTTCTGTCTCTTCCAAGGTACTTTTTGCATGAACCATCTGGAAAAGACTCTTTTCGCAGAGGCAGGTTGCATGATTTGGTAGTGTACGGTCCTACTGGTGCCAAAAATAATGAGCGTGTACTGTTACTGCTGGCACGGGAGCGTGTCGCCAAATTGGTGTGAAAAAAACAGTATTATCTGGCCACGCAGCAAATTTATAAGTGCGCAGCTAGCCTTAAATATCAGACTGCACATTTTGTCACCTACTCGAGCTCCGCCCTCGGGATAAAATAACTAATGTGCGTTTGCCTTTCTTTAGACCATTTGTATTGCAGCCTTGCCATTCTGAGCGCACATTTGCAAAAAATTTGCAGAAGTGTCGGGAAGGGGTTAGCTCTCACCAGAGCATTGTTTTTGCACAGCGATAGCTTACTCCAAGCATTATGCTTTCTAGGTTTTCTTAAGGCATTACCTGCCTAGATACAACCAATACTGTGCAACTGAGTGATTACTGAGTGACTACAGCGCGTGGTATCGCTGAGTCGAGACGTGTGTTCCCTTCCGTCGTACCGATACCAAACGCGCCTACCTCACACGTAAATCAGTTTTGCCTCTTGCGGATTCAACTGGCGCCGCGGTAATTATTTCACCGGCTATTACTAGCCGTTCGAGTGAGGTAATCGGTCTGTTTACAGCAGCTAACGAGAGATGATTTATTGCCTCTGTACGCCGAAGCGAGCTCTGGCTTATTAAGCCGAGTATTTGGCTCACGCGCCAATAGACAACCTGGGGCTCTCACGGGACGTTAATGCATATGAAAGACTATGAAAAAAAAAGCGAGATCAACGCCACTGTTTGGTTCTTTTTTCTTTGGAATGCACGTGGGGGAAGGGGGAGGGGGGGAGAAGGGGTTGCGGGCCGGACGAAGTTGCCAAGACGCACACGTAGATGGTACTGGTCTGCAGCTCGTTAGTGCGCCAAGAAATATAGATTGGAAGGACAGCCGTCCTCTTTTACAATTACGCTGCCAGACTCTAATAACGGCGATAAGCATCGTGCCCAGCGCGGGACCACCCGTATCACAGTCAACGCTTTCCGGAGGGAACGATCTGTTCAGTTCCCGAGAGACAGTTAATTGATCGCGGTCCTATATTGCAAGCCAAACACGATTCGACGCAAGAGGCGGACCACGCGCTCTCAGAGCCATTCATGGGAAGGCTGGCCTCCTTCGCAGCGTCTTCAGCGGCAGTCAGTTTATTCGAAGAGGAGAAGACTACGCGACAATTAGGCAGCGACTACGGCGACCTGTCGCGGCAACCATTTTATTATTCGACCGATACGACGTACAGAAGGAAGCAACATGTTTTCTTTTTTTTTTTCATTCACTAGCGTACGATGAAGGGAAACGGGTTGAGGATGCCAACAGAAAATGACATCCATTTTGGTTCATTGCCGTTGTCTGCAGGCAGCGCCAGCTGCTGCTTGCGGCGATACTTTTACGCACCGTGGTTGATCAGTGGCAATGGTGCTGGGCTGCTGAGCACGAGGTCGCGGGATCGAATCTAGGCCACGGCGGCCGCATTTCGATGGGGGCGAAATGCGAAAATACCCGTGTAACTTAGATTTGGGTGCACGGTAGAGAACCGCAGGTAGTCAAAATTTCCGGAGTGCTCCACTGAGGTGTGCCTCATAATCAGAAAGTGGTTTTGGCACGTAAAACCCCATAATTAACGGCGATACTTTTGTTTACCATGAATCCATGCGCTTGAGAAGGACGTAGCTTAGCACGCAGTAAACAATTTTGCACCACTCTGGGTGCTTGCAAAGCTTGCCAAAAAGCTAACACCATCTGGTGGCTTTCCAAGCTGCGAAAAAATGTTTGTTGCTATTAGCTCCTCGAAAGAATGATATTTGTTTAATTAGAAGCGAAATAGAATTTTTTTTCTAAAATTCTTCCTAATTTTTGCTTTCTTCTTTTTTAATTTACCAATACTACGTGTGCCCAATCAAATTAGATATAATTCAGTGGCAGATAGGTTGACCAAGAAAGGCCCATGAAGGTGGATTCGACCCCAGCAAACTTCACGTGAGAGTCAAAGGTTGTACAGACTTCCCCACACAGCACACACTTCCCAGCTCTTCTGATGTCTGTATATGTACGTGCAATTTGTGCTGAAAATTGCGTGCTATTTTTAAGCAACGTTGGCAGACCACAGGCTCAGCGTAACTGTTGATGATAATAAAGTTGGTGGTAAGTGCTGAGAAACTCAACAACGGTGGATATAAATTGTGATCTGTAATTCGTTGGCATCCGGCAGCCGTAAAGCTACCTGGGAACTTTAGTGTGGCTAACAAAAAAAGAAAACAGCCTTGCAAAGTGATAAATGTACTGAACCGCAAAAGTGTCCTGCCATATGATTGTTGTTTGTGTTACAAATTAGTTATTCCTAAAAAACTGTTTTATATCACCAAACCGCTTCTCTTCAGACGAAATCTCGCATCAGAGTGTATCTTGCATTTTGCATCGCAGAACACACTCGCGTTCGTTACCGTTCAAATCTGTCCAAACACCTTTGTTGCTTCAGAGACAGATTTCCACATTAGTGAACACGCTGGTCGGTCTAAGAACACCTTTCTTATAGGCTGTACCTGCACGCCTTCTATATGACGTATTGATAAATTGCAACATCGTGTGCAGGTTTTTAAGCATTATTTGATCCGCACCGATGGCACCGGCTGTTGGAATCTCAACGCTGCCACCAGCTGTTGGAACCTCAGTGCTGACACCCGTTGTTGCAACCGGACCGTTGGCGCCCGTTGTTGCAAATGGGTCGCAAGCCCCAAGGGTAGCGTTGGCCTGGCGGCCTGGGGCACACTGGAAGCATCCGAAGGTCCCAGCAAAGCATGAGGCGACTGCTAACAGAACAACTTGTTTATTCTAGCATCGCAAAGAGCGGGCCGTCAGGTCGACCGAAGTAGAGAGACGGGAGAGCACGTTACTCAACAGAAGAAATCGGAGCCTCTCTCCTGGCGTCCGGGGGCAGCTGCTCTTATACCCTTGGCGTCGCGGGCAAGAAGGAAGGTCACGGGACGACACCACGTGACAGCGGCGACGGACGGACTGAGAGACACGTTGGGACAAGGAGGTGACGCATCAGCCGGGCCGGCGCCGGTCAGACCTCCTCGCTTCACACTGGGGAAGCTCCTCTCCCCGGCTGCCGCGCTTTGACAAGCGTGGGCACACACACACACACGCACACACAAAGACACGTGGCACTGAACATGCCGGGACGCGCTCGGCGGGGATGCGTCGCGGCCGCTCCGAACGGGCCAAAATGTCCGCCGCTTTGAACGAGGCCCCGACGTCCGTTGCATCCGCGCCGGCCATATCGCGCGTCGTAGGCGAAACGTAACAGACCGCCCCGCCGGGGGAGGGAGATCCCGATGGTCAGGGGACTGCATCCGCTGTCCGGAGGGATGTCGCTCGATGATGCTCATAACCGAAGTCGGTCGTCCCTCGGCGTTTCTTGAGCGCAGCGCACCGAGAAGGCCTCGTTCTCACGTTCAGGTTCACACAGGACACTGCAAAGTGACTTCAGGAGAGTTGCCATTTTTGTTCTCTTTCCCAGCAAGCGTTAGAACTGCGCCGAAACTCAGCCGCTCAGTCAGCAAGCACGGCACAACCCTCACTAAGCCATGCCAGGCTCTTTCCCCTTTTATACTACTGCCCAGTTCCTTACAGTAGTCTATAGCAGCACTCAGAACGCGTCCACAAATCGGAAAATTGCACTAGAAAGCACATCATCACTTTGAAACACTACACAAAAGCAATATGTTAAAATCCTGCCTCAGGAAGAAAAACATCAATAACAAACAATTTTGAGGCTGATTCCCACGTTAGGGGCTTCGACTTAAGCCATCGGCGTTACCGTTGAGACTCCCCTTTTTGTGACGCACCTCAAAGGAATACTGTTGCATAGCGAGGCTCCAGCGCAGGAGGCGGCCATTTGTGAAAGAGATAGTCTGCAGCCATTGGAGAGGGCAGTGATCCGTTTCGAAGCATGCGAAGCGGAGATCGCAGCGAGCGACCGTACACTAGCTCAGCTGGCGAAAACCCCGTAGCCGCATGCGGCGCGGTCCTCCATGCAAACGTCACCCCAGGCAGAAACAGCTCCCAGTCAGTTTGCTGTTCAAACCACAATGCTCTCCACACGCGCTTCACGACGGAGTGGAGCTTCTCAACGGAATTCGACTGTGGGTGGTACACTGAGCTATGTAACAGCTTTACCCCACGCGGTTCGAGAAAAGCTGTCGTCAAAGCGCTAGTTAACACTGTGCCCTGATCTGATTGGGTTTCCGCAGGAAAACCAACTCGCGCAAATATGGACAGTAGTGCATTGACTATCTCAACTGAGCTGAGTTCTTTAAGCGGCACTGCTTCAGGGAACTTTGTCGCTGGGCAGATCACAGTCAAAATGTGTCTGTACCCCGTGGCTGTTACCGGCAGAGGTCCCACTGTATCAATAACGAGCCGTCTAAAAGGCTCCGTAATGATAGGTACCAACTTCAACGGCGCCCTCGATTTGTCCCCTGGTTTGCCCACCCGCTGACAGGTGTCGCATGTCTTCACAAAGTGGTCTGCGTCCCGAAAACACCCTGGCCAATAGTACTCTTGCAAGAGACGGTCCTTAGTTTTCTTAACTCCTAGGTGTCCGGACCACGAACCCCCATGCGACAAGCGCAACAGATCTTGACGGTAGCACTGAGGCACGATCAGCTGATCGAACTCCACTCCCCTGCGGTCTACATATTTCCGGTACAGGACCCCACCTCTTTCCACAAAGCGAGCATTTTTCTTGGCGATACCTTCCTTGACAATGCAGTGTATGTTTTCTAGGCTGCCATCCTTCTTTTGCTCGGCTATCAAAGCCGACCGGCTGACTTTTAGCAACCTATTAAGTCCGTCTGACGTAGGCGCGATGAGCAAATCTTCAGATAGCTCTTCTAACTTTCCCGTGTCGGGCATTTCCTCTCCAGTATCTGGTGCCTTTAACGCTACAGGCTCAATTTTATTCAGTTCGGGCGTGCTCTGAATATCAGCTTGCTGCGCCTCTGACCCTTTCTCATCGTTCGACAACGTCGGCCCCGCAACTACCGCCTTTGCAGCGAGCTCCCGAACCTTCGATCTGGTTAAGGCCTGAACGCTAGCCTCACCAAACAAAAGCCCCTTCTCGCGCAGGAGGTGATCGGACCTGTTCGAAAATAGGTACGGGTACTGGGGGGGGGGGCAGCGTAGATGACACTGCCGCCTCCGTCTCAAGTGCTCCGAAAGGTCCTTCAATAAGCACTTTTGCTACGGGCAGACACACGCTGTGAGCTTCCACGGCTTGTTTGATCCATGCGCACTCGCCCGTGAACATATCGGGTTCTACGTAAGAGGGGTGAACTACATCCATCGTAGCTGCGGAATCACGAAGCACTCGGCACTCTTTCCCGTTTACGAGGAGGTCTCGCATGTAAGGCTCGAGAAGCTTCATGTTCTCGTCAGTGCTGCATAATGACAAAAACACGACTTTTGTTTTTGTTTCCGGACACTGCGCCGAAAAGTGACCCGGCTTCTGGCACGTATAACACACGCGCGCTTGCCTCGCCTCGAACCGCTTTCTGGGTTCGGCTTCGGCTGCCGCCGTCTCCTTACGTTCAGTCGGACTGCTTTCACTCGCGTCCGCACTACGTGTGTCCCCCTTTGCTCTCATGGGCGTGAACTTCGGCCTCTCAAACTTGGAGCCAAATTCACCCTTTTGACCGTCCTTAGCTCCGCGAGCCCGACGCGTCACAAACTCTTCGGCTAGCTCAGCGGCTCTAGCCACCGTACTAACGTCTGGCCTATCCAAGACCCAGTAGCGCACGTTCTCAGGTAACCGACTATAAAACTGTTCTAGCCCGAAACACTGCAGAACTTTCTCGTGGTCACCAAACGCTTTCTCTTCTTTGAGCCACTCCTGCATGTTTGACATTAGCCTGTAGGCAAACTCTGTATATGACTCACTTTTGCCTTTCTCATTTTCTCGAAACTTCCGACGGAACGCCTCCGTGGACAGCCTGTACTTTTTTAGCAGACTCGATTTAACTTGGTCGAAATTCTCTGCCTCCTCTCTATTCAAGCGAGCGACTACGTCGGCCGCCTCGCCGGGTAACAAAGTGAGCAAGCGCTGTGGCCACGTTTCCCGAGAGAACCCCTGCTTCTCGCACGTTCGCTCAAAGTTAACCAGGAACAAACCAATGTCCTCTCCAAGCTTAAACGGCCGCATCAGGTCAGTCATTTTGAACAATACTCGTTCTCCTGCACCGTGTGCCTGATTTACATAACGAGCACGTTCCATCTCTACCTCGAGACGCTTCATTTCTAAAGCGTGGTCGCGCCGTTCTTTTTCTTTCTGCTCTTTTCGTCCGCGCTCATCTTTTTGCTCTTTTCGTTCACGCTCATCTTTCTCTTGTTGCTCTCGCTGTTGCTGTTCTTTAAGTTCGCGTTTTTGTCTTTTTGCCGTCTCCCTCTCCTCAATGGTCTCAAGGCATTCCGACAGCTCGTCATCCTCAGCTCCTAACTCAAGAATAGCCCTTAGCAGTTCTGGTTTTCTGAGTTTGTCTGAGACATCCAGACCCAACTCTCTTGCAAGCTCCAACAATTTCGGTTTGCGCAACGACTTCAAATCCATGGCTGCTCTGAATGCTGCTTTCTCTACTGCCTACTATTGTCTTGCCGCAAACTAACCCGGCAGCAACGACAACCACAATTACCAGCTCTGTTTCTGACACTAACAAAAGCCTGGCAAAACTCAGAAGAAGAAAGTCCCGCACTCACCAAACCTCGCAGCCAAGAATTCAGCGCAGTCGTTCCGCTGCAGGCAACCAGTCATCACACAGGGCTCGTTGCACTGCTCCCGGATGGTCGTTGTGCTGCTCAGCATACAGTCAACCGCATATCATCGCTGCTGGCCTCCGTTGTCGCGATCTCACCGCTGGCAACCAGCTGTTTGATCCGCACCGATGGCACCGGCTGTTGGAATCTCAACGCTGCCACCAGCTGTTGGAACCTCAGTGCTGACACCCGTTGTTGCAACCGGACCGTTGGCGCCCGTTGTTGCAAATGGGTCGCAAGCCCCAAGGGTAGCGTTGGCCTGGCGGCCTGGGGCACACTGGAAGCATCCGAAGGTCATAGCAAAGCATGAGGCGACTGCTAACAGAACAACTTGTTTATTCTAGCATCGCAAAGAGCGGGCGGTCAGGTCTACCGAAATAGAGAGACGGGAGAGCACGTTACTCAACAGAAGAAATCGGAGCCTCTCTCCTGGCGTCCGGGGGCAGCTGCTCTTATACCCTTGGCGTCGCGGGCAAGAAGGAAGGTCACGGGACGACACCACGTGACAGCGGCGACGGACGGACTGAGAGACACGTTGGGACAAGGAGGTGACGCATCAGCCGGGCCGGCGCCGGTCAGACCTCCTCGCTTCACACTGGGGAAGCTCCTCTCCCCGGCTGCCGCGCTTTGACAAGCGTGGGCACACACACACACACGCACACACAAAGACACGTGGCACTGAACATGCCGGGACGCGCTCGGCGGGGATGCGTCGCGGCCGCTCCGACCGGGCCAAAATGTCCGCCGCTTTGAACGAAGCCCCGACGTCCGTTGCATCCGCGCCGGCCATATCGCGCGTCGTAGGCGAAACGTAACAGCATCCATTCAGAACACTTATGAGTGTTACTCTTTTTATTGAAGTCATTTTTTTCTTTACTCGCGCACACCCGTTTTCTCGAGTGTTTGCGAGTATTCATTGGCTCTAAATTGGTAAAATTGGATGTTTAAACACGAAAAACGCCCTTAAAGTGCAATCATTTTGAGTTTGTAAGAAAAAGCAGACATGGCGTGTTACCTTACATGCCAACCTTGAACCCTTGTTTCGCCCACCACAAAGATAAAAGCACTCAGAGGGTTGGTGTGCACGTAAGTAAAAAAAAAAGCCCAAATGTCATTGTCTACGCTCCGGCATCCTTTTCTTATTTGTTTGTGTGTTTCTTCCTGTTTCTCTCCCTTTTTTTTTTTTGCAAAGGGAGCGCGTGTGAATTATTGCGTGAATTCTTCTCCTGCAGGGCGTTTCTATGAGGCGTCAAACAGCGCGTAAAAGCAAGAGGGCAAATGAAGATGTAGAAACAGTCTCTGTGCCACCACGGCGAACAACAAAAGTTGTCAGTGCGCTTTCTCTGAGTGCAGTTCCTCGACTTCGTAGACTACGTCGCTTAGCCGAGTCGAGCATAAAGCGAAGCCAAGCCGAACGCAATTTGAAGGCAAGCTCTGCCTCCGAACGGAATTGGCGGAGGGAAACCAAGTCAAGGAAAAGGAGTTTGATGTCGTTAGCCCTAAAGGTGAAGCTGCTTGTTTCGTTGCGGCTGTTACAGACGTTGTGGACGTAATTATGAGGCTTATTATGCGAACGATCCGTTGATTCGCATAGCACACGGCGCGTAAATTCGACGCGGGTGCAAAATCGCCGAGGCAATTAGGCGGCAGACGTGCGGGGCCTTGTTCGAGGAATGAAAGCGTATTAAAATAAAGCAGACACATGAGCAGGAGCTAGCGCTATTGCTCTCTCAGCACAGAAGACACTGGCAAAAAAATTGCGGGAGAACGCGACACACAATGTCTCATCTCCTACTTTACTCCTTCGTTCTGGTGGAGTTGCGTCCGACAACGTCTGTGGCACAGTGTCAGTGCGGCCCACTGTTAAATGGAATGCATGAGTGCATAGCGTGTGCGAATTAGTCTATTTGGCAAGTGTGTAATATTACAGCTTTACAGCAGGTGACGTGTTCGGGGTGCTGATGACACATTTCTGAAACACATCTCCACTGCATTGACGTAGCATCTGCCGAGACGTGCAGCAGCTAGATTACCACCTGATAGAGAACCGCACAATGTGTTTTTTTTTCTTTAACAGTGAACAGCACTGCATACAAGCTTCTAGCTTCCAAAAAAATCAATTGTGACTAAAGCTCATCTCCTCTGTTTCTTCCTTGTATATCGCTATTCTTGTGCTCTACCTAAATCAGCAATGAATTCACATTAACTTGCCCACCTACATGTTTCTTCCTACGCTGCGAAGGTCGCCGCGCAGCCTCACGGCAAGCATAACATGCTACGGACAAGCTAATTACACTTTAAAATGGCCGAGTTTGGTGTGCTTAAAAGCAAGCTTCCAAGCATTCGTTGGAACTTACTTGCCACTGTAACCACATACTACTGCAAGGCTTCAGAAGTAGCAGGCGATGAAATGTCACCTATTTTCGGCAGTCTTTTTTACAGGTAGCTCCGCATGGCTAATGACGGACAAACAAAGCTCTGGGGAAAAAAACCGGCATCGAATGTACCCGTTCCTCGTCAAAGGCACGTCAAAACGCACGAACCCAAACGCGCTAACGAGGCAAAGAAAAACCTTCCGGATTCGCGACAATAGTTTCTGATTTTAATGGGTTTGCTCTGACAGAATAGGAACAAAGAAGCGTAATATCAGCTAACAAGCAGACGACAGGCAGATGACAAGCCAACGACACACGAGATGTCCTTCTTTAGCGCTGATAATCTGAGTGCAGGACGTGCCGGTGGTCTTCTGTGCGGCTGCCTTTATGCCCGGGGCACAGGTCCTTTCGTGTTCACCTGGCACGTAATGCCACTGCTCACTGCAGGACCGTCGGACCGCGCGAGTGCCTCCCCGGTAACACTCGCAATTAAATGTCTTCTCCTGCAGGAGGCTATCCCGTACGCACATTCACGTACACGCGAACACAGGGTAACACGCACACACACAAGTACCCACACACGTGAACGAAAGCAGGCACGTGTACGCGTACGCACACCGTATATTAGCGACACAGCGGCAACAAGTGAATTTCGCACGCACATCACACACAACGCATTCGCCATGATGCCATGGCGCGGTGACAATGTAATGGCGGCTCCAGTTTAATAAGTGGTCTCTGGCATGCTGCTCTAGCTGGAGGCTACAGAAGCGGCCGCCATTGTGCGTCGAAGCTCATTGTAACCCGCTGAATGGTACTTGTTGAGGAGCTTGCCGTTTTGGGAGCTAATAGGGGTGATTTTGCTTGAGGCACGGGAGTTGCACTTAGGGTCTTTGGTGGACAACGTAGCCCATGTACTACGCCGTTCTGTTGTTAGAAGCGGTGGGACGGATCAACCTCAGAAAAATGTTACGTCAGCAGGCGGCAAAAAAAGAAAAGGACAGTGGTAAACGTACAGCTTCTCAACGGCTATTGGAAACGCCCCTTTATGTCCCCTGTTGCGGGAACTGACGGTAGATGAGTATACGTGTTCCGCGCCTACATATGAGTTAGCCTTACCTACCTTTCAAGAACTCTCGCATAACTCGCAAGCACGAAAAACGACATACACACTGCAAACCCGAGTCAATGACTGCCCTAATCACCTTCACTACATTGTATCCCATCATGTGACGCAGTAACCCCAGTCATACAACTGAAAAAATATTTTCTAGCACAATGCTTAATAATGTCCCTCGATTGATTGCCACTGTTCACTACAGTTCTGGTTATTGGTGGCGCTTCTGAATTTACACTTCTCCTCTGACGTCCCCACAGACGCATCACTTAGAAACAGTCCATGCAAACATTAACAACAGATCGTATCGGAAGGATCTGGATAGCCTGGAATTTTAGTGCGAGAACTTTGGTTGCAGAAAACACGCCAACAGTGTATTGATCTCCGAGATTTCCGAAGAAAAAAAAAGATAGGCTTGAACCATGCGATAACACGAGAAAGATGTACAGTTTTTGAGAAACCTTCCATGGCCAAAATAAACAACGAACGTTTTCACCTTTCCTGATGCTAACGTTGACCGACGAAGTGCGAGAAGAAGTCACACACAAAAAAAGGTTTTGTTCATGCCCCGCCTTCGCCGATGTCATCTTCAGGCCAAAAAGTGCCGTTGCATTGGTGTCTTGGCAAGCCTCTCGCTTAGGGAAAACAGGGTGTTGTAAAATATATGATCTCCTCGCCATATCCTTCCAGAGCTTTGCCATGGTCTCTGAACAGCGGCTTCTTTCACTTCCCGAGAAGGCACACGAGTCACGCGGGAACGTGCGAGAAGCATCTCCGCTCCCGCTCCACAATAAGGCGCTTTTAGCCACGCCTTTAGGACAGTGCTGAGAACTGTGCGGTATAGGTAAAGTGGAAGACGCGCTTACCCAAGAGAGAGAGAGAAAGCAAGGACAGGAAAGGCAGGGAGGTCAACCAGAAGAGTATCCGGTTTGCTACCCTACAATGGGGGTGGGGGAAAGAGGAATAGCAAAAGGAGAAAGGGAGGGAGTGAGCACTGAGTACGTGTGGGCGGGACAATATGCACAGGGACACTATAAACGGTCTCTTAAACCGGTGTACCTCAAGTATTGCAGTAATGCACGATTCGCTTTTCGTGCCAGTGACGGGTGTGGCCACGGTCCGAGTATCTTTGACTCGGACCGTGGCCAGGAGAAAGGACGACAGGAGAAACAGTACGTGTGCTTCTGCGCTTGAAGAGGCAATCACATGATTGAGCTGCATTCAAACATGCTGATTGGCTAGCGGCGCTTGCAGTAGCAGTCTTCTCGTTGCCAACTCCTCAGTGCCGACCCCTCAGTGCACCTATCGTGTTTTCTGCATTACTCAGCATTGCCCAGCATGGAGGCATGGGTTGTGCTTTCAACCGTCCAAGTACATATTCTGCTTGTTGTGCAGGTATAGCGATGATTTATTGTGACACGTGGTCACTCGATCAGTCTTACAACTTGCAGCTTCACCTCGAAAGAATTCCCTCGAAATTCATGGGTAGGGAGAAATCGTTTCGCTCCGCCTCCACTTCACTGAATTTTATGATTTGTTGCCTATAAGAATAGTTAAGACTATTTACTGTAGGATTTTTTTTTCTGAATTTACCGGCAATATTTTTTAAAACAATCATTTACAATTCAAACAAAAAAAGTCTAAAGAATCAAGTTAAGAAATGTGTAAATCAATAATGAAAAGGAGTTTCGCAATTCTGTAGGGTGCACATATTGAATATGTAAGGTGGACAAAGCACGTGCATTGCAATAGAATATTTTTAAATATACCTCTTATGTGAGAGCATGACTTTCGTGAAGCCACCTTAAACATTGTCACATCTTCAAGTAAGCTGCGTACTTTAACATCACATTTGTCCGTTTGAAAAGCTAACAGCATGCCAGGCCAACAGCCAGGCTAACATCGCCATCATATCGTTAAAGCTTGTTTATCTCTCTCTCTAACAGATCAGCTGTTTAGCTCTCTCTCTAACAGATGCTGTTTACAGATATACAATATATGCTGTTGTTTTTAATTTTTCCGCGTGTGAGTGCATGTGTAGGGTGTTAAGAATTTGAAATCTTTGTGCTTGAACTTTTTCTCAACTTACACACATTAGAGTTTATGATAAAGAATCACACTTTGGACAGAAATGCACTGTTTGTAGGTGGTAGCGCTCATCTGTTTCACTTAAATGCCACATATATGTGCGTTCCACATGTAGTTCAATAGAGAAGTCGTCATTGGCCCACAGCTTCTTAAGGGCGTGTGCCTTCGGAGGAAGCTTCAGCTTGCGGTCTCCTATCTAAATATATTTCTCAGTAGCCAGCGTACCATATTGGGTAACGTATGTTGCATTTAAAAACAAAAGGTAGAATCTAGAGACTATTGGTTGCGAATTTTCGAATTAGTTTGTCAAATCTGCAATAAAAATTGGCAAAAATCCTAAATTTTTCAGAAAATTAAGCTATGTATTTTACAACTCTGTAACTCAACAATGAAACACTATATAATAATTCTCTAAATTATACATACCAACACATCCAACGCAGACAAAATTGGTATATAGTACGGGGAACTCAAATAAACCAGTAATCTGTAAGTCCTCATCGTCATCATCAACCTATTTTAGGTCCACTGCAGGGCAAAGGCCTCTCTCTCCGGTCTCCAATTACCGCTGTGCTGCGCTAACCGATTCGAACTTGTGCCTGCGATTTTTTTTTTAATTTCATCACCCCACCTAGTCTTTTGCCATCCTCGATCGCGTTTCCCTTCTTTTGGCATCCGTTCCGTAACCCTAACTACCCACCGGTTATCTTACCTACGTAATACATGAGGTGCCAGCTCCATTTATTTCTCTTAATGTCGATTAGAATGTGGCTATGAGCATTTTCTTTCTGATCCACACCGCTCTCTTCCTGTCTCTTAACATTACGCCTATCATTTTTCGTTCCATCGCCCTTTGTACGGTTCTTAACTTGTTTTCCAGCTTCTTTGTGAGTCTCCAAGTTTTTGCGCCTAATGTTAGCACCAGCAGAAGGATTATACACCTTTCTTTTACTGATAATGGAAAGTTTGTAGTAACAATCTGAGTATGTCTGCCGCATACGCTCTGACCCAATTTTATTCTTCTGTAAGTTTCCTTGTCATGATCCGGGTCCCCTGTGAGTAATCGTCCTAGGTAAACGTATTCCTTCACAGCTGGATCGCCAGTCAGCTAGAAGCTGACTGGCGATCCTGGACTCTTGTTCCCTTGACAGGCTATTGATCATTACTTTGTTTCCTGCATAATAATTTTCAACCCCACTCTTACACTTTCTCTGTTAAGGCCCTCAAGCATTTGTTGTAACTCATCTCCAGTGTTGCTGAACAGGGCAATGTCTTCTAAAAACCGGTGGTTGCTGAGATATTCGCGGTTGATCGTTACGACTAAGCCATCCCAATTTAATAGCTTGAATATTTCTTCCAAGCACACGGTAGATAACATTGGAGAGATTGTCTCCTTGTCTGACCCCTTTTTTATGGGTGTCTTGCTACTTTTCTTCTGTAGAATTAGGGTAGCTGTGGAATATTTGTAGATATTTTCCAAGATATTTACGTAAGCCTCCTGTACCATTTGATTATGTAATGCCTCTATGACTGCTGGTATCTCTACATAATCAAATGCCTTTTCTTAATCGATGAAAGCCGTGTAGAGAGGCTGATTGTACTCTGCAGATTCCTCCATTACCTGATTGATGAAAATGATGTGATCCGTTGTACGGTATCCCATCCTGAAGCCAGCCTGTTCCCTCGGTTGACTGAAGTCAAGTGTTGCCCTGCTCGTATTGGAAATTATCTTTGTAAATATTTTATACAATACTGGATGTAGGCTAATGGGACTATAATTTTTCAATTACTTAACGTCTCCCTTTTTGTGGATTAGTATAATGTTGGCATTCTTCCAGTTCTCTGGGTCCCTTGAGTCCTGAGACATTTCGTATAAAGGGCCGCAAGCTGTTGAAGCATGATGGCTCCTCCATGTTTGAATAAATCAACTGTTATTCTATCTTCGCCTGCCATTTTCCTCGTATGATGTCTTTGCAAGGCCCTTCTGATCGTATCGCTAGTTGTACGAAGAGTTTCTGTATCCGGTTCATTACTCTGTTTAATGGAGGTGTCCTGCTCCTATGGGTATCGTACAGGTCAGTATAGAATCCCTCCGCGGCTTTTAATATGTCTTCGAAATCGATGATGATATTACCCTGCTTATCTTTCATTGCATGCATCTTGCCTTGTCTTATGCCAAGTTTTGTCTCAATAATTTCATGCTGCGTTCATTTATTACTGCTTCCTCAGTATTCCTTATGTCACATTTTCGAAGATCCTTTAATTTCATCATGTTGATCAGTTTTTACATTTCCGCTAATTCTATCCGATCTCTTGAGTTGGACACTTTCATTCTTTGTTGTTTCTTTATTAGGTCTTTTGTTACTTGGGAGAGCTTGCCTACTGGTTGCCTTGGTGCCTTGCCTCCCAATTCGTTTGCTTCCTCTGAAACCAGCCTTGCTACGGTTTCATTCATTACCTCTATGTCATCATCATCTCTCTGTTCTAAGGCTCCATATTTGCTTGCAAGTACCAGCCTAAATATGTCTGCTTTTACGTTTACTGCCTTTAAGTTGACCTGTTGTTTCTTGACCAATTTTACTCTTTTTCTGTTCAAAATGAGCTGAATCCGAGCTCGCACTAACCTATGATCACTGCACTTTACCTTACCTATCACTTCTATTTCCTGCACTACGCTAGGATCGGCAGAAAGTAAGAAATCCATGTCATTTCTTGATTCACCATTAGCGCTTTTCAAGGTCCACTTTCTGTTGCTACATTTCCTGAAAAAGTTGTTCATTATTCTCAGCTTATTCCATTCTACGAATCCTACCAGCATCTCTCCTCAAGCGTTTATATAATCGACGCCGTAGTTGCCAATTGCCTGTTCACCCACCTGCTTTTTGCCCACTTTTGCATTGAAGTCACTCATCACTTAGTGTATACCATGTTAGCACTTTTCTCATCGCTATTTCCACCTTTTCACAAAACTTATAGAACTTTAGTACAAGTCTTGTAAACAATGTAACAAATTTCCGTACGAGATCAACTGACATATCAAATTTGTCCGCTTTGGATGTTCTAACGGTTGCAGTTTAGAGGCCTGCGATATATGTTCCTGGTGCGCAGCTACAGATTTGTAAACTTCGTTCTTCTGTTGTTTTCTTGCGAAATTGCGAATTTTCGAAAATTATTTTTGAAGAAAATTATGCTCTAAATTTAAATTGCGCTTTCAACTGTCACTATATTATAATTTTCGCTCACAAAAGCGAGAAATTTCGTTATAATCGGCGTAGTAGGTATTTCATAACAGCGTTTCTGTGTTTTACATGTGTTGGAATAGATGGCATCGGGGTTGGGCCCGAACTAAAGTTTCCTCTTCATTATAATTTTTACTCATATTTGTGGGAACATATAATGCCCTTGAATTTTTTTAAATTTTTTAACTAACTCAATCGCACTTCGGACTGGGAGGTAGCGGTGTCCAGCTCGGATTGCGCAATCCATCAGCGGGCCCTCAACTTGGCTTTGGAGATCGCCAAAACTCAAGGGCTTACTACGGCCACCTCACGCCGCCTGTGAAAGAAATTACCCAGTAATTCAAAGATCCAACGTCTATCCACCATAAAGTTTTTGTTGCTCCTCCTGCTGTTATCAAGTAAATCTCTTTTTCCCGCGTGTCATCCTCACATATGATAACTCGCTGTCAGAGGACTGTCGTCTCGTCGTGGAAGCATCCATTCGCATCGTATTTATTATTCGCATATTAAATGGCCACAAATTATAAACGCCAGACTTGGCCATTTGAGCAGATCCACGAAGACGTAAATTCTGTCTCGCCTTTACCCGTATGCTTTCACCTGGTTGCTTACATCCATAATATACTCATAGTCCTCGACACGTGAAGAAGGGGTTGCTTCGATGACGGAAAATAATCAGGGTGCGTTGCTGACGAGTTTCCAGACGTGGTGCCAAAACGCACGTCACTTCTCCAGACATTGGCTTCCCGCCTGGGGGCTATATATTGGCGAACGGAAGACAGATTCGAAATTGAGCGCTCAGGTACCAAGGACACTTGCGTGGAAGCGTCTGAGAATAATAATAGACACTCGAGAATGTCGTGCCGTAAACAAGACAGGTGAGCGTACACCACGAGCGTAACTTGCCAGCGTCGCCATTCTCTTCGTTATTGCGCAGATAAGTAGTGGCTCCAGAAGTTGTGTGTCACGCACAGAAATAAGGGTAAATAAAACGAGACGAACAGCATCGAAACCAGGGGACATGCATACATCAGTGCTGCAGTAACGAGAGATAATGCAATCAAGATAATTAAGCTGTTGCTGAATATGTTTTCCATCAAGCGTACATAAACAAGTACGTAAAGATAATGTACAGAAAAAGACTATGTAAATCAGAAGTGGCATCACTTAGTACAACGCAAGAAGCAATAGCGCTTCTAGGCAGTAAAAAGGTGACAACGATGAGCATTTCAGCAGCACTGAAACTACTAAGAAGTAACTTATGTACAATATATGTAGTACTACACAAATAATGACTACTGACAAAAAAGTATAACAGCATAGCTCGAAATACCCGTTGTTTTAGTTTTGTGTCATAATGTGTGTGTGTTTGTGCTTTCTGTGGTATTCTGTAGGAAACATAAATAATAAAGCAGTCGTTTTTGCGACGACACATAAAGGCAGTTTCTATATTGCAAGACCAACAATTTCTACGTCCTCTATAAACAAAGCTAAATTTTAAATTTAGCTTGTTTAATAATGGGGTTTTACGTGCCAAAAGAACGATCTGATTATGAGACGCGCCGTAGCTGGAGACTTCGGAAATTTGAACTATCTGGGGATGTTTAACGTGCACATGAATCTAAGTACACGGGTGTTTTCGCATTTCGCCCCCATCGGAATGCGGCCGCCGTGGCCAGGATTCAATCCCGCGACCTCGTGCTCAGCACACAACCACCGCAGCCACTGAAAAACCAGGGCGGGTACCTAAACTTTCAGACAACGCCGCTAAGTGCAGCTTCTCAAATGAAAACATGTTCAACGAAGGGAAATGTGTCCAAAAAGAGACATCCAGTCCAGACGTTGTTGTCGCACTTCTCGACACGCTTCAGAAAATATAGGCAACGCCAGGCCCTAATGATTCATAATGTGCGATTGAAATCCGCATCTATAGATGACAAAGATAACTTTCGCTGAATCATTTTTTCTGCGTTTTTTTCTGGCAATGGAAATCTGATAATTTCGCAAGGTAGGCGATCTTTACAGCACGTGTCACTTGGGCCTACTCTCAGTATGCTTCGTACAGTCATGATCATGAACTTCTGTATAACCTCCAGTGAATATTTTACAATAAACCATCATGTCATTAACACATTAAATAAAAGAACGCGCCATTGTTTATTTGTCTGCGGCCGCTAATGCAGGATCTATATGCCTAACCCTCTTCGCACCTACGCTGCGCGCCGGCTCACTCTGCTTCCGTTGGCAGGAGCCCTCCGTGTCAGGCTTTGTGGTAAAACAGACGCAAAAAAAAAAAATCACAGCCCAAGCACTTCGTACAAATGGTTAACCAGCAAAGCTGAAACGTGCGGCCCAGGTGTTTATCACTGGGTTTAATCCCTTCGGTTTATTAAAGGACTGCTTGGTAGGCTGCCGGATCTTCGGTACGCCCTTGCTGCTTGCGCTCGGCTACACAAACCTGTTCTTGTGCACGGGCTGCCGCATCGGCACGGACTAGACGACATCGTTCCCGGTTATGCTCGCAGTGTTGCAGATCGAAAGCTGCCTGCTCCTCAGGAGTACCTATGACGCGTGGCCTAACCATTTCGGAGCCGGAGAGAAACTGCTACGCGTGTGCTTGGCTGCGATGGAGAGCAACGACGTCACTACTGGGGCAGGTAATCGCGCGCCTCTCTTTCTCTCCTTTTGTTTTTATTTTGCGCATACGCATGGAGTTGCGCAAGCCGACTTTTCGGCGTACATGCGACAGATGGACCGACGGATGGATCGGCGAGCCATATACAGCTTCGCTGTAAAACTCTGTAGCTCTGTTCTTGGCCGCTTCACTGCCGACAGGAATGCGGTGGCCGAGTGACTTCAGACGGCACATTATATATATATATATATATATATATATATATATATATATATATATATATATATATATATATATATATATCAAGGTACCAGAGAGAGATGACTTGCCCCCCCCCCCCCCTCCTCGAAACTGTTGCTAGGCTACTGCACATCATCCTGACCATCGCCGCATCAGACGAGTCTGTCGGTATCTTTGTTTGGGTTTTTATGTCTGTTATTTTGGAATTGTGGTTTTTCATTTAATACAACAGGTGCCTGTTGTGTCTTCAAGGAAAAGGCACGGTTTTGCGTGAAACAGTACGACGACATTGTACTCATTATGTTTACCTAATTGCGCAAGAAAGTCTAATTACTCCTCTCAAGATCTCATTAGAGGCGTTAATACCATGCGCCGTCCACCATATTTAAATGAGGAGCCGCGGTAACTGCTCAATTCTCGGGATTCAGTATTATACTAAGGCTATCTGAAAATGATTTTTTGTTAGATGTCACGCGTAACGGGAAGCGCGAGTCGCTATCGTTGGAAGTATGACGGATGTGCGAGAAGTTGTTAGGTGAAACATCTAGTCAACGTGCTGCTAATGAAAGCAAAATCTTGCTTAGCCTGTGCCTGAGAACTCATAGTGAGATAGCGCAGTCATTTATAAGTGTCCACTTATGCCTGCTAGGTTATCTTTCTTTGATAGACTCGAAACTAGGCTGGAAACGACTGATCGTATTAAATTTCAGCTTTCCAAAAATACGCGTATAGCGTGTGTTAATCAAACAATTTAAATCCCTCGCTTTTCTGGGCGATCTATATACCGAAGCCTAGGTTGGCTTAAGCATCGAGTGGAAAGACAATGTTTTATCATCCCTATTGGTGATCAACACTGCCTTTGTCCATCGCGAAGCTCCCAGTTCTGTGAACTTGCACACCATCTGTCATCACATTTGCGAACTTCATCAGTGACAGATTACTAAAGTAGAAGGAAAACAGTTTGGCGCTGCATAATTTTCCTCGACACAGGTGTTAATAACCCTAATTATCATCCTTTAAAATTCACTGTATTTTTGTGTACTCGTCTATCATTATGTGTAAATAAAATTCCCTTTTAATTTTCCGTCAAGTAGTTGAGGTTAGGCTTCATAAACAGTCAAGTATGCCCAAAACTTAGTCAAAAAGGAAAATGAGAAGAAAGAACGGAAGAGGCCTCAATAATATAGCGCACTATCAAAACACTTTCATATTCCTAGGAGAAAGCATAACACGAAGGCACTCTTCCCCTTCTTGTTATCCTTCAAATTTATCAGTTATTATTGAACCAAAGAAACAGTCGTTAGAGAACGGGAAAACCATTTAGGTGTCACTTTGGTTCACAAAGTTAAACACCTAAGTTTTTGTGCTCTTCAGTTCATGCCCTTTTTATTTCTTCGGACGTAACGAGGCCAAAGATAGAGCGATACGCGTGTGAGTATTTTACCTGTGACAGGCGCTCATTCTTCTTGCTCATATGGCATGGTTGTTCCATGTGTCTCTTTATTTTGCCTCACAAAGCTGTATCTGCTGTGAACTCGGCGGCTGCATGCCAATGCTCTTTCTTGGCTGCGCGTATTGGGAGGTTTTGTCACTGAATGCCTGGCTATCCCAATTTGTAAGTCAAGACAAAACAAGAAGCTTAAAAACGAGGAACAAAGAAACAGCCTAAAGGTCATAAGTAAAGCATACTAAAGAAGTCTAGAATAAGAATAAGCACGTAGATGTATAGAACAAGAACAAAACAATGCTACGAGGCGTGCCCTAATCAGAAAAGCTAGCAAATAACGTGATCATTTTCCCTGCTTCTCACCTCGCGCACTATTGCACGAAGAGGTTCGGGAGTGTTGTCGGTCTATCTGTTACGTCAATCACATATCCGCGCAAAGACACACACACACAAAGAAACAGGAGACATCGTACGGCAATCTTTTTCAAGCCCCACATTTATTTCTTTATGCCTTTTTATTGTTGTCCTTTAGATATGCACAATTTCTCAATTGGCTGTCAATCGCCCAAACCCGTGACTGCCGAATACAAGACTGAATGAAAATTTGCTACAAAGCGAGAGACATGTATACTAAAATGCAAATTCTACCTCCTAAACATAATTACGGTGTCGTTGGAACAGCGAAGCACTCACAACGATAGCAAGATAGAAAGACGACAGATCTAACGCAGTCGTGAGAATCTACATTAAGCCAAGCTTAGTTGAAGCGCTCACCCAGATACTGCGCAAAAAACATTGTGCGCTCATTTTTATTTTATTTTCAACAACGTGGAAGGAACTCCTCAGGTTTTGGCTCCATCGCACAAGTTTTTCGTCCTTTAGTATTGTAGTAGAGCGCATGAAATTATTCGTTTTCTTTCTTTTTGTTTCATTTCGTCCTTTTTTTTTGCCACTTTTTTTGCGGCGCAGCGAATACGCGCCGGCTACGGAAGACGTTCGTTTATCGCTCTGAGAATTCGCTTCGGTTCCATGGCAGAGGTGCAAATGCCGTGCACTCCTATACAGAAGGATTTCATCTACTCCGACATATCATTTCTCTCCCACCCACGCGACTAAGGTGTGCCTCATGACTGCTGCTTCCTCTACAGCAGGGAAACAGCTCAGCTTCACCACATGGCCATACAAGTAGGCTGGTTTTATGTTAGAAGCGCCATCACCAGCCAATGACATCGGAAAATGGCCCAAGTGGCGAGAAAGCTCTCGTTCAATTGGTTAAGATTTGCGTTTGGGCTAGTTGGAATACCATACTTGCGTTTAAGAAGCAGCGCTGCAAAGTTGAACCACAGAACCGGTTTGTATGTGCTGCTCTCATCCCTGTGGTTAAATTTTGAAGCGCTGCTTTTCAAACGCAAGTATCGTTCTATAAGTTTTCGTATTGGTGGCAGAAGCATGCACGCACGCAGAGAAATATTGCCTTCTTTGGGTTATTCTCCTTTTCTTTCTTTTTCATGCCCTTCTTCCAAACTAGTTCAAGATTAGCAAAAAAACAAAAAACAAAGAAGAAAGAAAAATAAAGCAAGGTTCGTTATTTGTTGTGGTTAAACAGGCTGGGGTTCTATCATGCACGACGTCTTGTGCAACGCCAACTAATGAAAAACATATGCGAATGGCCACACTTGGAAGTAACATATTACACAGCACTAGAAGCTCCCAATATAATCTCAACGACTGCCTGCTTTATTGACGGAGGGACGGACGCGTTGACCGACCCACCAATTCTAATACTCCCGCGCCAGCTCAGTCTGACGTCCCGGCCTTTGGCAGCGTTTGTTCATGTTCATTATTAATTGTCTATCAATACATAGTGAAGAACATATCGGCGCTGATGTTTAGGCGCTGAATTAAAAAAAAGGAAGTTTGGCATTCGCGTTATCCAGTGGTCATTACCCCTTTCTCACCAAATGAATAAAGCAGTTTTTTTTAGCCAACATCTCACTCATTAGGCTTCACACATGTGCGCAGTGTGCAGACCATTTACTAACTCCTCCGCACTGCTACGCCTTCGGCTTCACACGTTCGTGTTCCTAAATTTCGCAATATGGCAATAGCGCCGACAATTTGTAAGATTATAGCACGAACGTTTGTAAGCGACGATCAGGCTGTGAGAGACGCCGAATATAGCGTAAACCGTCGTGATGGCTTAGCGGCTATGGTGTTGCGCGGCGAAGCACAAAGTCGCGGGATCAAAATCCCTGCCGCGGCGGCCACATTTCGATGGGGACGGAATGCGAAAACGCCGGTGTCCCGTTGATTTGACGCACCTTAAAGATGCCGAGCTCACACGTGGTCAAAATTAATCCGGTGTCCCCCACTACGGCGTGCCTCATAACCAGATCGTCGATTTGGGACGTAGAACCCCAGAATTTAATTCATTCATTCAATATAGTCTACGGCTCCGAATATTGGATGACTACTTCTGTTTCACTTATGTTAATGAAAAACTATGACCACTTCTGTTTCTTCAGTGTGGACCAAATACTTGGTATATATATACCCGGCGTTCCTTCATTCGATCCGCACCCTCCAAGAAGCAGCCGCCATGGCTGGCAACCGAAGCCACTACCTCGAACACTAGAACAACGCCGCAGCGAGTGAGCCATCGTGGCGTGTCTGCCTGCATGTGGGCTGGCCGCCCAACTGGAGATTAATTTTACGATCGCGCCTTGTACACGACTCGCGTGCTTCCCGCATATATTCGCAGCTACAGCTTCTGGTTAGAAGCGTACGTTGAGAAGAGCACGGCGCGCAGAATCAACACGCGGGAAAACAGCAGCCGCTGGCGTGACTGACGGCCCTAAACAATGTCGTTATACCGCGGTGCGTGTTGTGGGGACATTCAGCGCTTGTGCTGCGGGTTGTCCCCTGTCAGACGCGTACGTAATGTTGTGCCCGAGGGAGAATCACTTCCATTTTGGACGAGCTATCAACGCTGAAAAGTTTGGCATGGGCATGCTCGAGTCTCTTTCCACACGTCTCGCTGAATCACTGTAGCTCGAGACAGGATAACGAGCGAGTATCACGTTAACGGGCCAGTAATAGATTCCGTGCGCCTCTGGTAGCCAAAACTTGTTGAGAAAACTGAATTTCGTGACCTGTCGGCATAGCTAGGTCGGCATACTCCTTCATCAGTACACTGACACATATTCGTTGAAGGCTGGTTGTGAACAGGATTGCGTGCTGGTGAGTTTGAGTGGACGTGAGTATGAAGAGTCATGAGTGCCGGTTAACGTTAGTATGAATGTTAGTACCATGAACGTTAGTAGCATGAACGTTAGTAAAGTCAGCGAGGGTTTTAGTTCAGGAAACTATGTGTAATGGTAGTGATTGTCAGCGATTGTAAGTGTACGTGAGTACAAATATGAGTAAGCGTTGGTGAATGCCAGTACGCGGGATTGCGCCGGTAAGGATGAATGAAGGCTAGTCTGAAACCGAGTGAGCTTTGATGGGTATGCGTAGGCGCGGGTAGAAAGGTGAGGCCGATTAGTGGTTTTACACGCGAATGGGAGAGTATAGCTCGAAAAAATATTGGTGAGCGAATATGAGTGGCTATCCACTTATTTTCCCGACGATTGCCAGCCGGTTCCTAAATCTGACGAACCCTGTCACAGGGAAATGCTTTTGTCATAAAAATGCGGAATTTCAGAATGATGCTCCCTTGAGACACAGTTGTGTAACATATTTACCCGTGCTGACTGCAAAGAGAGATACACAGCATTGTCTCTGAGCGAGTGTTGACGCTCTTCTGTGAACAAAATAATCCTGCTTAATAGAGTGTCTTTGTGTGGGTGACGGTCAGGAGATCCACTGTCATGGCTTAGTCAAGCAGTGATTGTCAGCATTAACTGATCGGAGCCTACGTCGGAAGTAGCACTTTGTACTAAAGTGAAACATGCATGATTTGTATTCTATTACGAGGAAGCTCTCGTAGCTCATGGCATTGCTCTGTTGTTTTCTAAGTCATAATGTTTTCCCAAGTAAGAAGAGTGAGGCAAACCGAGGGGATCAATGTTTAATTACGACCATATGAAGCCACACAATTAAGCCGAAGAATAGATAGGGATAAAACCACACAATTAAGCCTGAGAAAAGATAGGGATTAAACCAACCGTGTCTTATAGAAATGTAGAAGTAACATGTAACTAACGGTTCATTTGGCAATAGGCTTCAGGTATCAATGAGCAACAATAAAATTATGATTTGGTCACTCTGACAAAGAGAAAGCGAAGAAAAGGCTATGAGATTAACAAAGTTGTTCCTGGGTTGCAACCATGTTCTCTCGGAGCGGGAAGCAAGAAGAAACAGCGAAAAGGAGCCATGCACGCTCACATACAACAGGGTTCACTGCACATTCAAAGGCCCCCCACACATCGTAGTTGTAGGAAAAGTGCACCTGGGATCTTATTTCGTCCTCTGTGAACGACGGTTGACTCTATTGTTCCAAAATTGCTTCTTCTGTGCACACTCTCTCACCCGGTCGACTTAAAGCAACACGCGAAGGCTGTCTGCCGTTATCACAAGAAGAGCAGCAGATGATGATGCGCATTTTGCATGGTCTTGTCGCAGTCACGAAAGTGGCATTACCTTAAATGTCACACGATTCGCGTAGCCACAAGCCGCACGGCAAAGTTCCGTCACATCTAAATAGAACAGGCTGTAGTCACAAGCGCAAAGGAGGCGCAAGAGAGCAAAAGTGTGTGTCAGAAAATTTCGGAGAATACCAATGTTGCTGCTGCAGTAGCAATGCGAAAACAAATTACACAATGTTTTTCGCACCCTATCGGGCCTTGTAAATGACACAGGAACTCGCTAGACATATGCTTCACAAGTCTGATGGAGGTTGGTTGATGCACACTTACAGCCAGCTTCGAGTCGCTCATGAATACTAAATTTAAAAAGGCGAATGAAGTGCAGGACTCGCTGTCACTTCAGCTGACGAGCTTGTTCCGTTCCTCGTGAAGTACAGACGCAAGCAAAAGCAGGGGATGGCAGTCTGAGCCGGTAAATAATTATTGTCCGGTACATTGGGGTTCATTAGATTTCCACAAAACCAATACCTATTATTTAGGTACTTGAAGAAAAATGGGACGAACGTCACAGTCACGTCAGTGTTAGAGTTTATCACGGCTCTGTAAGAGTATTCCCGTGTGCAATGCTTTTCCTTTACAACTTCTGTGGGCATACAATTGTATCATTTGAGTGCCAATGTTTACAGCTGAGCTACGACTAAATTAAACAAGTGTTCCAGTGCATTCTACACAACTCATAAGAACAAGTAATCAGAATATCGTGGTGGTGCCGTGTGCAAGTGGACAGTGTTATTGACAGTGCTACTGCTGCTTATATGGATCAGACTGGACGTTATGTTAATGCTTACCAGAGCACGAAAATACCTTCGAAGATTTACTGCCCTCCCATCTGTCCATATCACTGGGGCGACGGTGGGTGCTTGCAGACCTTCTGCAGAACAAGCAAATTCTCTAGGCACAAGTACCAGCTCACGCGAGAAATTATTGGAGCTGTTCGAAATTAAACCTAGAAAGGCGTGTGTGTTAACCAGCCTTGTACACACTGACGAATAGCATGATATTTTCAGACCACTCTTAGCTGATTTTGTATTCTTAAATTTAACTATTCCAAAGTGATACATCACTCGTGCTTTCTTTTCTTTTTTGCTTCATTTGTTACTACTAATTTTTGACCTTAGTTTATATGCCACATTTCATTTCCAGAGAAGAGTCGGTTGTCAGGCGGCGATTGTCTCATCCACGTCTTTGTATGGTGTTGATGGCACTCCGCTATCGTACCCGCAGTGTTCATAAAAGAGTGTGGATTCATCACGGGGCGAGTCCTACACACATTGATTGTATTTTTCGCAGTATACAGTGTTATAAATGTCGCAGAGCATCAGGCGGTATAACTACCACCCAACCACGCGAATTTAGACCCGGCTATGCCAATTTGGAACCGGCGTTGCCCCCTGGAAACAAATCCCGCAGGACTGCCGTACACCCCAACCTTCAATAATTGGTTACTAACTAGTTCTCTACGATGGCCTAGTACTAGCGTATTCTCGGCTATTTCGCTGGGGGGGGACATAGCAACACGTAGCCGTCGATCATTACGAGTTACCATTACACCATTGTCGCCTAAGGATACGGGCTCAGCCTAGCGCATAACATTGACCGTTGCCACGCACCGTGCAATCAAGGCAATTATAATCGTACATTGTGCTCAACATAACTAAAACCTCGATGACGGTTGCCGCCGAATTTCCCCAAATATCCAGGCTGGTGAAACCGGAAGCCAACGAGAAATAATCAGTCGCACGTCGTTATCACTAGCGGGTCCTGTCCAAATTAGCACCTCAGAAAAACTGCGGTGGTCCCTTCAGCAGGCCCCCGGGCCGCGTTACAGCTCACGGTGGCCGAGCAGAGGACCTGCTGTCCACTTTTCCGTCATCACTAATAGTCATTGTAGGTCATTACAATTGGTCATGCTTCTCCGGTGAAGCGCTAAGTTATTACGGAGAGCGCGTGGCGACCCCTTTCCTACTGGGCTGAAGCCGAAGAAATGCACGAGACACTCACGCTACTACTATTGGGCGTCGCAAGCCTCGTTATTATCTGGGCCAACTATGAGTAAAACAAAAACAAATAGGCTTTTTTGTTGTAAATGATTAAAACCAAATTTAACATTGGGCCACATGTAATAGCCCTTGTAGGTGAACTTTGAAAGTATTTATTTACTTGTTGGCCCTAAGTAGCAATATGTGACTTTCTTTGATAACGTAAATACTATTATCCCCACTACACCGTATGTTATACCTATCGTGGTGGCTTAGCAGGGATGGTGTGCAGCTGCTGAGCACGATCGAGGTCACGGGATCGAATCCTGGCAGCGGCGGCCGCATTTCTACGGCGGCGACATGCAAAAACGCCCATGTCCCATGCCCTGGGGGCACGTTAAAGATCCCCAGGTGGTCGAGATTTCTGGAGTACCCCAATACGGCGTGCCTCATGATCATATCGTGGTTCTTGCGCACAAAACCCCCGAATTTTAATTAATTCTATGCTCTGTTTTATTTTGTGCTACCTACAGACACATGTGACTGCATCTGTTCGATTTTATTTACTACATCATTGGTTTATGCAAAAAGCGGGCGGGTGTATTTTTCCCTCGAGGAGGCAATTGCTAGCCTGCATCTATGTCTCTGCGTGTGGCCTTCAAATAAAATCTGCCATTGGATGACGTCTTGTGTGTTCGGGAAATATAATCATATTAGAGCATTACGAGAATGCCGACCAAAAGGGTGTTGGTGAAGGCGTTAGACGTTTCGGCTGGTACACCGAAGCATTGTTCATTGTATTGACCAGCTGAAAAGTCGAGTTTAGGTCCGCATGAGTAATCTTTTAAGGCATCTGGCGTATGGGCAGGCGGCAGATTACCGTCATGTTAGTTTATCTTCATCATCATCATCTTATTATACTCATCATCAGCCTGTTCTATGTTCACTGCAGGATGAAGGGCTCTCCCTGCGATCTCCAATTTCCCTGTCCTGCGCCAACCGATTCCAAGTAGCGCCCGCGAATTTCCTAACTTCATCGCTACACCTCGTATTCTGTCGCCCTCGATTGCGTTTCCCTTCTCTTGGTAGCCATTCTATAACCATAATGGTCCAACGGTTATCTAACCGGTGCATTAAATGACCTGCCCAGCTATTTTTTTTCTTTTGATGTCAATCAGGATACTGTCTATAGCCGTATGCTCTCTGATCCAAACCGCTCTCTTTCTGTCTCTTAACGTTATGGCTAGCAATCTTCGTTCCATCGCTCTTTGCGCGGTCCTTAACTTGTGCTCAAGCATCTTTGCCAGTCTACAAGTCTCTGCCGCATATGTCCGCACCGGTAAAATGTACTGATTGAACACCTTCCCTTTCGATGATAATGGTAAGCTTCCAGTCGGGAGCCTGCTATGCCTGCCGTATGCAATCCAACATATTTTGTTTACTGTTATCTCGACAGTCAGCGATCCCAGATATTTCATCTGTGTCCAGTTCCTTTCCTTTCAGGCAACTGATGCTTGGTACCCGCTAATATTCAGCAGCGTGGTATGCGCGGCTGAATACTGAATTGTTTTACTCTGTACCGTAGCAAGAGAGATTTAACGTACGTTTCGTCTGCTTGTTCCCACGTCGTGCAATCGCGCGCTCTGAGAGCAAAACTGTCATTTTGTGCTGTGTTCTAGCGCGCAATCATGCTTTGGGATCAACTGGCGAATGCCTCAGTGTTCGTATAGCACTGACTTGTACCAGCAGTCATCTGTTCTCGTGCACAGCGCAGAAATTGGTGCGCTGCGTGAAACGAGACAAATGCCACAGCTCCTGCGCGCTACCGTCGTAGGAAATGTGGCACGCAGCAAAAAAGCGAACAAATAAAAAAAGGCCCTGGACGTATGCGCCGCGCGATCCTCCAGGTTCGCTACGGCAGAACGCAGGGAAGGAATTTTTTGCTTACGGAGGCTATACAGGGCAAGTGGAGAGAGTGTGCTTGTTGGCGACGGCGCTCACCTACTGAAGTAATGGGTTCGCAGCCCACATATATTTCTATCTCGGCTACTATTGAGCTAATGTGAAAAATCGTTGTGGTTTAGCGCTCCCAAGAGGGAACGTAATGACTTACAATACATAAACGACATTTGCTATCTGGCCCTGTTGAGGGACCTATTAAATCACTCTTCATGAGTGTTCCTTTAGACCTGGCGGTGGATGCGCTCAAGTCTGCTTTGGCGGCTGAGAAGGGGCTCGGCGAGCGTACTGCAATCGGGGTACATATCCTTGTGAGCATGCTGCAGCTCTGCTTAGAAAGCACCTACTTTGTGTTTCTTAACGTCGCGTACAAGCAAGTTCACGGAACCGCCATGGACGCGTTGATTTCTGTAACCGCTGCCAATCTTACCTATGGAAGCAGTTCGAAAGTTGGCTTTGGCTTCCGTTAACCCTCACACGAAAGTGTTCGTGCGTTATATTGACGTCTGTTTTTGTCTGGAACTTCACGCTATCTATCTATCCGTTTTCCCGTCTTCCTGGGTCAGCTGGGTAGTGAGTTCTCGATGGGGTAGTGCATCCGGCTGTTGTGCTGAGGTAACAGGGTTCAAAACCAATCATCAGACCAACTTGGGTCACTAAGTGTGACCCAAGTTGGAAACCCTTTGACGCCGACCACTATCTGCCCCTCGGTCTGTGCAGGTCTCCAATGAACCTCATTGATGGGAACGTGGGTCACTCGGTATGTGCCCGTAGATATGTGTCGCTCTTCAACGAATGTACTTGACGCCAGCTTGGGTAACCAGGTATGTTCCCTTGGCAATGTGCCCCTCTACATTACGAAAATGATCGTTCAATTTCTGCGACGCTGAGCAGAATCGAACCCACGTCGCAAGGTTTTTTCAAGGACGGCAACTCTACGCTTTAGCAGGCTGCGCCACCAGTGCGGTGGGTACGTGCCGCTTCTCATTGAACGCAATTCACGCCAACGCTTTAGCGAGCTGCGCCATGAATGCACTGGGTACGTACCGCTCTTCAGTGAACCTCCCACCAACTTGAGTCACTGAGCGTGCGCGACCGGATGTGCTATAAGCGAGAGGGCCAATCTCAACGGTCGCCGCGACCGGCACTCAACGTTTGTCTCAGAGGCCACGTGCGGGCTTCTCGGCGGCGTCACTATATGGCGCAGCATGTCTGGAAAGAAGGGGGACAGGCGAGCCCGGTTGTAGCGTAACGGGTTTGTCAGAGCTTGCATACACTGGTGCGCCCTGTATTTCAGAGGCCATGCATAGGCTTAGCGGCCGCGCCTCTAGACGGCGCCGAATGTTCTTCGGGAAGCGCGTGGAGTACTCTCTCTGCAGTACACGCCCCGTGCATAACTAATTTTCACGGTGGCATTACGTTGTAGCCCTATCTTGATTAAAACCCATTACCGTCGGTAATCATCGTGATATAGTCTCTGTCGAAATTTTGAAAATGTTTATTTTTATTTGAAAAACCACCGGATTAAACAGGCTACAGAAATGCGATACAAACGGCAAATTGTGGGAATAAGGCTAAGGATGCTAATCGCAATGAAACGCGGAACGCGTACTCGTTGCACAGCGGTCGTCTTGTGCGTTCTTTGTTAGTCGTCATCGTTCTCTTCTGGGACATGCGTCATTTCTGGTGAGTCGTAACGCTGCGGTTTTTTTAGTTAGAGTATATAAAACGTCTTTTTGGCGAACTCATCGTGGCACGGCCAAATTCGAATTTGACAAATAAAATTTCGCACGGAAGCTGCTCTGTATCTACAATTCAGAACCAGTTGTCAAGACGGCGAAACGGGCCATTTGGTTGCTAAAGCTTGCAACTTGTCTGCTATTCTTTTACGTGGTCCGAGATTTCATTTAGATGGCCTTCAACCTCCCCGCGTCTTATTTATTTCTTTTTCTCTCCCCGCTATCTTAGTCGTTTGTAACGCTACTGGGTCTGTATTCACGACGCCGTTATAGTGAGACAACTGTGAAAGCAGCCTACAGGCACTCGTGATGTTGGACATATTTAAAGGTAGTGGGGATGATGAAGAAAGCAGCAAAACTGGGAACGACGAAACTAGTGTTTCATTGGGCGAACCTGTGCCCTCGAGAACAGGCTACACTCAAAGAAAGGCGATAGCAGCGAACACTGTCGGCGATCGTCGAAAATCTCAGCTGCCGGTCAAGCCCGTCGGCTTTTAAACACGAGTCACCGAAGATTGCAGAGCAATCGGTGGCGTGCCTTTCCTGAATTTCTACATAATTCGCGTTGCACATGCAATCAGATTACGCAAGCTTCGGTGGCAACAGAACCGCCATTAACATTTTAGAAATTTCCGATACATGCGGGCGCGTCCCGCGCAGGGCGATAACATTCGTTAGAGGGTGAAAAGCGCTTAAACGTGAAAGATAAACAAGTGCACGTATCAAAAATGATCATCAGATGCGATCAGTTGAAGGCAATGTGCTCCTTTGTACAAACAAAAATATGTATTTGAAGCCCTTGTTAGGCGTTTGTAAGTCCGAAGGGCTCTTTAAGCCTAACATTTAGTCATTTATGAAATCACCTTGAGCGCTGGATCGTTGGTTCTGTCTTAGAAAAAGTTCCGAGCTTACCCAACTACGAACATACAAATAGAGCCAACAGGCTAGTAGATGTGGATAATCAATGTTGATGTTATCACCTTCTTTTATTGCGTAAGAGAGACGGGGCGTTGGACCAGGATTATTTCCTTGAGAGCACGAGCTCATTCCGCTTTCACAACAGTGCACGAATGTCTACTTTGTAGGCCACAATGCATGGCAATCATTCTGTGAATCTATAGACTCTCCATGTTCTACAGCCTAAAGGAAAGTCCGAGAAACTGCTGCGCTCTGTGTCGAAATTTTTCTGCGAAATTATAACCCTAAGGACGAGGCAAACTTGTGGCTAAAGGCGACTGCAGCGCTCTACGCTGTATCTTTCTCCAACCCCTTGATTTACATGCCATTCGCCTAGTGTATTCAAAACTTCACTATTTCGTGTCGTGAAGAAGTTATTAAGATAAGGCGCTTATACGGCGACAACCAGGAGCAGTTAATTGAAAATAGTATTCCTTGTATATACTACCGCTGAAGCACTTTGTGACATAACAGATGAGTCCATATATAAATCTACAAAGAAGTCGGGGATGGAGGCCTTCCTCTGCTACGACTATGCTTTCCGAATTTGTTTCCATGCGGAGTATGTTTATACTTGTCCTCACCTTGATGACCTCCCCTTTATGAAACATCGCTTGCTAGTGTTATTTTCTTGTCTCTGGGACAACGATTTAAACTTTAGAAAAAGCGTTCTTATTTGTATTTTTGCTTTCTCAGAGGCTCGGTCTCTGACCTTTGCCTTCAATTGTGTTCTACATTTACTTTTATATATTTTCACTAAGAATTGTTTCCTCTCCTCACATTACGTTGCCGAGCACATTCTTCCCAGGGGGAGGCCGGGGTGCGCCATCTTAAGGCTAGCGTCTTGCCTTCAGCAATTATGCGCCCTCACACACCCTCACATACTCGTTTTCAAGCTTCGCGCACCACGCTCGCGCTAAAAATGTGTGTACGTAAACATTACGGTATATATGGGCATTCCGCGCCGTCAGATTTAGCGGCGTCGTTTAATGCGCACTTTATCCTCGTTCCTGTACTCCTTTCTTTCGTAATAGCTCCTCGAAGCTATAGTATTTCGCCGTCGTCTGCTACAAAAACAGGCCTCGAGCTACTCGTCTGCGCGGGCCGGTGATTAATGTAGTCTGCGTTTTAATCATAATGACTTTATTACGGCGCTGGCACGACCTTTAATGAAGCCGCTGGAAGCGGTCGCTGCGTTTTTGTACTTGTGTACGTGCATAACGTTGCTCTCATCAGCCAATGTTTTGATCCTGATCTCTCTCTAGTTCCGCACAGTGCGGGAGACGCCTCAGACACGCGTCGTATGGCCAGCGTGAACTATTTAGCACATGACCCATCCCGCATGTCATTGAACAAATTTTCATCCACTATTTCGTCGTCCAATTGGACGGAACTGCTTCTGAGGTTTCTAGGTCACGGTAACTTTATTGGGAGGTGTAATTGCTCATTCGCTTCCCCCTGAATGAATAGACACCCATTCGGACGTTATCCTTCTGGACAAGGACTATATTATCGCGCGGAAGACTCCGTACCAAACACAAGACATGGCTATATGCTCTAGCAAAGTGGCGATACACTTGAAAATGTCCTGTAATAGGTGGCTTTAAAGCACAGCGCGCGCAAATGGTCGCGCGCACAAAATGATAATAAATTGTTCACGAATGAACCATGTTTAGAGAAGAGTCCGCGAATGACGCGATACGTGAGCCGGTCACGCATGACGTAGTGGCAAAAGCGACGTCACGTGACACTTCCTGACCGAGCAATGACCCGGCGAGGCATTTAGAGGTCATGTGTGTTTTTGAGCGCACCGATGCAAGACACGGTGGAAGCAGAGGAGAGTAAAAAAAAATTATTGAAAATACCTATCATATGCACATTCATAGAAGTACACATCGTGGGAGTCACCCAACCAGCCTGTTCATTAACCTTGCTGCCGTATATCGTTGTAGTAGTCATTGTAAGCACTTCACGCGCAAAAAAAAAAAAATGGGTTATGCTGATAACACACTGGGCCAGAAGGAATGTTTCAAAGCCACTGGCTGGAATCTGTCTAGTACGAGCAAAAACGCCCATATGACCCTCGTTGAGTAGTAACGCTAAAGTTTGGGATGTCAAGCGAAAGGACGGTGACAGAGCTTGCCGCTCTCTTTACGGTGACTCACGTGATAACTGGAAAGGAAATCGACCGGATGCAATAATAAACATTTAGTAATAAATAAAACTACAAGAGAATGTAACTATTAAATAAAATGCCAGAAAAGATTACCAAAATGAAAGAACAGTTTTGTATAACACTAGGAAGAACAAAATTCGGATTAAATATGAAAGAAGGAGGATGAAAAAGAAAAGTTTTCATTCAACAAAACAGAAGTTAAGTTTACGACAAAAAAGACATAATACAATACAAGAAATAATAATAATACAAGAAATAATACAGGAAAGACTTGAACAATGTTTCCATGTTACTACCACACAAGAATGCGGAGCTCGTAATAAAATATTGACTGCGACTCTTCAAAAATATGAAGATCCTCAAAATAACTATAATGAAGACTTCGTATTCTATATGCGCAGCTGAGTGTTTGCTATGGGAGGTGGAAACGTGTCTGGGGATCTCACGCGTAATCGATACACGCTCCAACTGAAGCGGGACCACACGTACGCTTGCCGCCGCGCGCAAGCTCGCGCCTGCGCACTTCGAGTTTGAGGCACCTCGCGAGAAATGGCGGTCTGCATCTACAGGAGACGCGCGCCAGCGCGCTCCCACTTGCCACTTTTTTGCCATTAAAAATTCTCTTTCTCGTTTCATACTTTGTTACTGAGAGTGTTTGACAACGCTGAAGTATCCATAAACATTTTTTTTTGTAGTAGAATAGTTATATCTGCGCAAAATAGAAAGAAAGAGCACATTCTTTCCTGGTATAGTATGCCTCACGGAGTGTTGATGGTACCATGCCGCAGCTCAGTAGTAGTAGCCAGACGCGTGAAAACGCGAGGTATCGCAAGTGTGGAAATTTGTCTGGAACTGACAGATATCGGCACTCTGGCCGTAGTGCAGGACAGATCCGACTTGTATATGGTGTGGAACAGTTCCTACGCTTCTAAGCGTACGATCTGTCGTAAGATCTGTGCCGCACCATTGACGCAGGCGTAGGTGCGCCGTGTGTGAAGTGGTTTTAGAAAGGGAGACGGAAGAGATGAGTGCAGCGCCGTAACTGTCTCTCACGGGAGGACACCTCAACAGCACTGCACGGGGGGGGGAATGCGAAGGAAAAGATGAAGGACAGAAAGACAGGATGAACGTGGCAAGGGGGAAAAAAATGTGAGTGCGGGGCTCAGAGCCGCGCTCTAAAGTGCGTCGCATTGCAGTAGTCTAGCAGTGCCGGAAGAGCGTGCTTCACGATGGGCGAGTGGGCTGCAGGGAATAGCAGCGCGGTCGCCGTATCGCAAGTCAGTCCCAGTCGCCGATAGACTGTACACAAGTCCGTGCGCTCCACATCGAAGGCAGGAGCGCACGGACTTGTGTACAGTCTATCGGCGACTACTGCGTACATGTGGTTCGGCGTTAGGGCAATCTGGGCAAGTGCGTCTACGATGAAGGATCTTGAACGCAAAAACGAGATTACTACAGCGACAAATTAATTACAAGGACGATAATGTTAAGAGTGCTAGAATAAGATTGTGTGCAGCTTTTAAAGCTAAAGCGCTGATGGTTTGAGTTCAGAGACTTTTTCAAGACTGGTTACTTGATCTCATCATTGGATTTAGATGTTGCATTCAAGAACACCTACGCGTACTGAAGTAGAAGCATTTTTATTGTTGTGTGCAGCTTAACGAAAGTTATTAGAGTGTGTTCTCTTGGCTGTCTACGAACAGAATATAGCGCAAATCACTCAATGCAACGCGTTTAGTTGTGGGGAAAACATTTAAGGATGAAGTTACTACTACTACTGCTACTACTGCTACTACTACTACTACTACTACTACTACTACTACTACTACTACTAAAAATAATAATAATAATAATAATAATAATAATAATAATAATAATAATAATAGTAATAATCAAGGCCCCTTAAACAAAGATGGCTGAAGGCTGTTTCCCCCATTGCAAACTGAATCAGTCATAATCTAAAGCCAACTTCCAGGCAACGAACCCGAGAAATGCTGAGCGACTCGATGCTTTGTATACGTTTGATTGCTGCTTTAGGATTGCGTTAACGCGATAGCAATAAGAAGCGCCTGTAGAAGAGAATCTAGAGTCACGCCTCGACAAAAAGTACATCAAACGAAATTCCCAACCACTTCTCTACCACCAAAGTTGCTCACACCTTGTATGTCATTTTTTACAAAGTTATTCCTTGGTATTTTGAGAACGGCAGCCCACAAGCAAATGTAATGGAAAAAAGACACCAACAGCGTGTGTCCTTTATGTTAGCTCTTCTCAGGCTGAAATATTAAAAGTGCCAAATAATAACAGGAGTTCGACCCATGCAAGAGGCCGTGTTTCTACCAGAAAGCTTGCCTTCGTGCATAGCGTTCGCAGCCAGCGTTTCCGGTAAATCTTGCGGTTGCATAAGTAGCAGTTTCTGGGAAGCATGAAAAGAAGTAAGGGTCGTTGAACGCTATCACGTTCCACTAATAAGGGCGAAGCTTAAGCGTCCTCCAAACTTTTTTTTCAACGTTGACGTTGAATGAAGACACATTTCGTTAAGTTAAGCCTTCATTTTAGATCACGTAGCCGTTCATTACACGCACACACTCACACTTTCACGGACCACTCTACACTTGCACAGTATTGCCTTGTGATCATTGTGGTAGACGGTCAGAGTCTCTGCCATCGCAACATGACTTAGTTCTGCTATGCAGGAACGGTGTTGCGTCGTGGGTCTCTGTAGCGTCTTCACTTTCAACGAGTATCGATCTAGCATGAAACTCTCCATCCGTTTGCAGTGCTCTTTCACCACATCCATGGTAAAGTCACCGCACACGAGGATCCGCGTGCTACGTGGCTTTAAGGTCTTCATCGTTTCTGCCAGGAACGTTTCCGCGTCACAACCAGACCTCTCGGGTCTGATGTACAGGCTTACGATCACGAGACCAGCAGGCATCGCGACTGCGCAAGAGCCTCCCACATGGTTTCTTCGTGCCATTCCCGATACACGGGACGGGCCTTACAGGCACGATCGCGCTCGCACTTGCCTTCGCGTAAGGCAGCCTCTTCTTCTGCCGTGCGCCGGCGCTCGTGTGTCTTGAAAGCGGTATGTCGACGTGGCTAAAGTGAGCGCCCGCGCGGGCCTCATCTTCGAAGCGATCTGAGATGTTTGCAGAGCGCGCATAGTGCCTGCGGCTTCGTATGCGCTGTACTTTCGACGTTTCGTACACGTTGAAGCGACAGACGCACAGAAGTCAATTGGCTCGCGGTTGCTGCCGCGATTCCTAACTCCAGCGTTTTCACACACAGTTTCCGCTGTCATGGTGCGATGCGTGTTCACGTTTACCTCTGCGCGAGCGACACCGTGCTGGTTAATTTAGGTAAAAGACGTTGACGGGCTAGTTGGTTTGAATCCATGGTAGAATGTGTAAGCGCGACTGAACAAGGACGTCGAAAGAAGCACACACACACACAAAGACAGCGCTGTCCCTGTGTGTCTGTTTCTTTCTACGTCCTCGTTGAGTCCCGCTTACATATTCTATCATTGTTAATTTAGTTAGTAAGCGAACGTTTACAAGCTTATACGCCCGATAAAACTACTATCATTACATTGTACAGCTACCTCCTAATTGACTATGGCGCTGCAGTCGATGCTTCGCCTTTCGGGCGGAACTGCGATTTTTTTTCCCGCTTGCGAAACATGCACCTTGCTTTATAATCTATATGACGCCGTAACATTTGATTTTTCGTCGGTGCTGTCTTACCTGCAGCATTGTAATTTCTTGGGTTGTAGTCGAACTGCTTCTTCTGTAAAGTAAAGGAACACAAGTGCATATTCCTGATTTCATAGCCGACAAGCGACTACGTCCTACTCCAAAGTGCGAATACATATGCCCACTTGTAACCCATTCACATTCCCCGCAGGGGCGTCTGCGTCAGCAGGCGTTTGGTGTGTTGCGCCACCACGTACCCGAGCACACGAGGGTTGGACCCTCCCGCGTGTAGCCGTGCGCGGCTTAGCCGTGTCTGGGGAAAAGGGGATCCTGGGTGTTGAGCCGATGCTGGGTGTTTGGACCTTTAAGGCCCCCCGGCGGAGGCAACACACCCCTTTGGCCTCTGCTTCACATAGACGGCACCTCCAGACTGACCCACCTGGAGGACATCGGCAGTCGCCTTTTCCTGTCTCTCCCTCCTCAAATCTTCGTCTTTATCTCTCACTTTTTGACCTTTCCTGTCTCCTTCTCTCTTCTTTTTACTTCCTTTCTCCTGGCGGCAAGGGTTAACCCTGTGTGGCTATCCAACCTTGGGTACACCATATTCGGTTATAGTGACGGCGTACGACTGGCGTCGTGCAGACTTGTATGCAAGCTCTGCCGCGTCCCCTCGTTGGGCTCCGTGGTGGGCGGTCGGCGCTGTTGCCGAATATATACAATTTTTCATGGAAACTTCTTTCCCCTCCCTTGCTGATCGCCCTCAGAAACGAGGGCGCACCGAAGATGTCTTCAAGTTTTTTGGACGTCAAACCCAGAATTTTCCCCGCTTTCACGTTATTCATTCTGAAAAGCCAAACAAAGTAGTCCGAAACGTTTCACCATTCCTTGTTTCAAAATCCCTGACTGATGCTTTTGGTCCAGGTTACAAGGTGTCGAGGATGGCAAGCGGCGACCTCCTCTTGGAGCTCCGCGATGTAAAACAATACGAGAAACTACCGCAACTAGTGTCATTTGGCGAGACCCCCATAACAGTAACCCCACACCGTACAATGAACACCACCCGTGGTGTTGTGTCAGATGATGATTTACTTGAGCTGACTGAAGCGGAACTCCTGGAGGGCTTCAGCGAACAAAATGTGATCAACGTCAGAAGAATAAAGATGAGGCGGGATGGTAAGGAAATTGCGACCAAACACCTAATTCTCACATTCAATTCAAGTGTCCTGCCCGAATCAATCGAGGCCGGCTACATAAAGCTCCGTGTCAGGCCTTACGTGCCCAATCCGCTCCGTTGTTTCAAATGTCAGCGCTTCGGTCACAGCTCGCAGAGCTGCCGCGGCCGCCAAACTTGTGCTAAATGCAGTGCCACAGAACACACCACTGAAACTTGTGAGAACGCTCTCCAGTGTGTAAACTGTGATGGGGAGCACGCCGCGTACTCACGGTCGTGCCCATCCTGGAAGAAAGAAAAAGAAATAGTAACGATCAAAGTTAAAGAAAATATCTCATTCAAGGAGGCACGCAGGCGGGTTGTATACCTGCCAAAGAAAAGCTTTGCCGAAGTGGCGCGTCAGGGGGCAGCGTCACAACGGCGTCCGGCGCCTGTCCGACCCACAAACAGTGAGTCGGCAGTTACGCCGTCTGCCCCCACGGTGGTTGCAGCTAGCGCTGCTCCGCCAACCGAGCAGAAGGGACCTTCTACCCCGAAGTTGGGCGCAGCTGAGGCTGCTCCAACCACCCCGGCCCCTTCCAGCGCTGGCAACAGCCGGCGCAGCCAAATTCCCCAGGGAGCCCCATCGACCTCCGGGCCGGTGGGCGCAGCGGTCTTGCCCTCCAAGGCGGGACTCTCCCTGTTAACTTCTCGCTCGCAAGAGCACGTGTCCGGCGCCTCACAAGAGGCAATGGACACAACACCTAACCTCAAGGCGCCCCAAGCGCCTAAGGAGTGGCGAGGATCCCTCGAACGCTCCAGAAAGGGCAAAACTCCCGTTACAGGGCCTCGAAAGGGCTCTGTAATTTAATCTCTGTAATCTCGATAATCACAACTTCTGTACACACAGCACCTACTGACCTCCAATATGGATACACAAATAATTCAATGGAACATCAGAGGTCTTCTTAGGAACCTTGATGATGTGCAAGAGCTTATCCAAAAACACAATCCACTAGTGCTGTGTCTACAGGAAACACACCTAAAACCACAACATACAAACTTTCTCCGACCGTATATTAAGTTTCGCAAAGATCGCCATGATGCTGTCGTATCATCAGGCGGCGTTGCCATTTTGATTCATAAAAGTGTTTCCTGTCAGCGTTTACAGCTACAAACGCCCCTTGAAGCAGTGGCGGTTCGAGCTGTTCTTCTGGATAAACTCGTCACCATTAGCTCGATCTACGTACCCCCACACTACAAATTAAACAAACATGAATTTCAGTCATTTATAGACGAGTTGCCAGAACCCTATGTTGTTCTTGGCGATTTCAATGCGCACAGCTCCCTGTGGGGCGACTCTCGTACAGACGCGCGAGGTCGTCTTGTTGAACAGTTCCTTTTTTCTTCAGGTGCCTGCTTGCTCAATAAGAAGGAACCCACGTATTACTCCCTAGCAAACAGAACCTTTTCTTCAATAGATCTTACCATAGTTTCCCCGTCCATACTACCCGAACTCGAATGGGAAGTCACGAACAATCCTTACGGGAGCGACCACTTCCCTATACTGATAAGAACATCTAAAGAAAACGAATATCCTCCGCAAGCTCCTAGGTGGAAGATAGACACAGCTGACTGGGAGAAATTTCGAATTCTCACTAACATCTCATGGGCCGACATGTCTTCTCTAGAAATTGATGCTGCTGTGGAGTATCTTACATTATTCATAATAGATGCCGCATCAAAATGCATATCCGAAGCGAGTGGTCTGGCATGCAAACGACGTGTACCGTGGTGGAACGGCGAATGTAGGATCGCTCGTAAGAATCAGAACAAGGCGTGGGGGTTGCTGCGCGCCTCCCCCACTGCGGAGAATCTTATCAATTTTAAAAAAGTAAAATCCCAAGGCAGGCGAACCCGCCGACAAGCCAGAAGAGAAAGCTGGCAAAAGTTTTTATCGAGCATTAACTCGTTTAGGGATGAGGCCAAAGCCTGGAACAGAGTTAATAGGATTAGAGGGCGGGAAACACATTCACTCCCCCTGGTAAACACACAGGGCGATACACTGCAAGACCAGGCAGACTCACTTGGAGAATATTTTGAGAGCGTGTCAAGTCAAACAAACTATACACCATCCTTTCTCAAATACAAACAAACAGAAGAACGTAAGCCATTAACAAGAAAAGGTCCAGAGAATGAGCCTTACAACCGTCCTTTTTGTATTGCCGAATTGAGAGCTGCGTTGAGCGCATGCAACAGCTCCGCACCAGGATCTGATAGAATCATGTATGAAATGCTCAAACACTTACACAATGACACGCAGGTTACACTACTCACACTTTTCAACACCATTTGGGACGCAGGGTACCTTCCAGCTGCATGGAAGGAAGCCATTGTGATCCCTGTTTTGAAACAAGGCAAGGACCCTTCCTCAGTGGCAAGTTACCGCCCGATAGCCCTCACAAGTTGCATTTGTAAGGTGTTCGAAAAAATGATAAATCGGCGACTCATCTTTTTCCTTGAACAGAGCAAAATGCTTGATCCTTATCAGTGCGGCTTCCGAGAAGGACGCTCCACAACTGACCACCTTGTACGTGTAGAAGCAAATATCCGGGACGCATTTGTACACAAACAATTCTTCTTATCCATATTCCTCGATATGGAGAAGGCGTACGATACGACGCGCCGTTACGGAATCTTAAGAGACTTGTCAGAAATGGGCATCCACGGTAATATGCATAATATAATAGAAAGCTATCTGTCAAATCGTACCTTCCGAGTAAAAGTCGGCAATGCACTTTCACGCCCTTTTACGCAAGAAACGGGTGTACCCCAAGGAGGCGTGCTCAGCTGCACGCTCTTTATAGTGAAGATGAACACGCTTCGTGCTTCATTACCACCCGCCATCTTTTACTCTGTCTACGTGGACGACATTCAAATAGCTTTCAAATCTTGTAACCTCGCAGTCTGCGAGAGACAGGTACAGCATGGCCTGAATAAAGTCTCAGTGTGGGCAGACAAGAATGGATTTAAGATCAATCCTAACAAAAGCTCTTGCGTTCTTTTTACAAGAAAGAGAGGCCTGGTTCCGGATCCTTCCTTAGAACTGTGTGGACAACGAATACCTATCAGCAAAGAGCACAAATTCCTAGGTGTCATACTTGACTACAGACTCACTTTCGTCCCCCACATTAAATATCTAAAAGAAAAATGTCTGAAAACAATGAACATAATCAAACTTCTATCTCAGACTACGTGGGGTAGTGACAGGAAGTGCTTAATGAATCTCTATAAAAGCCTCATTCTATCGCGACTAGACTATGGCGCCGTTATTTATCACTCTGCCGCCCCGAGCGCGCTAAAGATGCTAGATCCTGTTCACCATCTAGGTATCCGGTTAGCCACTGGTGCTTTCAGAACGAGCCCGATTCAAAGCTTATACGCGGAATCAAATGAATGGTCCCTCCATCTACAGAGAACTTATATCAACCTTACATATTTCCTTAAAATACAATCCAATCAACAACATCCATGTTTTAACACTGTTAACGATATGACCTGCACTACCCTTTTCCATAATCGCCCCTCTGTAAGAAAGCCTTTCCCGCTACGAGTGAGGGAGCTTAGTGAAGAAATGCACGTTCCACTCCTTGAGCTTCGCCTAATGCATCCAGCCAAGCTGCTACCTCCTTGGGAGTGGCAGCTCATACAATGTGATATATCTTTCGTGGAAGTGACAAAGCATGCTCCAGAGATTGAAATCAAGATGCATTTCCGGGAACTCCAGCACAAATACTCCTGCACGGAGTTCTACACCGACGCATCAAAGTCACACGACGGGGTGTCCTATGCAGCCGTCGGTCCATCCTTCTCGGAATCCGACGTACTGCACCCGGAAACTAGTATCTTTACGGCTGAGGCCTACGCACTGCTCTCGGCCGTAAAGCATATAAACAAATCACAACTCCCGAAATCAGTTATATATACGGACTCCCTCAGTGTTGTGAAGGCCTTGATGTCTTTCTGTAATCACAAAAATCCAGTATTTGTTGAACTCTACTCCGCACTGTGCAAAGCATATATATCTAACCAACATGTGATCATATGCTGGGTGCCTGGACATAGGGGCATCGAGGGAAACGTTCTAGCAGACCAGATGGCCACATCAATCTCATCGCATGCAGCTAACTCTACTGCTTCGGTCCCTGTCACAGACCTGAAGCCTTTCTTAAGAAGGAAACTACGAAACCACTGGCAACGCATGTGGGACGAAGAAATAAATAATAAACTGCATGTAATAAAGCCACAATTAGGTTTCTGGCCTCCTGTAACAAAATCCCGCAGGACAGATGTCCTATTCTGCCGTCTAAGAATAGGACACACTTTTGGCACACACAACTTCTTACTCACGGGAAACGAGCCACCAACCTGTGGTAAATGCGGGGAGAGGCTGACCGTCCTCCACGTCCTACTGGAGTGTCGGGAAGCCGAACCCGAAAGAAAAAAACACTTTCTCTTAGCATACAGGCACCACATCCCCCTTCATCCTGTTATGTTACTTGGTCCAGAACCACTCTTTGACACCAACGCCGTCTTAGGTTTTTTGGAAGATGTTGTGTTTCATGTTATTAGCCCCACACGTTCGTAGCACTTCCTCTCTTCAGAGGATGCCGCTGCGATAATTATTTTGAATAAGCACATGCCTCTAAGCCCTTGTGGTTCAAGGGCTCTGGCGAGGCTGTAGTGCTGTAAGAAATTCAACGTCTCGCATATTTTAAACAATGCATCATTCTTTTACGATGGATTTTAATCTTCACACTCTTAGTCATTATTCATCGCCATAATTTTATAGTACATAGATTTTACGCATTTACAGCGACTATTTTTAGGCCACTTTACAGCCAAGTCACATCTTCCATAATACATCATTAACACTACCACCAGTCATGGCGCTCTTTGGCCAAACCTGGCCCTTGCGCCACAAAACAACAAACATCATCATCATCAACCCATTCACATTTTTTTTTCGTGCTTTCCCGTTCGTTGCCGGAGGACACAACGAACGTGCGCGTATGTACGTGTTAATTATATCCTTCTATAATTGCCACCTCTATTTCTCTTAATGAATTTTGAAGGCGTGAGAACAGCACGCAGCAAGTACGTGTATATTAGTTACTTTCTTTCGGTTCTCTGCTATATTCTTTATTATTATTAGCCGCTTATTTCTTGCATTGATTAAGGGAGCAAATGCGGCGGCGACCATCAGGTTCGTTCAGGGTATTTTTCCGGTGCCGATAACAGCGATCAAGAACGTCTGGCGGACGCCATCTTGTGCTTGATATTTTTGAGGCCACGTCAATGAAATACTGCCACTGTAGTTGCAAAGGATCTTTTACATCGATTCCGTTCAGTGCCTGCAATCCGCCCCTCTGTTTGGTCCATGTATTTTGGTGATTAAAATTCGATAATTTTGATAAACGTGTGATAGCAGACGAAATACACGAACACCACGGACGCCGTTGGTGGCTTCTAGCGCCACATTGTGACGCCGTATACTACCACTACACATTATAAAACTGGTAATTCTACCTCTTTGATATCAGAGATGGCGGAACAATAAGCAAAATCTGCTGCGCACAAACAACTATTGCTGCCGATGCTTTTACACCAGAAGATATATGATCAACGTGATCGTTGCATTTAGTTCACTGAATGGTGGGAACGTGTGGGCATCGAACCCAAGACCAATGCTTTTTCCGAGCCATCACTGCGGTTAAATCCTGCAATTTTATACCCTCGTTCTACTCAAGAGTGTTTATCGGCAGTTTTTCCCGGACAATAAATAACGTCCTCACAGGATATTTCTCAAGAAGTGATTTTATTACTGAAAAATAAAATAATGGTGCTCAACACTAATCCGTGATCCTCCACTGCGGTTGCCCTCATTGCCCACTGTTCAACTCCTAGACATTTTATCTCTTAATTTATTAATCCCACAAATGCAGAATGTTTAGGCAATCTATATGGAGGGGTCGAACATCTGTGAAGTAACAGCGTTTTCATATAGCTATGCATGCTGTCTACGTTAGCATGTTTCTATGACTTATGTAGGCTACGTCAACCTACTCAATTATCTAATTTAATGTACGTGATGTCTCCGTATCCCTAGAAACAGCACTTGAGGACATGTCGGCGCCCACACCCACCGCGTCAGTGTGAAGTGCCGTGACGGCTTCGCAATCGTTATCGTTTATCCGAAATAAATGAAGAGCTATGCGGTCGCTTCCATCAAACGTACCTGAATTCAAAGCTACGCCCGACAAGACAGCTCAATAACGACATCACTGGGACACGCAGGAGCCAGCAGGGCTCAAAAGACGCACTCGGACTCGTGAATACACTATATGACAAGTTCTGTAAGCAGGCTTTCTAACATATCTAACTTGCCCTAATCAATATGGCCGCGTTCCCGTTAGTATAGCGCTGTTGAAACTGAGACATGCGTGTTGAAAGCCTGGATGGTGCGTCGAACTGAGGGTGGCACGGACTGTATGGCCAGTCCACGTGAAGACCGCGTCATTACGTTTTTAGCCCGAGGTGTCGTACCTGGGATAGGCCATACGAGGTGTGTGCAGAAGCGCAATTGCGCGTATTCGCGTATTTTGTACTTTCCTCTGACAGGCTTACGTGAGGTGCGCCGGGACGGGTTTTATGCGTGCATTCGCGAGCGTTAACCTAACCGTCTTCAAGCCACGCACACCAAAAGATTATGCAAACTACTTCGTTTAACGTACAGGTTACTGTACGTTAAACCATGGGAGAGCCGTATGTCATGGCTCTCCCATGGTTCGTAGTAAAGTCGGCATACTGTGCTCGCCTACAATTTCCCTATCTTTAGTTGTCTGTAGCCTTTCTCTTGTACGACAGAAAGTTATTACGAACTGCCGCTGCCGCGACTCACCTTAGGACCGGCTTAGTTCAGTTTGCACGCAGAGTTGCGATGGACGTTCCTTGAAATCGTGCAGATGCTCTTTCCTATTAATCGTTGCATCGCCTTGACTATCACCTACTGGCATCTTAATTTACCCTTAGCATCGTTAATCTGCGAATACATAGCGTCGAAAAAGAGAAAGCGCCACTCTGTAGACCGGTAATTATAAGCGTGTACACAATTTGTCACGCACGCAATATCGGAAGCTACCCGGTTATTGAAGACTCGCTTTGCATTTATTACACATTAGTACGTTCCAGCCGACTGCGGTGACTTTGCGTGGTTGCTAATCTTTTGTATTTTACTCGTGCCAGTCGTTCCAACACCAGCTCTTCGGACACTCAACGCGTTGAGGCGGGAGAGAGAGAGAGACATTTCTTATAAAAGAAAAACTGAGACGCCGGCCTGAATCAAAATTCTGGCCTGCTACACAGTATTAATGAATGGCAACACAAAGAGAAGGAGAGAGAAACGTTGATGATGATGATTGCCGCGAGAGAACATCAAACACCGTTCAACGTCCCCAATCCAGAGCACTGCTTTGCAGAATTTGATCAGAGTCTATATAACACCGCGCCGACGAGAATCTGGACAAGTTCCCAATAGAACCTTTTAATGGAGTAATGCAGGAAGGTACACGGTTCTCTTTTTATTTGTGTGCCGTGTGCTTCCACATGTGTCCATCATGAACGTGAACCAAGTAACCCGACACGGCATCTTGTTGCCTACTCGGCACCGGGCAAGGGTGACAAAGGAACAGCGAAACTGAGAGAGAGAGAGAGACAGAGAGAAACCTAATATTACGTGGACGCTTAAATTGAAATATGGGGTTTTACGTGCCAAAAGCGCGCTATACTTATGAAGCACGCCGCAGGGGTAGGGGAAGGAGGACTATGGATAAATTCTGACCACCTGTTTTCATTAACGTGCACCTAATCTAAGTACACGATCATTTTTTATCCTTTTTTTGCGCTTCGTTCCTATCTAATGTGGCTGCCGTGGCCGTAACGAAAGTCGCGACCTCGTCCACCTCTTCCACACCGTAACGCAACGCCACAACAACTATATAGGCGACCAAGAGGCGTTCACTGAACACTTGCACTGGCTAGGAATCTTGTCGTACTGTATGGTTCACGCGTCCTTTTCTTCTCCTTTTTTAGCTTTGAAGCAGGACGTGATGTTCTTCTGCGCGCTTGTCAGAAATTCGCGCGCATGCAGGAACTGTGAGTTTTAAACACTTTATTTCCGAGATACAAACCCGCCGCGCTAGTTCAGTCGCGATGGCGTTCCGCTGCTGTGCACGATGTTGCCAGCTTTAATCCTGCTTCCGCGGCTGCATTGAGATGCCGGCAGAGTGGGGGAAAACGTGCGTGTACCGCGCATTCAAAGAATCTCGGTCGGGCAAGAGCCCGCAAATACAGGCGAAGTCCTTCGAGCGGCCACTGGCGCAGCAATTTTGCTTGTTTTCGCGGGCTTCTTTCAAGCTCGGAAAAAAAAGACACATTTATGTAGCCCGTATTGAGCAACAGAAAGCTCTATCTGGAGTTTTTGCGTTTCTCTACCATTTTCTCATCGACGATTTTCATCGAACTATAATATTTGACAAGTTGATTGTTTAAGACCTAATATGTAATTAGGCGAAATGCACAAAGAATTAAACTGAGTATCTGCAAGCGACGGCAAACATTACCTTCGTTCTGTCCAGCTAAGTGGCCTTTGCACATGTTTCAAATCTTGGGGCACGATATAGTTGGGACACCCTGATACAAGCAACATACGACATCAAAGAAAGCAATATTAAAAAATCAGAGACGCAAATTAATGGAATCTCGATATGGTTCTGGTATAAACAATTTTCGCGCATTCATCAAAAAAAAATACTGGCATGTGCAATTTCTATTAATGCGATTAGAATTCTTTGGCTGCTTCTAGCACATTCCGGGGGCTAACTGTGTATGTATCCGTGATCGTTTTCCCACCAACATGGGACACTGCCGAAGGCTTACAGAGCAGTTGGATGTTGTGCTGAAGAAACAGGGTTCCAAACCAGCCGTTGGACCAGCATGGGTCCCTGAGCATCTGACAATGGCTGTGTATCGCTCTGAAATGAACCTTTATGATGCCACCATGGGTTACGGTACAGTTTCGGTATTTCAAGTAGCTTCGTTGAGACCAATTTCGGTGACGGGATGTGTGCTGCTCTTCAATGAACTCTTTATATGTGGCACTTTTCGTTGACCAAAAACCCATTAAACATTCTCATGCGCTGTGCGCAATCGAACCCACCTGATGCATGTGCAGACAATCTTGTCTGAACATATATTGACACACGTGCTATGCGCAGACTGCTCCAGGTGGCGCAGCGTACCCTGAGGGATGCGAGAAATGGGAGCCTCGCTGCAAACGCGCCTTCTGCGTAACTAGTTTTGGAAATGGTAATCGGTTGAGTCCCTACATTACAGCAATCCAAAAGGCCTTACCGCCCGCACTCATTGCGAGATCGGTTCTTCCGAATTTGTTTTGGCATACGGAAGTAGCAGATGGAAAATAAACGCTGACAGTCACTTCAGCACATGCTGAAGAGGATGAAGGCGAAATCCTCCGCGCTCTCAAGGCATTCCCTATAATAATTTGACATTCTCTTTCGTATCCGCCTTTACTAAAGAAATACTTGGTTTTCTTAAGCTGTTCTTCTCTTTGCATGGGCTATTTTATTCGGTAGCCTATACATTGCCACTGGTTCTGCATGGTTAAAAGCACGTTAGAACGGTTGTGTCAAGTATGTAAAGACCATTAAGACACATACGCACGCTGACTGTAGGGTCTTCTTTTTACCACTTTAATCAACGAGGGAAGCTAGATTGGCTAGTACATATAGCCCTTTCTACTTTCTTGTAGCGCAGGCGGAATGAGATGGACAACTGAATGCGAATTAGACAAACACGCAAGCTTACTTATACTCCTCAAATGTCATAATACACGGGTACATTGCTCAGCAAATATGAACAAAACGGGAAAACCACCCGCAGACACTTGTGTGGCCGCACTGATTATTTAGAAAGGTATCCGTTGAACGCGAACATGGATAATCGAGCTCTTTTGTTGATAAATAAATTAATTGCTCACTACCGCATGCACTTCAATTACGGTGCTATAACGCCGGACGGTCGTCAGATTTTTCTACCCAAGACCGATTTCAGGATTTCACTTTAATAATGTTTCTCGTTCGCACCATACACGTGAAGTTTACAGCGCAACAGCCGTAATGTAGTAGAACTGCGGCAGCACTTCAGTTGCTTCGACCCTCATGGAATGGCACGCCACCACGCATATTCATTTCTCCGGTGGTTGTACATTGGAGTTGCGTCCATGAAAATATCCCCATTCCTGCCAACAGTAAGGCTGTGCTCGAGATTGTGAACAACACTAACTCTTTCATTTCTTTTTACGTTGCTTCATTCCAGAATGCTCTTCCGGCCTTTTACTCCTCATTTTTCAGTTTTACTAAATTCGTTTTTCAGCTATGGGAAGCTAAATCAATAACTGTGAAGCTCATATATGCACTGTAGAAATGTTTACACCCTTAAGAGGAAAGTTTAAGTCGAACCCAACTTCGACGCGGCCTATTCAAATACATGTAAAACGCAAAAATGCTTTCCTGCGGTAATCCCTGAAAGTAGTTTAATGAAAGTTGTTGCATTTGAGAGAGAAAAGTCAATCTTAGTGACTGTTGGAAGTGGAATGGCTATTGAGGGTCTCGATTTCTGTTAAAAGATTCTTTTTTTTTAATTCGGAAGTACGAAAGAAATAGCAGCACGTAGTTTACAGTGTAATAGATCTGCTTAAAGAACATATTTCGCCGTTCCGTAAACGGCATCCATTAGAACGTTCAAGGCGGACGCATTCAATATGTCAATTCATATCTTACGTGAATTTGTTACGCTACGTACAAGGGCTCTGAAAAATGTATACTTCCATATTACTCAATTTTTTTATATTCATTTATATCATACAAATTTTGTCCGCTTTAGATGTGCTATTAGATCAACTTAACATAATTATGATATCATTTTTATTGCTGAGTTACAGATTCGTAAACTGTTTGCTGAAGATTTGCAATTCTGGCCAATTTTTCTTGAATAATTGAACGTCTAAATCAAAAATTCGAAACCAACAGTCACTAGATTTTAAGTTTTTCTTTAAATGCAACAAGCCTCCCACAAATTCGGCGCAGTAGTTGCCGAGAAAAACGAATTCTCTTTTTACATGTATTTTGATAGGAGCACCTGACCTAAAGCTTCGTCTTAAGGCTTTCTTGCTATACTGGTAGCACCCTTACCGTTAGGGGCTTATAAAAGTTTGTAGATGCCAGTAGCGGAGCTCAAAACTAGACGTGTGATGAAAAAAGACGTAGTTGAAAACTACGCAAGTACTCTGGCAGCCTTGGGCACACAGAAATATCCGACAGGAATATCCTGTGAAATTCTCTTGTCGGATATTTCTGTGTGCCCAAGGCTGTCAGAATGATGTCATAGTTTTCATCTACATCTTTTGTCACCGCACGTCTAGTTAGAACTGCGTTGCCAGCTTCTATGAATCTTTATAACGCCCTCACGGTAACGGTCTTACCAGTGCGACAAGAAAACACGCTTAAGGGTGTAATCATTTTTACAATGTACGCACATGTTCAGTCATTCGCATATACCACCCCTACATTCATCGATTTGCTATTTTGTGAAGCACTTCCAACCATACTGAGAATCCCAGCATCTCCCAGGAGGAGGAGGAAATAAAGAGAGAAGACAGGAATGTTAACCGAAAGTGCGTCTAGTTAACCCCAGCACTAGCATCGAGTGTCGATGACACACAGTGAACTTACTTCAAAAAGGCTATCACAGAATCTTGCTTTGAATCAGTTTCAGTTTCTCATTGAACAGAAAAGCACTTCATGAGCAAGTACTAAAGGGAAAATCACACATTCACCTAATCGTAGCAACTGCTACAAGGGAAACCCATACAGGCTCTTCGAAAGCAAAGCCTCACAGTTGAAAAAAAAAATTAACAACTTTATTTATTAACTACTTCTATCCACCTCGTGTGTTTCCGAAGAACTGTTACTCCATATGCATGACCAAGTAGCCAAACCCTTCATGTAGTTCCTCAAAAGCGCCACCTCGATTAATGCATAGAACTATCTTCTAATCTGATCTCCCTAATATGACGTAAGGGGCAACCTTATTAATCAGTTTGTGAGGTCGATCGAGGCACGTAAGCCCCGAAGCCAAATCTCCAATCGAAGGGAGTCCATAAAACGGACTTTCATATAGCAGGACGTGGAGACTGCTCCAGGTTCGTGTCGCATTTTCTTTGATCATTACATTTTATTTCTCCTCCATTGACTTCTGCGCAATAGTTGACCACAAAACACCAGAAGCGAAGGGAGCCTCCAAGTATAACATTTCTTTTTTTTTCTTTTAGGAGTAGAGATTGCATCCGATAAACGAAAGGTTCTCTTTGCGAATAAGCACCGCCATCGTTGCAAGCAATTAGCCATCGAGAAAACATAGAGCGAGGTATGTAATAATAGATTGACGGCCTGGGAAATCCTAATCAACGCGGCTGCTGGAGGGAGAAGCCATCACGGTCATGCAATAACACTCCTGCTGCTGCGTAATTTCCTTCCTCCGGAGGCTATCTGAACTCATCTAAAGCCTCAAGAGATATTTTTGCAGCTAATGAATAAATTAAGAAACAAAAATAGACGCCCCTGTAAAATGATTGAAGCGTCGTCAGAATGGCTGCGGAAAGCCCTTGGATGCCTAATGTGACAGGTGGAAAAATCTTATATATATAATATATATATATTTGTATTAGTGATTTGTCTTGTCGAACAGGCGCATTAAAGATATCCTGCAACTGATAGCGGCGATCAGTTCGCATCAGCCTCATTACTTGTAGGGGTCTCGACCTCACTTGCACGACAAATTGTAGTGCGGCATCATATAATTAGCAAGGTTGTACTAATTTGCCATTACTCAACCCGAGCCACATATTCCAACTGCAGTAGCGAAGACGAGCGGTAATGAGGTCACCTCCATTTAGCCGTAGACTTGTTTTGGCGCTATGCATGGCATATTTCGGTAGCAGACGTCCACACAGGTCCGCGTACTGACTCGTGAGTACGCTGATCGCTCCACATCGACTTCACAGCGTAAGAGAACTTCTTTGCTGGGCAAGTTGCTATATATTCATCATACCTATTTTTCAGGCTCAACAAAACAACACAAAGCGCACAAGAGAGGACAACGGAACAGAGTGCCACTAAAATATTCCTAAACATATTATAAAGTTTCCCTATTGTTCCTGTGAGGCATACATTTTTTAAGCGCGAATTCTGGCCAGAAGCAAAAATACGAAAGCTAGGGAAATAATGGAAGCATTTTATATCAGTAAGAACTGCAGCTTGTGTGTTAGTGAAACGTCGTTGACATTGTATAAATCAGATAAAAAGTTTGTTGAAAGAGCCTTATCTTACCTTACCTGATGATTGAGTGTGCTTGTTGCGCAGACGCTGACTGAGGCTATATGTGTACGTGTCTCCTGTGAAAATAAATAGTTGTGAGTGGCGCTCTGTCCCTTTGTCCTCTCTTGTGCGCTTTGTGTTCATTTCTTTTTGAACATGTATAATGATTTCACAGGCGTGAGATGGAGGGTGAGTACAAACGCGACGTGAATCTATAAACCTGAGTGAGTGCTACTGAGTTTGCGTGGCGGTGGGAATTTGAACAGGTGTGAAAGCCAGTTAACGCCAGTACGGACGAAGGTCAGCGACAGTGAGTTCGAGTAGATTTTGGTATGAACACGAGTGACTGTCTGCGTGCGATTACCAAGCACTCCAGGAGCTGGGACACGAAACTCTGGAACCGAATACGTGCCAAAACACACAAAAATATGCACTAAGTAAACAAAAAACATAATTGTAAACAAGACCAAAAATAATAATGGTAACACCAGAAAGCGACTGATATCCCCCCTTGTCAAGAAACACAAGTTGATGTCCATTTTGTAGACAAAACGCTGATAGATTTGCACACGGGAATGTCACCGTGCAAGTAGTGCTGAGAGAAACAATCAATATAAGAGTGGCCACATGAAATGAAAAATCAGATGAAGTCAGTTAGCTTGCTGCCCCTCCCCCCCGCCTCCAAAGGAATGCGTAGCGTTGTGAGAGCACTGTTCTATAAGTGCACTCCTGTAAAAAGCGTCACGTGAGCAGATCGTCCCAACAAATAATATATAACGTGACTACTCTAGAGAAACAAGCACCATATAAATAACGTAGTTATAAGTATTCTGCATAACGTGATTTGGTGTTAAACATGGACACCATGCATACATCGCACCCAACCTGACCAATTGGGATACTAAAGTGGTAAATTTGAGAGTAACAACAAAAAACAGCCACGACGCCATGCATATGAAACCAGAACGCAGGGCGAACCATCAGAACCACAGAAAGGCGTTACCCAATCTTCAATCACCGCCTCATGCCAGTGTGCCTTCTCCATTCGCGAGAACCTCCTTTTACACGGTTGCTTGCGTCGTCGGACTTGTCTAATCAGCTGGAGTTCGAGGAAACGAAGTCTGTTGTCATGTTGGAAATTATTTCGGCTCCATGGCGGCACTGATATTAATTACTCTAGCAGAGTCGTTTCCCGAGCAGTCTTCGCGCTCGAGGTGAGATGCACCGATAAAGAAAGCGTAATAAAACGGCTTGCCTTTTCTTTTTATCGGGCGACTAAGGTGTTATAGAATGAATGAAGACGCGAAGGCGTGACTTATATGGCATTAGCGGGGTAAAGATAAATTAACGCGCAAGTGTTAGGAAACGAAATGTTCCGCGGCTACCGTCGGTGCACGCCCATCACCCCGAGTGAAGCAGGTAAGACCAACCTTCTACAACTAAGCACAAAAAGAAAGGAAAGAACTAAATGAAGAAGGCAGTGCAAAATGAATGGGCCCTCGGCTAATGACCGGCCATAAAGACTAAGTAGCACTGCTTTAATGGCGGCCGCCGTATCCGCAGCCTACGCATCAGAGCGTGCCGCTTCATTGTCCGGCCTTTCAATTCCATTTCTTAATCAAGAGCTCACCGTCCACGAGCGGAAAACCGCGCCGAGAAAATTAGTTCGCATGTTCCATGCTACCCGTGTGCGAAGCTAACGACCACGCCATTCAAACAAGGAAAAAAAAAATAGTTAGAGAAACCGAGCTCAATTCTCAATGTGAACTCTGATTGGTTCATCACTCTAGGGGATTGACCAATAAGAAAAACTAGCATCCTTATTGAGAGCACGCTCTAGCATTCCGCTTATTCCCTTTTCACCTTTGACTCTCTTTTTTTTGTATTTACGTTTGTACATTGCGGAACGTCGTATACTTATTTTGTTGTAGTTGCTGTTGTTGTGTTGCCTGGTGGCATCCCTCAAACTTTCCCATACCGGCAGACCTCGGGTAAAAAGATTCCGAATCTAATAGGCGGCAAATTTGATGTTCCCTTTCTTTTCTATTTTTGCTCATCATGCCTTTACTTAAGCGCGGACATATTTATTGGGATGCTATTTCTTGCTCGGTTACAGTGTTGTTGCCGACGTGTAATGCGGTGATCTCGTACAGTAATTTATTGCCGCGCAAGAGGCCTTCATTTTTTTTTTTCTACTGGCATTGCAGTTTTGCTAGGCTTCAATGCATTGTGGTGCACCCGTTGAGGCGCAGTTGTCGCATAGGAATATCTTGACTAAAAGTTTCAGGGACATGCATGATGAAGAAAAAATGGAACCTAGATAGAGGAAGTGGTCAAGATTGTTGACAACAAAGTACAGAGTAATTGGAAGTACAGACAGAGAAGATGAAGGCATCAGAAACGTAGCAAGATGGTCAATGAGAGATGGTCAATCCGAGGCAAAGAATGGAAATAGAGGAGTACGGGAAGTTTTACAAAGTCGATAAGCAAGATATCAGGGGAAGAAAGTTCGTTGGTGCTTGGTGCCTGAGCACAAGAGCGCAGATGAGCAATTATTCACAGCAGCTGGAACTCTACCTCTGCTGCGAAAAAATCAAGGCACGAAAATGCACGTAGTAATGGCATTACAAGATGTTCACCCAGCCAGAACTTACAAAATCGTCCATATTTGAGGAGCACCGGGGTTCATATCTGATTGGAGCGTTAAATGGCGTGCGGTGGTGATAAGTAAGAGAGGTTTAGAGTATTGGCGGAAAATAAGCAGGGAAGAAGTCTCTGCGGGATCCGCCCAGGCATAGATAACTTGATAAGTGAGAAACGGGAAGAGCGCGAGATTACGGTATCGTAACCCGTAAGGCTACTTGACTATTCGATGCCGCCCCAGTTTTAAGGGGGAGGCCATTAGAGATCGTAATCATGGCTGTCTTTAGGCGTACAAGTAGGTACCCTGTTATCGATAACAGTTCATCACGATCATTATCACCACGTCGTTGTGCAGCATGAAGGCCTCTGGCATCTGTCTCAAGATTCCCCTGTTTAGCGCCAGCTGACACTATCCTTTGTTAGCCGAGAGAATAGTTATTTAGCTTTAATTAGCTTTATTTATTTCAATTAGCTTTATTTCGCTTGACGAAAGTCGGATGTCGGAATTGAAATGACGACAATGTAATGACCACGATGGCATCACAGCGACAGTATGGCAATGAATCCATGATGACGGCTGTATGACGACGATGCATTCAAAATGATGGGGTGACAACGGCATAAGGACAATGAGACGTGTGTACGACGACAATGCCTCAATAATGACTGCAGCCATAGCAGCGGTCTTGCCACGGCTATGGAGCATGGTTACGGCGAGGCACAACGGCGAGGCCGACGGCGACGCGAAACGCGGTAACCGGCGCCAAGGAGCGACGCTCTCAAAAAATAATATCAGTAATAGCAGTATAATATCAGTATCAGTATCAGTAATTAATAAAGGCACGACGTCGACTGTATGATGCTGATGACTTGGTGTCGGCGACATGGCAGTAGTCAGTTGACAAGGCTGGGATGGCGACGAATAAACTACTACAACAGCATCACGACCATAAGAGCATACCTAGTAGCCCAAGTAATTATGCAACTTGGACAACAGGGTCGGAGTGGTAGGCACGGCGACAGCATTAAGAGCGATCCCGGGGCCATAATGGCGACTCTGGCGTGGCCACGACGGCATCACGAGAGTCGTATGACAAAGCTGGAATGACGACGATGCAAATGACCGCGACGGAGTCACGAATGCGAGTTGTGAATGTTTGTGGGCCCAGGAGCTGAGCACAGAGGAATGGACGCACGGGAGGCAGAGATAGCTTTTATCTCTAGCACGCTCTTGTCACATATGACACTCACACACTTAAAATGGAAGGTCGCATACTACACTTCAGGGGCGCCATAACGTAAAGCTATTCCAAACTTTTCTATTCCAATTCCGCAATCAGTGTTCCACGATTGGTCAAAAAATTTTCTGGCCTCTCCCACTTGGCCTGTCTCTCAAGCGACCTCACGAAAACCACGGAAACGCCCCATCTGATATTATGCGTTCACACTGATTATGCGTTATGCGTAATTTGCGACATATCTTGTGCCATTTTGATTCTACATTTAGCTAAAGACCTTTGTTTAGGTGCTCATAGAGCTAATATGCCTTCCTTCGTTTCCTTCCTTTCGCTATCGAGTGGTTTGATTTACAATGAGTATTTTCTGAAACGTTTTCCTTCAGTTTCCTTTTCATTCTCATTGTCTCCCTTCCAGCGCAACTATTAGCATTTCCTTGATTCAAAAGGCGACTATACTTCGCTGTTTCTTCGGCCCACCAACGTTGTTTTCTGCGCAGCTACAATTTAATTTCCTCCCTGTCTTTATTTCATTCCTGCTTTCTTTCTTTCTTTCTTTCTTTCTTTCTTTCTTTCTTTCTTTCTTTCTTTCTTTCTTTCTTTCTTTCTTTCTTTGTTTCCTGCCACCGTCAAGCTCTGCTGCTGCAGCGATAGCAAATTATTTATGCGCCACTCTCTTATTTCACCGCACATCTGTTATGTACAATTTTGTGCAATGTACAAGCCCATTCAGGCCTTATTTCTCGTCGGCAGTGACGAGATGCGCTGTAACTCGCCAGGTCAAGCTGCACAGTTTTCCCCCGTATTTGTGGTTAGTTCAGGAGTACTTCGTACGGCTCTATAGACTAGAATAACGAATTACAACGCAAGCCGGAGAGCCGCAAACATAATATTACGTCGTAAAATCCAGGAACGAGCTTCCATGAAAATTACGAATAGCACTCGCGTCTAGTTTGGCTCGGCGCCAACTTCAGCATTGCAAACACCCGCACTCTAACTGCAACAACGGCGTGCAAGCAAGCGCAACACAACGTTGGCCGTGCTCACAGCTACAGCGCGTGCTTCTCGCCCTAACTATCGCACAGCTCCTCACGCGATTAGGAAGAATCCTTTAATGCGTATGAAGGCACCATTATTCTATCTCGGTCGCGATGCTAGTCTCTCTTATTTTTTTTTTTGCAACGTTGACACACTTTTATTGGAGGTGGCAAGATTAACACAACCAACCAAGCAGGTTTCTATGTACTAGAATCTACTCTTCTTCCTTGCCCTAGTGACTTTCTAGAAAAGAGGAGCGATGACTAGTGAGTACACCATGCTTGGCTGCGATGATGCGCTTGGCTGCAACAGCTTGAGGCACAGCGATCAACCAGAGGCGTATGAACTCCTTATGTGGCAAATTTCCACGGTTTCTCTTATTCTCTTTTTTCATTTGGCGGCCGACCACTTATCCTAGGTGCCCAAGCATCCTCATAGCCTTGCCTTGTTCCCACTAAAACAAGCCTAACGAAAAACAAGAACGTCTCTAGCCATTCCTGCTCAAAGAAGGTCTGACGAGGTATCGCCACCACCTCTTCTGTCCGCAAAGTTGTATAGAACGTATGCTTGTTTCCTAAGACATTCATTACTTTTACTGTTTTTCCATAGGTTACAACGAGGACGAAAAGAAAGTTTTAATGAACATCTTACAGGGCGAGACGTACCTTCTCTCCGATGCGAGTAACACGACGCGAAACGATGTGATCGGCAAGTCAGGAAAGAGGCTCACACCGGCTAAAAAGGCAGAACAATAGGCGTGCAGGCTCTACAAAAAGCAGGTTGCATCTGTCGGTTTGTTTGCAGCAACAAATCGTCCAGCTTAGGTGCACTCGAGCGAAGTTTTTTTTCTTAACAGTACCAGACGAACGTCGACTATAGCGGCCGGTGAGCGCCTTCTAACGGCGCGAAGCGACCAGATCCGCAAGAACTTGTTGATCCCCTACTGGTCGCTCTTGCTCTTGCCAATTGCGTCGCTTCGCGCCGTTACAAGGCGTCCACTGGCCGGCCGTTCGACGCTCGTGTGGTTCTGTTAAAGAAGATCGGTCGACTGTACAGTGCTTTACACTGCGAAAAAGAAGAATGGGCGCAGAACAGGCACGTATTTTTTTCCCCCTTTGGCAAGTTTATATCCCTTGGATTCGCAGCAGATGACATGTGGTCGGTGCCGTTGGTTCCTTTCTATACAGACCTGCGCAGCGCTGCTTGAGTCGGCACTTGTCGCTAGAGCTGCCAGCAAACTGAGATAAGCATATGCGAGTGTTCTTTTTAACAGTTGTCCGCCCTGTACATTAGGACATCTTTGATAACGGCTAATTTTTAACAGCCGAGATTTCCACTCGGTTACAATACTTATTCCAAAGCCATATGTGGGTTACGGCTAAGTCCTTACAGGAAAACGTGTACTGAGGGCCATACATAGAGACATTGATGTTTCTGGATAATTGCGCGGGTTAAAGCTTTTTTTTTTAAGGAGCAGTGCAAGAAACAAGACAAAGAACTGTCCAATGGCGGGCATGCACAGGCAGAGCGCTGAGTCTTCACCTGTCGCGTCCTTTGCGCGGTTTCTATCAATGGTGTTGCCTGATGCCTTCGATCGGATCCAGGCCTTATTGAAACTCTTTGTGCAGTGACAGGGATGGCGTTAGCTTTTACCTACCCGACCTAGGTCCAGATTTAAAGTCCTTACTAATTTCTTGCTTGCCTAGCTTCTCCTTGTTCAGCATTGGAGATTTGGTAGAGCGGCCAAGTTTTCCAGAAATATCTGCAGTCCGTGGTCATGCTCTGGCATATATCGTCAAGTGCAGTCCTATTTGAAACATAAGCGAGCAGTAAACACTATGGTACCAGGGGTCCTAAATGGTTTCAAAGAAGGAGTTAATCCGTTCCGAGGGTGACCAGTCCATATATCCGTAAAAAATCTACATACATCGAGGGAAGCTCCCCAACTTTACTTTATCCAGGAGTGTCGACCGAATCCAGCATATTTATTTCAGTGACCACGGCAGCTGGTATCGAGTTTCCAACGCCCGCAATGTGCTCCAGAATATCTCATCCCCTAAAAAATCGACACAAAGCAGAATCAAGCAAAAGATCTCGTAGAGGCAGAGAACATCGTGTGATTAAAACACCCTGCGTTCTTGTGTGAAAGGGACTGCACAAAGAAATGGCGGTAGCGTGGCGGGAGGAAATGGAGATCCAAGGAAGAAAGTGTCCCTTTGTATTAATCCGGCGCTTATCGGGTCGAATTAGCGGTGGGAGCATAACGCCTCCCCCGACCTGCCACGCGACATGTACGACGGCTGGATATGCATCACCCTCACCGCTCTTCCCTGTATTATGTGCTCCGACTGGCACAGTGTCGTCTGTTCCGGAAAAGGAAGGTGAGGGTCGCCTGATCCCAGATTGGGCTTGGTGCGTGGTGCGGGGTTCCTGCTGCTCTTTTCAACTCATTCCTCTGTATTCCTGAACACTCTGATCATGTCAGTTTTGATGCCCTAACTTTATTCCGCTCGGCAAGTTATCAAATAAGAGAACCTTCATTTGAAATAACGTACGCTTAAAACAGGTGAAGAACGCTTCAGTCAAGAAGTCCTCAACGAACCTCCCACACAAAAGTCAAAATTCATTTTTGTGAGGGTATGGGTCAAATGAGCTGGGTGCGAGTAGTGGTGTACTGTAAATGAGTGCGTGGCCGTATCACAACATGGTGACTGCCGATCGCGCAGGAGATCAAGAGATCAGACAGGCAAGGGTACTCGGCGCTACGCGACCGAAGGATCAGCGGACGTCGTCTGCTGCGGGGCAACCTTTGAACGTGGGTGCGTGACTCATACGCTAGATGGCGTCGTGATTGTAGTATGGAGCAGGGACGAACGAGCAGGGTCGAATGGAACAGGGACGAACAAAGAGTGCAGGTCTAGGGGAGGTAGGAGTAATTTCCATTACAATTATTTTCTATCGTATCAATGCTATGAAGAACTACAAGACTGAGGTAATAAGATCTTTTAGCTCCGTTGGCACGATTAGTCAGGCTATGGTATACGCGCATGCCTTTGGCTTGGCGCGGACATGAGGAGCAGAATTCACGAAGCTTTTCTTTCTTAAGTGCTCGTTGGCGTTGGCCAGTCGCATTCACTGTTAAAATGTCCAGCGTCAGAATTAGCTGGAATTTTTTTTCTTACAAACAGTTATAGCGTAACAAGTTTCTTGAGAATACGGGCACTGGTTTTTTCGGACGTCATACCGAGAGCATCAGACAGACGTCGCACTAGGTACCACATATATAGTCTCATAGGGGCAGCGCACATCTGCCCGTTTTGTGTCAAGTCAGAAAAGATAGTTAATCAAAAGAATTAAAAAATAAATTTGCATTCACCTTCCTTAGCTAAGCCATCATGCCACTCGTAGGTTTTCTATTTCCTACTGAGCACACAGTTCAACTGTATACGACACGTGAAAGCATCCGTTTGAAAATATAACTACCAGTTCTGTTCTGACGTATATTTTACCAAATATTAGTTTAAACGTTTTTCACCTATTTCAAGAACACTTGAACAGAGTTCGCGCCGTCAAATGCGGTGACAAAATATCGCCACACATTGCCACGATGGCTACAAAAACGGGAAGCGAACCGCATAAAACTGACACAGTTGCACACCAGGGCCCAAATTCACGAAACCCGCTCAAGCTAAAATTGTTCGTAGGATAACATTTCAGCCAATCTGGATGCAGGGCATATCATTACTAAAGGTGGGCGGCCAATGGCAAGGAGCCCATACGAAAGAAAATGCTTTGTGAACTCGGCCCCAGTTGTTTCCTCCAATGAAACAAGTCTACTCTCGAAAACAGCAGTGCAGCATGCAGGTTCTAAAGTATAGTGCACTAGAATTAGAGAGCTAGCGGTGCGGCTGGTCGAGCGAACGCAGCCAGTCGTGCGCGGACGCCGCGATGTGGCACCACTGCACCCAGCCAGGACAAGAAACGTATAGGAGAAAAATATTCGCTACAGGATGAAACGCTGCATTTTTTTTTTTGCAGCAAAAGTTCGGAAGCGACTAGGTTCATTGTAACAGAATGCCAATACATTTTTCGATTGAGGACCATATAATTAATGTAATTTAATTTTGGTGTTTTACGTGCCAAAAACGCAATGTGTTTATGAAGCACGCCGAAGTTCCGGCGGATTAAATTTGGTTAGATCGGGATCATTAACGTGCCTCAATGCAAGGCACACAGACGCTTCTTTTTCTTTTTTATTTCGTCTCCATCGCAGTGCCGCCGGGATTTCCTCCAGCGACCGTGTGCTTAGCGACGCAACGCCATAGTCGTTAAACCACCACAGTGGGCAGCAGGAACCTCCCCTATGAAAATGGTCATTGCCTTTATGTTTCCTTTATGTTTCCTTCTTGTGCCCTATGTGACCTTTATGATTCGTTGTCCTTTGTGTGACCTCCTGGATGCCAACTTTGTGTGTACCACATGTTTACTCATCCTAACGTATACCTCGAGGAAGTGACCTTTATTATGCCTCTAGGATGTGTCCTTTATGTTTACGGCAGGATGTTAACTGGGTGTGTACTATGTGTTACCTGAGTGTACACTTGAGTGCACATGTAGGTGACATAGAGTGCACATAACTGTCTGTCCATATAACACAGGCAGATATATCTGTACTTTGTGACAGCCGTTGATACACTCTGCAGAGTCATTGTAAATACTAAATCTTGACTTATCCTTTCCTTTGCCCCAAGAAAACAACCCTTATTATAATTATTGTAGTATGTGCCCTTTGTGTTTACGGCGGGATGTTACCTAGGTGCGCACTTCAGTGCACACGTAGGTAACACAGAGCATCAATCTATATATGGTGCATGCGCTCTTTATATGTTACCTACATGTGCACTTGAGTGCACACGTAGGTAACATAGAGCATTAATCTATATATGGTGCATGTACTCTTTATATGTTACCTACATGTGCACTTGAGTGCACATGTAGGTAACAGAATGTGCGCAGTAAGCATCTTTTGCGAATAGTACAGTTAGAGCTATCTGTACTGTATGTTAGTCACTGGCAGATTCAAGGAAAAGGCACTGCTTGCACCCCTCGCACTAGACATGCCAACCGGCACTAATTGTGGGTATATTGTGCGGAAAATCGAGCATGCCATGAAATAGGATGGTGTATATAATGATTTATGCCATGCATTCTCTTAATATATAAAGTATTTCTTACTTTTTCAACCTGCTATTCTCCAGTAGCAAGCCATATGTAGAAATCTGCAGTATTTAACCTAATATGCAAGAATTTCATGAAAGTTGTGCGCCAGCTAGGCTATCAAATATAGTTGATTGAGTGTTTAAGACGGTTCTCATAGCAGGCGTCTTTCAGATGCTCCGCTTCGCCTCCAGTTTGGGAAATAATATATCTATGAGCACTGTGTTACCTGTGTGGGCACTCTATGTTACCTGGCTGTGTACTCCCTCGAGTGCACATCCAGGTAAGATAGAGTGCGCTTATATATAGGAATTATCTTTTTACACATGCTACAGATAGATCGTCTACCTGAACGATGTATTAACTTTAACTACTGGCGTATCAAAGTAAAAAAAAATGGGGGGGTGCACCTGCCTCCCCCTCCCTATCTATCTTGGCCGTATTGATCACCACGCGCCATCAACAGTACATACGTACATCAAAGCCTCATGCAGCGAATAATCCCTCACGACAAATAACAATTGCGCGGCGGCTGGAGACGCGGTGGCACGACGCGCAGTGTTCGATGGCTTGCGCTACATGAACCGCAAAGAGGCGGACGCCTCCGCGGCCAATCTGCCGCTTTGCTAGTGAGCGTATATGATTATACAACCATTTAAGTAGCTGTTCTCGTCGCTTTCGCGCTGACCACAAGTACGAGTAACTGCTGTGTCGATATTAGCACGCATAGAAGAAGGGCAGCGCGGATCCCGTAAATGCTTGCTTGGGCGTACAACTGAATAATTTATAATTGTGAGTTGGCTGAGTATGAAAGTTGTGTGCGGGGTATGGCCGTATTTGATTACGCGAGCATGCAAGCAGTACGCCTGCTTTACTTTGGCCGAAGTTCCGCTGCCGCTGCAAGCCAGCCATCGCCACATTTTGTTGCCCTTATTCCTTACGCTACGGGAAATATGGTTCCACCTATTCAAGATAAGTCCTTACATTCTCAAAAACACGCCACTGGGCGCCATAAGAAGCGTGTATATGTGTGGCGATTCCGAATTTCTGATCGGTGGGTGTCACAGCTATCGCGGCTGCCCGCACCAACGTTCTTAGACATACTTCAGTTTCGCAGCTCCCTATGCGAGCCCATTGGCCGACGTGGCCGAAACGGGTGTCACTGAAACTACCGGCGCTGCAGTCGCGTCTTTCGTCATGCGCCGCGCGTCGTCTGCTACTGCTGCGACGCGTCGTTTGCACCAACAGGCCTCTAGGTGCCTATCCGTCGGTAAATGTAGTTTAGATACGCAGTCTGAGTTTTGTGACAAACCTGCCGGGCGTAAGTAACGTGGACTTCACGGTGTCTGTGCACTATCGGCGCTGCAGTGACATATCGCTCACGCAGCGCGCATCGTCTACTGCTGCGATGTCATCTCTGCGGTGGGTCGTTTTCCCCAACTGACCTGTGCCGTTCGCTCTTTGACGACTGTGTTTTGGCTGCCCGAACAATATTTTATGCCAAGGACCTTTGAATGATGTCTAGCTAGTCTTTAGAAGCTGCAACTACACCGCAAATGAGAGGTCGTGCACTGCGATACCGCTTTTCAAGCAACGTTTTCCCTATAAAAGCGCCACGGTGCTCCCTTCAGCGGGGACTTTGTTTTTTGCTGCTTATTCTTAAGATCTGTATTCATTAAAGACGGCGAGCGCCTGTGCAGACGTAGGGACATTAACGTATCACGCCCAGCAGTCGCTTGAGACAACGCTGTTGTGAATTGGTCCACCCCCGTCAACGCTTCTTCGCCTAATAAATTTAATTGACATATGCATTTTTTTATAGTTGTCCGCGGATATTATGGGACGTGCAAATGAGTTGGAAGTGATCTGTGAGCAGTGACAAGGACGAAGGTAAATACTATGAACATATTTATGTCAAAGCTTAATTTATTTTCTTTTCGATGAACAAAACAAACAATAAACACAGTGACACT